>NW_026606297.1:5265000-5865000 GCF_029834395.1 Sorex fumeus | reverse complement strand
TCACAAAATGGAACATCAGAATATCTATGCAGACATCAGAATATCTACTGGATGATGATTAACGTTTCCTAGGGTTCACCATTTCCAGTCCATTTAATTTATTTGCATAACAAAAACAACATGAACAATTAGTGTGTGGCTATTTGTTTCAATCCTTTATGAAAAATTATGAACTGTGTAAAATCTTTTTGGGCAGAGGGAAATATCTCTTAATTTATTCTTGAAGCATAAAATCTAGCAGAAAAGAAACAATTTTCTTTAACATTCAAGGAGGGGAGTGCTAAAGGGATTCAGCCAAGGATAGGGTAATTTTAAAGTTGCAGGGAAGTTAGGTAAATTTGGTGATTCAGTGACATAGATGTAAATTAGCTGCACATTCTGCTAGATGAGAAGATGATAAAATTCCTACATAAATTTAAAGTTTGTAGCAAAATGCTTAGGTGTATGTAATGCAGGCACATTATCTTATCTTAAAATATATTCCGTGGTAAGATATTTTGCTTTATATCTATGGCAGAAATTATACTTTAAAATTAATATGTTCAATAAATGAATTAAACGATATTCACCAGAAAACGATGTCTTTAATGAGAAAGCTGCCAGATTATTGACTGAACTAAATTATTTTTGGCAAGGCTTCAGAATATAAATGTTATAGTTTATAAATTTTATATCATATACTAGTAGATACTACTTTAAAATATCTGTGTTCATCAAAAAGGAAGCAAGTAAAAAAATTCTTATGAAGTAACATTTATATATGATATACAAAGTAGCTTTAAAATTCATGTCCTATCATAAGTTGTATCAAAAAAGTATCGGTTTATTTTTTTATTTTTATTTAAATATCTCATTTTATTTATTTGTTTTTGTTTTCTTGGTGGACATACTTGGCAGTGTTCAGGGCTTAATCTTGGCTGTGTTCCAAGGTCCCTATGAGTGGGGTGGACAATGGAGAGGACATCTACAGTGGACAGGAATATATATGTTCCAGGTCTAACATGTTCAAGACAAGCATTCTCCCACTGTAGTATCTTTTCAATCCCTAAGCACTTTTTAATGTCTATAGATGGAGCCATAGCACAGTGGTAGGGCATTTGCCTTGCATGCAGCCAACATGGCCAACCTGAGTTCGATTCCTCCGCCCCTCTCGGAGAGCCCAGCAAGCTACCGAGAGTATCTCGCCCACATGGCAGAGCCTGGCAAGCTCCCCGTGACGTATTCGATATGCCAGACACAGTAACAACAAAGTCTCCAATGGAGACGTTACTGGGCCCGCTCGAGCAAATCAATGAACAACGGGAGGGCCTTTACCTTACCTTACCTCATAGATGTTGAATGTTGTATATAGAACTTAATATACCTAATTATTAGTGCAATTTAAACAAATATTAATAATTATTCTCTGTAAACAACATTTACCATTTTTTTTCAAGAATTATATTATTGTAAGAAGTTCAATCTGAAATTGTGGTGTTCTGTTCAATATAAATGTGAACAGAACTGGTCAAAATAATTTTGTTTTTTGTCCAAGTGACTAGTGCATATTTTTATCTGGAAATTCTTTAAATTTTTCAAGTTTGTTAGTTTAATGTTCTATTTCTATTCCCTGCTCTTAAATACACTTTCCACAGTTATACTAAATGGTCTTACTTGAAAGCTGCTACCTGTAAGTAGTAAGATATTTAAAACACAATATGTAGAAAGGAGGAAAATTATAATGCGTTCTAGTACAATAGACATGACTTCACATGTTTTTAAATTAAGAGGGCATATAAAGGCAGAATTTAAAAATAAACTTATGTAATCTCAAAATAACCATAGTTAGAAGACCTACACAAGAAGAAGCAGATGGAACAAGGTCCCTTAATAACAGGAGGATTTGATAGCACAGAAATGAGGGAAAAGGAAAGATAAAAACTACATCATAGATACTCAGAATCCATGTAAGAATGTGGAAAAATTATTTTATTTTAATAAATTTGCCAGTTAAATGGGAAACTACAAAACCAACATGCAGAGAAGTTTGTTGATTTTTGCTATGCAAACAATAATGTCCTGAGAATTCAAAGAAGTGCCAACTTTGGAGCTTTTAGAATCTCTACTTTTGAGGACATCTCCGGACCCCAAGACAGGCTGTCTTCACCTGGGCAACTTGAACAGGGGCAGCTGTCATAAGAAAACATATTTTTTTATTATTTATTAGGATATGCTTACCTATGTTTGTTGCAGCACTATCTATTGTAACACGGATCTTGAAACTGTCCCAGCACTTAACAACAGATGTATGAACAAAGAAATCATAATTTAAATTTATAAATAAACAATGGAGTACTACAATAAGCAATAGCTTTTTGCACTGTAACAGAAAATAAAATCTTGCAATACAATCACACTTGGATGAATTAAACAGTTTTATGCTAAGTAAGTCAAAAGGAAAATATTAATATGGAAGATTTTATTTATTTGTGGATGTAAGGAAAGAAAGGTGGTGGGCGGACCTACCCCTGGCTTGGTGTCACTCTTACTTGTGCTCAGGGGGTCTTGTAGTAATGGGAGTGGAACCAGGCTTCCTTCACAAGCATTTTTGCCATGAAATTGAGTATCTTGAACAATATCTCTGCCCTTCAAATAGCAATCTTAATAGAAATTGGTGAACTCTATTATTAAGTTGACAGTAAGAATAATAAGTTGATTTAAAAGGGCCAGAGAGGAGCTGGAGTGATAGCATAGCGGGTAGGGCATTTGCCTTGGATGCGGCCAACCTGGGTTCGATTCCCAGCATCCCATATGGTCCTCTGAGCACTGCCAGGAGTGATTTCTGAGTGCAAAGCCAGGAGTAACCCCTGAGTATCGCCCTCCCCCCAAAAAAAGCAAAAAAAAGGGCCAGAGAGTTAGTAGATCAGGTAGGGTGTGTGTTTTGCATGTGGTCGGCTGACCCAGGTTCAATCCCCTGCACCCCGTGGGGTCCTGTCCTGTGAGCCTTTCCAGGAGTTATCGCCGAGTGCAGAGCCAGAAGGAAGCCTTGAGCACTGCCAGGTGTGATTTCAAGACAAAAACTGAATTAAACTTAAAGAAGAAATTAGTTTTAAATTTTGTGCTTGCTTTCATATCTTATAAAGTACACACACGTATTCATATATCTATCTCTCTATATATATTATTACAATAGTATTACAACCATGAAAGAACTTGAAACCACAAAGTTGACTTCAGAGATTGTGTTCTCCTCTTTGGAATCACAAACTATTTCCAAGTAATCCATGTTGTCAATCACGCACTCCAAAATGAAGCTGTGGGCTTTGAATCAAGTCCAGGATAGGTATAGACATCCAAAAAGAAATGAATGAATAGGTTTGTAAGTCAAATTATACGGCTCTATGGTCATGATAATAGCTGGGTTTGTGTTCTGATGAGAGAAGGATGGACTAGCAAAGACTGAGATGATGTTCAACCGAAATATAAACTGCTGGAAGCAGCTTAACGTCAACATGCATTAAAGACTCCTTGTGATCAAGAGTATTTATCCAACTAGGAGTACAACATTTGCTTAGATTTTAAACCTTATGTATAATACATGATAATCATGGGTAATAAATTTTTCACAAATTATATTTCACTTGACAGAGAGGATGATTTATTAGGTTCGTGAATTCATTTAAAATTCAATACCTTTGGGTGCTGCATCACTAAACTTAATGAGTCAGATTGTCCCACTGAGTAAGCCGCTTTCAGGCTCCTAGAGTCCCGTTAAATAAAGAGCTTCAGTCTTTGAAATGATTCCCTGGTGTTTTAAAGAGTTAATACATGCTGTATGGGGGAAGGGCATATGATTTTTTTAAAATAGCAATTTGTTTACTTTTTATTCTAATAATACTCTTTCATGATTTTGCATTGTAATTTATTTTGATTTTTAATTTATTTGTAGTACTGTAGCACTGTCTTCAATTTGCTAATTGATTTGCTCAAGTGGGCCCAGTAAGTCTCCATTTTGAGACTTGTTGTTACTGTTTTTTGGCATATTGAATACATCACGGGTAGCTTGACAGGTTTTGCCGTGCAGGTGAGATATTTGCGGTAGTTTGCCGGGGTCCATGACAGAGGTGGAGGAATCGAACTCGGGTCAGCCAGGTAGGCCACATGCAAGGCAAACGACCTACCCACTGTGCTATCGCTCCAGCCTGATTTATTTGTATTTTTTATTTTTTATAAAAGTATCTTGGGAGCTAGAGATATGTTACAGAGGATAGATGAGTTGCCTTGCACTAGGCCAACCTGGGTTAAAATTCTCTTGAACTCTCTTACACAGATATGTGGTTTCTGTTTGTCGAATGCTTTGAAAATTGAAAGGAACTGATAGATATTAATTATTATTATTATTGTTATTATTATTATTATTATTATCTAGTTCTTACTCTAGAGAACCTAGCAGGCTACCAAACGTATCCTGCCCACATGGTAGAGTCTGGCAAACTCCCCGTGGTGTATTCAATACAAAAACTAGTAACAATAATGGGTCTCATTCTCCTGACCCTGAAAGAGTCTCGAATGTGGCACTTTTTAAAATCTCAGGGCTAGGACGAAGGAGATGTTACTGGGGCCTGCTCCAGGCAATCGATGAACAACAGGATGACAGTGACAGTGACTGGAATTTATTTGAATTCACAACTTCACATAATGTTGAGTCACATTTCTTTTTTGTGTGTGCGTGTGCTTTTTTTGGGTCACACCCGATGATGCTCAAGGGATACTACTGGCTCTGCACTCAGGAATCACTCCTAGTGATGCTCGGGGGACAATATGGGATGCTGGAAATCGAACCCAGGTTGGCCACATACAAGGCAAAGGCCCTACCCGCTGTGCTATCACTCCAGCCCTGAGTCACATTTCTTACACACATTTATTGAGACTCTATCTTTCACTTGAATTTTTCTTTGATAAAAACAGAATATATTGTCTTCTTTTGCTTTCAAAAAATTTCCTATGCTTTTTTAAAATTTTCCACTACTTTTTAAATTCTGCATCTTGGTTTAAAGTTTGTGTTCTAGGATTTCCTCCAAAATCCCTAAACTAATTGGTCTCCTTTTCTATGTTTCCTTTATGGCAGAAGATTTTATATCTCATTATACTTTATCATAGGTAAGTGCCTATAAGTATACTTTAATTCGTTCATCTATAGGAAATCATGGATTAGAAAATAATTATTTTTATAATTACTATTATACTGCTGAATACTTTCTGTTAAAAGTCATGCCTTAAAGGAGGACATGTATATACTACAAAATAGCAGAGCGATAGCACAGCAGTAGGGCGTTTGCCTTGCACGCAGCCCACATGGCCGACCCGAGTTCAATTCCTCCGCCCCTCTCGGAGAGCCCGGCAAGCTACCGAGAGTATCTCGCCCACACAGCAGAGCCTGGCAAGCTCCCCATGACATATTCGATATATCAAACACAGTAACAACAAAGTCTCCAATGGAGACGTTACTGGGCCCGCTTGAGTAAATCGATGATCAACGGGAGGGCCTTTACTTTACTTTACTTACAAAATAGCGGATTTAGAGACTTATCTAATACTCAAATATATATTTAGAATACCATCAATTTAATTTAATTCAGTTAAATTTTCTATCAAAATTAAAACTTGAACAAATTCATTATGTCTTTGGCAATGTTTAGTAACAAAAAGAAGTATTTATTATTTGTCACTATTAAAATATGTACTTAAATTTTTTAATTAATTTTATTATGATTTTCACTATAAAACAATATATGTTCATGTTGAAATCATAGATAAGAAAAACACACTATAAAAGTATCCATATATAATTTATGTTCTTATACTGATATATGTTCCTTTATTTTTCCATTCATAAACATTCATGTAAAAAATGTACATGTTCATTTGTGACTCCATGTTTAAACATCTTTTAGTACTGCACTGCATTTCACTGTCCTCCCGTCGTTCATCTATTTGCTTGAGTGGACACCAGTAACGTCTCCATTGTGAGACTTGTTGTTACTGTGTTTGCCATATCGAATATGTCACGGGGAGCTTACCAGGCTTTGCCATGCGGGCCAGATACTCTCGGTAGCTTGCCAGGCTCTCCGAGAGGGATGGAGGAATCAAACCTGGGTCAACCGGGTCGGCTGCCTGCAAGGCAAATGCCCTACCGCTGTGTTATCGCTCCAATAAATTTATATACATAGAATGAGTTTCTTCCCATGAGATTGCATATGACAAAGAAGCTTAACACAACAGGACAAAGTTGTAATTTTATTTCTCTTTTTATTAGTTTAATATTTTCCTTTCTTTTTTTTCTTTAGTTTTATTTTAGGCACTATGACTTATAACATAGATAATGGCAGAGTTTTATGCAGATCCAGGAATTCCACTTTTAATTTTATGTCTTTTGAAAAATGGCACAGGTAATTTTTCTAATTTGATTTAAAGATCTTAAGTCCACAAAGTCTTTGTTGAAAATGGTTGCAAGTAGCAGACATCCTCCTGAATTGCAGCAACTGAAGATACTAGACAATTCATGAGATACTTAAAAGAGGGGAAATATGGTCCATAAATTATGGATGCAGCAGAATAAACAAAAGAGATCTGAGTACTATTGTAATATAACTTAATTTTATATACAAACGGAGGACTACAGATCCACACATTGCCATCTACATATACACTACATAGTATAGTTACTATTTTAAACTCAATTTACTTTCTATTTTCCATGCCAATATATTCTCCCCTGTTATCTCATTTCAATGCCTGTGTGGAATTTCATTACCACTAACCCTTTTAAAATATATCTTCTATGAAACAGTCCTGTACAATTTCACAAATTGCAATGGTAGAGCAATTAGAAACTTACAGTGACTGAAAATGTGTTCAATTTCTCTTTAAGTACAATTCAACAGGGCCTGAGATTGGTCTTCTATTGAACATATTCTGCATTCTAAATTTAACCTACTTGGATTTCTACCTGAATATCATTCTATTTAACCTTTTGAAATGCAGAACTTGCCTTTTAGGGTGAAGTTGGGTTTCCAACATAAAATGAAACTGAATGTATGTTGATATAATTACTGCCTACTGTAGCAGGCAATTATTTGTATATTGTGGACTGCACATAGCAAAGGAACAGATTCAGCCTAATTTCTTTCAGACATAAAGGTAGAAGAAATTCAAGGGAGTTAAAAACAGGCTTTACTTCAGGTGTAATAGAGTAGTAATACACTTGATTATGATAAACACCTAATTCACTTCAAGGAATAAATACATCAGTTAAAACTTACAAATATAAAATCACATCTCTTCTATTCAAAAACCACATCCTGCATACAAATTATACAAAATATAAACAATTAAGTAGGATATTAATATTTACTGAAACTATTGGTCGGGAATTTAATGTCTTAATAGATGGAAGGTTTGTATTCACATCTGTAGATATGGAGGATAGAGATGAAGTGAAAGAAAAGAAATAAGAAATGAGAAAGAGGGGAAAAAAATGAGACAAGTAAGAAAGGATAAATATCTTTTATTAGGGGTTACAACTGACATATCCGGGGTCTGCTCCCAGAGGTGTTATGGAGATCACATGAGTCTCTATTGACTGCTCATTTTCATATTTGACATGAAAAACTAAATATTTCAATTCAACTATTTATTGTTTATTTGAGTAAGTAAGCCATGATTTAATTATTTATTTAATCAATAAAATTAAATTTCGGGAAAAGCTTTTTCTGATAACAACTTATTAAAGTTACATGATTTGTCAATTATTAAAGGCCAATTAAGTTAGAGCATTATTTGTTTTTATTAATTAACACCAGATTGGAATAGTTCAGACTACTTTTGTCCCTAGTCTGTTTTTGTTTTAAAGTTATTTACAAATTTTTAGGTGGTAGTAATTCACATTATTGTAAAAATAAAAATGATTTTGTGAATATATGATGCATTAATTTCCTGTGCTATATGAGGAATATCCATAAGACTATGGGCAGTCATTAAAACTGAGTATTAATATTTCTTACTAATTGAAATGTCCCATGGATAACCTTAGGTATTTTTTTCTGAATACACAATAAAGGAGGAAGGATACTTTTTATACTTTGTTTTACTTTTGAAATATCAATATGAAAATATACAATAAATTGTTGTAGAATCATTGAGAGTTATTGATGTCATAAATTCAATATATTATGTATAATGTGGGACTAAAATTTCTCCACAGTAGTTGTATCTTAGAACCATAATCATCATATTAATTAATATCTACTATATTTATGGAATGAAAGGCTTGTGAGTTAGCAGAAGAACTTTAGAAGATCTCAGATTTCTTTTGAGTCTGAGATGAGTCATGAAGTATTAAATGAATGCTTCTATAGTAAAATTATTCTTTTGGGAATATGTTTTCAAACTAAGTGTTCTTGTCAGTTTTATGAGGGAAAACTTGAGGAAATTAGACAATGAAGTATTGCCCCAGAACATCAAAGAAGAAAACAAACCAAAACACATATGCCTGCATATATGCATACCACTCATTCCTCTTATGATTTGAAAGTAGTTTTCTTTTAAAATATGAAATCAAAGATAACAACTAAAAAATTAACAAGTATCAGAGAACACAGCGGGTAGGGAGTTTGCCTTGCATGCAGCTGACCCAGGTTCAATTCCTCTGACCCCTCTTAGAAAACCTGGCAAGTTACCAAGAGTATCTTCCCCACACAGCAAAGCCTAACAAGTTACCCAGGACATATCTGATATGCCAAAAACAGTAACAACAAATCTCACAGTTTGTTGTGAGACATTATTGTTGCCCGCCTGAGCAAATCAATGAACAACGGGATGACAGTGCTACAGTGCTACAGTTAAATGTATGAATTAAAATTATTTCTGTAAAAATATATGATACAATTTAAAGACAGTTTTACAGTATAATTAAAATTTGAAAGTATAAGTATGAAATGTATTATAAATATATATGAACAAGTATGACTGTATTATGAATACGTGATCATGAATTATGAGTATTCATTACTACATGAAATAGAGTTTTTAGCAATATGAAATTTACACACAGATCACAGATCACAGATCATCCTGTTATTCGTCGATTGCCTCGAGCAGGCCCCAGTAACGTCTCCTTCATCCTAGCCCTGAGATTATATTCAAGGCTCTTTAGGAGAATGAGACCCATCATTGTTACTGGTATTTGGCATATTGGATACGCCATGGGGAGTTTGCCAGACTCTGCCGTGTGGGCAGGCTACATTCGGTAGCCTGCCAGTTTGTCAAAGTAGGAATGAGATGTCATTATAAGATGTCGTGGCCGCGCGGTTCCGGGAGCTGGTTTTTATAAAATTTAAATGAAATTTACAAAATGATATAAAATTTAATTCATTGAAGTTTAAATTATTCAATATATGGTGCATTTTTATTTTAAACAAGTTTATTATACATAAGTTTGTAGCACCACAAATGACCACATTTAGCAAAAAAGCATCATAAGATTAACAAAAATATTTACACCATATTGTTACAGTTTCAAAATATTCTATACAATTATAACACAAAATGGCATAAAAAGTAGTCCCAAAAATCAGTGAAAAAGAACAGAAAGCAAAAAATTAATCCCCTGCATATGTGTAACCAAATATTTCACAGAGAACTTTTATTATTGGCAGTATTTTTCTGACCCTCACATTAACTCACTTATACCACCATCCAGTTATACATAGTTATATAATCCCATGGAGGTCCTGTGCCACAGTGTAAAGCTAGGATTAAAACCCAGCCACAGTCATGCTCATAGCCACTATCCACACGCTCAAACGAGCCTCATCCATGAGTAACTGTCAGAGGAACCCAGGTATGCGGGACCCGTGTCTGAGATCTCCAATCCTGTTCAGTTCAGGACTGGGCCTCCTTCACCTAGACCCACAGTTTTCCAGTAGCTTGGCAGTCACACAGACAAACTGCCCCCATTACCATGTAATCTCATCAACAGCCAAGATGCAGAGACTATAAAACAAAGCTCTTGGAAGAGAGCGATGCAGTTTTTCGTGAACCTCTTATTCCCTAATCTACTGAAGAGTATACTTCCCTCATAGCAGAGCCTGGCAATCTACCTGTGGCATATTCAATATGCTAAAAATAGTAACAATAATGGGCGTTATTCCCCTGACCCTGGAAGAGACCCAAATATGCTATTAGACTATGCTAGCATGCAACAGGGACGAATGCAGTCGATACTGGCACCAGTTCCAGAAAATCAATGATCAACAGGATGACAAGTGACAAGTGACAAATGACACTATGGTTTTCAGAGACTGCTAAATCTGAGATCAGGATGCCAGTACTATCACGATCATGACCATCCTGTTGTTTGTTGATTGCCTCGAGCAGGCCCCAGTAATGTCTCCTTCATCCTAGCCCTGAGATTTTTTTTTAAAAAGTGCCATATTCAAGGCTCTTTCAGGGTTAGGAGAATGAGACCCATCGTTACTGGTATTTGGCATATTGGCTACGCCACGGGGAGTTTGCCAGACTCTGCGGTGTGGGCACGTTACATTCTGTAGCTTGCCAGTTTGTCCAAAGTAGGAATGAGATAATAAGAGGTTGCACAGCCGCTAACGCTAATGCAACTACGCGAGCTTCCAGGAGCTGATTTTATAGTCTTTGGGTCTTGGCCGTGGATGGGATTACACGGCGTCAGGAGGGCAGTTGGTGGGTGTGACCCCTGACTACTGGAATATGGAGGATCTGGGTGGCGGATGCTCAGCCCCGAACCAAGCAGGCTTGGAGATCTCAGCCCTGGGACCCGCATGCCTTTGTTCCTCTGCCGGTACCTTCATGCATGTGGAGAGTGGTCTCAGCATGGCGGTGGCTGGTTCTGGAGGTCTTTGGCTGCCAGAGCCCTGGTAGGGGAGGGGAGGGAAACTCAAGCCGCTCCCCTCCAACGGGCCCCGGTGAGAACAGCCAGGCACCGGGGCAGGAGACTCTGGACTGTTATCTTCCAGGAGCTAGGTTTTACAGACTCTGGGTCTTGGCCATTGATGGGATTACACTGCGCCAGGTGGCCAGGTGGTGGGTGTGACCCCTGCCTACTGGAAGATGGAGGATCTTGGTGGAGGATGCTCAGCGCCGATCCGAGCAGGCTTGGAGATCTCAGCTCCAGGACCCGCATGCCTTTGTTCCTCTGCCGGTACCTTCACGCGTGTGGAGAGTGGTCTCAGCATGGTGGTGGCTGGTTCTGAAGACCTCCAGAGTCAGTACTATACGTTTAAGAAAAGCACCATTCCTTTGTAGAGTTCCTCCTCATAATATCCTCCATGATAGGGAAAGAGAGAACATTAATTTCATCAATGAGACCACTCCTCACAAACATATGGAAACTAAATTAGTTCCCCAAATTCCCAGTTTCAAATAGCATCAGAGTTGGGATTGAGACTTTAGTGGATATATGACTCATTAAATTACCTGTACCAAATGAGGAATATCCATATGACTTTGGGCAGTCATTAAAACTCCATTTATTTCACTTTTTCAAGCGGTATGTTAATATTCTGTTGTAGCTTTCAAAGAACTCCAGCAAGCACCCTCTCTGGGTACTGGCTTCATCCCCAAAGAGGCTAGCACAGAACAAGATGCATATTGGGTCTTTAGTTCTCAACATTTTCTATTGTGGTCTGTATAGTACATATAAGTCATTTGTTTTAGTTAATGAAAGTTGATAATTTATGTAGCTGCTTATACCTGAACTAGTTAGAGATTAAGATATTTATGGGCTGGAGCGATAGCACAGCGGGTAGGGCATTTGCCTTACAAGCGGCCAACATGGCCGACCCGAGTTCGATTCCTCCGCCCCTCTCAGAGAGCCTGGCAAGCTACCGAGAGTATTCGATATGCCAAACACAGTAACAACAAAGTCTCCAATGGAGACGTTACTGGGCCCGCTCGAGCAAATCGACGATCAATGGGAGGGCCTTTACCTTTTACCTTTTAAGATATTTATCACCACAAATTATATTTCCCCAAAAATCTATATATTTATAGAAAGAAGTCCCATGGAACCAAGATAATGCAGAACTTTGTGACCTTGGTCTCTGGACTCAACAGGCCCCAGGAGTAGAGATCTCTGCTTGCTTCCCCCAGTCTCCAGTGACCCAGGGGTCACACCCATAATCCACACCCTGCTGGCATCAGATAATCTCATCAATCACCCTCCAGAACTCACTGATGCTCCTCCCAGACGAGAGTATAAAATGAGGGCCCCATTACCATGCCACCAGGCTCTGTGCCAGGCTATTTCCACTTGGAGATCGCCAGAAGGGGGCAGGCGAGAGCCTTCCCCACTCCAAGGAAACCAGTCCTGGAAGCCAAACTCCACTACCCAACCACCACCACCACACTCCAGGCTATTTTCCAGACACATAATAAAACATTGCCCATTTGCCATAATTACCACACCATGATGGAGTTCAGACAGTGGGCAACAAATCATAGAGAGAAATATATATATAATTTCTGGCGGAGTCTGGCAAACTTCCCGTGGTGACCCAATATGCCAAATACCAGTAACAACGATGGGTCTCATTCCCTAACCCTGAAAGAGCCTTGAATATGGCACTTTTTAAAATCCCAGGGCTAGGGCGAAGGAGACATTACTGGTGCCTGCTCGAGGCAATCGACGAACAACAGGATGATCGTGGTTGCGATATATACCAGAGAGCCTGGCAAGCTACTGAGAGTATCCCACCCACAAGGGCAGAGCCTGGCAAGCTCCTCTTGGCATATTCTATGCCAAAACCAATAACTATAACAGGCCTCATTCCCCTGACCCTGAAAGTGCCTCCAATCACTGGGAAGGACAAGTTAGGAGAGGCTGCTGAAAGCTCAGGGCTTGGACGAACAGAGATGTTACTGGTTCCTGCTCGAGTAAATTGATAAACAATGGGATGACAGTGATACAGTGATATAATTTAGGCAAATTAAAATTTAATTTAAGAAATTTCTTAGTACTTGGATCATGAAACGCCCTGTCCAGATGAGAAAATAGCCTTACATTTTACTTTTGAACAACAGTAAATAAGAACACTACCTCTAGTCTGTTTCTATACTTCAAGGTTTTATTTTAGTGTTGAGTTTAAAGCCCTCTAGTATTCCTTGACTTCCAGTGTTAGGTCTCACCCTGTGCTCTCCAAATTGACATATAATCTGGTTATACAAAGCCTCTGGCTGTTTTCTTCTGTTGTTTAATAGTTTAGAATATCTACAGCATCTCGAGCAAGGTTTCTACAGCTTTAAACTTTTTTATTTGTTACAGAAAAATAACATTTTATATTCTTTGTTATGTGGGATACTAATGGTGTTTAACCTGCATTCTCAGTCTGTCCAAATGATATGAATCAATTCTCATGGCTTTACCACAAATACAGCATGCTGTAAGCTTGGAAATTCAGAAATGGTGCGGGGAGGGAAGGACTTTCTTCATTATATGTCTCAGATAATGAGTTATGAGTACAATTTGATATCAGGAGGGAAATCACACTCAAGGTTGACATTTTTATACCATTAATTTACAGAAAGATGATGCATTTAGTTTAGTGTGTCATATATTTCATATAGTATTTCAGCAGTCATAGACAGTATTGTCATAATTAAACTATTACTACAAGATAACTCATCATGACTATTTTTCTGTTGAATGCACATTGAACTCAATAAAAAAACTCATGATATTATGAAAGTTCTAAAAAATTTAGAAAATATCTGAAAACTATTTTTATTAGAAATGGTATGCTTTTAATTTTTTATACTTATATATTTTTATATTTATATTTATATATTATATTTATGGGCAGGAGAGATAGCACAGCAGGTAGGGTGTTTGCCTTGCACGCAGCCAACATGGTCGACCCAAGTTCGATTCCTCCTGCCCTCTCGGAGAGCCAGGCAAGCTACTGAGAGTATCTCGCCTGCACTGCAAAGCCTGGAAATCCACCCGTGAGGTATTTGATATGCCAAACTCAGTAACAACAAAGTCTCATGATGGAGGCGTTACTGGGCCTGCTCGAGAAAATCTATGAACAATGGGAGGACAGTGACAGTGACAGTGATTATATTTATATTTTAATACAAATATTTATATATTTATATTTTATATATGATATGAATATTTATATCTATAATATTTTTATCTTCGTTTTGGACATGCCAGGCTGTATTCAGAACTTAACCCTGGTTCTGTGCTCAGAGATCACTTCCAGTAGTGCTCAGATAATTTATTTGGTGCAAGAGAATCTGAGTAGGTTGCTTGCAAGGGCATTGTCTTACTATTGTACTCTTGCTCTGGCATCTGGATGGCATGGTTTAAATAACATGTTTATTTTGAGCAATTCTACAGGCAGCAAACAAAAAATAGTACTGTTTTTAATGACTAAGTTCATTCCATTTATAAATATTTCATTTTATTTCTGAAGATTGACATACAAATTTTTCATATTCTATAGTTGCAAATGTCATTGCTTGTCATTTATGAAGTCTGTTGAGATTAAATAGTTCATAAAAAGCAAATTGGTATTTAAATGCTTATATTCTGAATGTAGTAATCAAACTATTAATCATGTGCCACCACTAATTTTAAGTGTAACCTCATGTGATTTTGCTTGAGCGGGCCCAGTAACGTCTCCATTGGAGACTTTGTTGTTACTGTGTCTGGCATATCAAATACTCTCGGTAGCTTGCCGGGCTCATGTGATAAAACATTAAATGTGACAATGTAACACTTTTTGATTACTTTCCTTAAATATTTGGGTGTGATTCTGATCATTTTCAGGTATAAAAGTTTATCAAATGATTCTGTTGACTGCAAGGCATTAGGCCTCTGATTTATGAGATCTAAACTTTTCCATTGCAATTCCCTGATGGGCATGAACTTCTGGATTATTGAAAGCTCAATCACATTAAAACTTATTGTTTTTCACCACTCTCATTCATCACATTTTAATATTATAAATATTCTTCAGATATTGCATGAAAATAATCCTGTCTCCAAGAATTGACAAAGATTATTCTTTTAAAAACCAGGAACATATTTGTGTTGGTGGCACATTCATCATCAGAAGGTCACAGCTCCAAAGTGGGGTGAAGATGTTTTATCTCAGGAGCTTTGCTAAAATACTGCTCTTTAGTTAATGAATGTTAGGTTGTCACCGCTCAAACAGTAAAAGTGTTTTGTTTTTTGTTATTATTATACGAATAGAGGCTGACATGGGTGTTTGTTCAAAAATATTTAACACAAATCTTTGAATCAAATAGAAACATTTGATCAAAGAAAAGATACTCTTAATGGTGTATCTGAGAAATGAAAATTAAAACATTTATTTCTCACTCACACACTGATGGCTCTTTTCTGGGAAAGATAACTTTCATGCTTTTTGCTGTGCTAATGGGGGTGAATGCATATCACCAGCAAGAGAGAACCTTCCAGAGGACAAAACACATTGATTACCACTGAGGAGGAAGGCATCCCTATGAGGTAGGTCTCAAGGTGCACTGAAAAATTTGCTCTACTGCATATGGGATCATGTTGAAAACATAGATGAACCAAAGTACCCTGCAGAATTGGCAAAGGGAAAAGAGTCTTCTAACTGACCCAAGCTACTACATCTTCCAGGGAAATCAGACATAAATGGGCATGCAATTCTTTTGAAGTTTGATGTGTTGAATCATAATGAATTATACATAATTTATATAGTAAGTATGTGAGGGAAATTATGTAAGAAAATTAAGAGACTTAACTATACATGTTTAAAACTATGGGAAAAATACCCTCATTTTCTTAGATTATTTACTTTGGACAATATAAAGTTTATACATTCTCAGTCTCTTTGATATTAAAATCATTTTTTTAAAAAATGAATAAATTAACTTTCTATTTTACAAACACAGAGTTGTCTTTATCTAGCCCTTGGGAGTCAGCTATCTGTTTTAAATGTGAATATCTAATCATAAAGGGCTTTATGTTCTATTTTCTGCAGGAATGTAAGACTGTAACTTCTGGGGAACACTGTACATCAAGTTAAAAAATCACTGCTCCTCTAAAGAATTGAGAGATTTACTTTTATTTTGGACAAAGTCAATTAGTGTACACAGATGCTGAACGCACATCATGGGATAAAATAGAATGAACTTTATATAACAAATGGCACTGTCAAATCCTTTGCTTCAGGAACAGATGTGATTTGCAGTTTTAAAGTATATATGCAATGGATTATTTCTACTTAACTGATCAAATGGTAAGATTCTATTCCAGTTATGCACCAAATTTAATAGATTTTCTTCAGTGCTCATAACATTCTGGTTAAATGCTTATTCAAGAATAAAATGGTTTCTTTCTCTTCTAACTTTATAATAGGTTTCCTAGGTAGGCATTTAACACACACACACACACACACACAGACACACACACACACACACGCATTCGCAAAAACAAACAGTTCATTATTGAATGCTTAATTTAAAACTAACTATTAGCAAGGTACTATCATGAACTTTGTTTATCTCAGGGTTAGTGTGAGAATCCCAAAGGTGAAGGTTACTGATTATAAAGTATACATGTTATGGAAATCCTGTTATGTTACTTCTAGAAACATAGAAAAGTAAGAACTCTGACTTTGAATGTGTTTTAAAGTAAAGAGAGATGACAAGCAGTTGTCTTTAACTTTCAATCACTGAGTATGTTTCCTCAGAATAAAAAAAATTTACATATGTTCAGTGCTATCATTTTAATTCCTTGCTTATCAGTTGCAAGAAAGGAGGGTATAATAATTCTTATAATGTGGTATGCAAATTCACAAATATTAGGTTTGGGATGGAATCAGAGGATGACACTATTTTGATAATCTTTAAAAGTAACATAGGAGCTGGAGTAATAATACAACAAGTACGGCATTTGCCTTGCATATGGCTGACCTGGGTTAGAACACCAAACCCTGATGAGCTTACCCAGAACAATCCTTGAGCGCAGAGCCAGGAGTAAGCCCTGAGCACAGCCCCAAAACAAAACAAGCTAAAACTAGTTTCACCTCATTCAACAAAGATTTCCAAAATTGAATCAGAAGAAGATTGGAATTAAAAACTAGGGTAGCCAATGGAATAAGCATATTAGATGGCAGATTTAGATGGTAGAGGAGGAGTATTTGGTTAACCTCACCAATTGGTCTGTAGATCAATAAAGAGAAAAAACTAGTTCTTTATCCATAGAGGTCTTTATCATAGAGTTGTAGGGTTGAACCAAAAGTTTGGTATGCGGGAGCTGTGCCCAAAAACCACCTCCAATTCAGTATGCAAGCTCATTTATTAGGTTTGCTTCAGAGATCCACAAATAAATTGCAAAAGAGATCAAAAGCTGTAGCTAATCTTGGACCGATACAAGGCTAAACAGACCAGAATAAATCAGAAGGGGGTGGGTCAGCCTGATGACAACTCAAACAGAGCCCACACAACTGCTTGCTCCCATAATCCAAAATCTTCCCCCTATCCCAAGGATTGTGGGCTTTGTGACAGAAATCTCCAGGCTTTCTTGGGGTTGGGATGGACTACATTTTATATACTACCGTGTACTTCCAGAAGCCTTGGTATTCAAGTCTGTACCCCAAATATGCCACCCAGCTATAAAAACTACTCCAACCTTAACTTCCAGATAAAAAACATTGAACACCCTGAACAAACATGATGACCTCTTAGTACCTGTACTTCAAACCATAATGCACAAAAGGAAATGAGAGAAAGAAGAAAAAATGTCTGCATAGATTCAAGCTGGTGTGTGTGGGGGTGTGGGGTGGTTTGGGGGACTGTGGGAGGGAAACAGTGGACATTAATTATGGGGAATATACACAGGTGGAAGTGATGGGTGTTGGGTCATCATTATGAGTGAAACACGATCATGAACAGCTTTGTAATGGTATAAGGTAAAGGTAAAGGTAAAGGCCCTCCCGTTGATCGTCGATTTGCTCGAGCGGGCCCAGTAACGTCTCCATTGGAGACTTTGTTGTTACTGTGTTTGGCATATCGAATACATCACGGGTGGCTTGCCGGGCTCTCCGAGAGGGGCGGAGGAATCGAACTCGGGTCGGCCATGTTGGCCGCTTGTAAGGTGAACGCCCTACCCGCTGTGCTATCTCACAGATATTCAATACTATTTTTTTAAATGCTATAAACTATAAGAATTTATTAACTAGAACTTACTAAGCAATTAAATGCAAATAAGGGAAAAGAAGACATTGATCTATCAATGTATCTCCAATACATTTTTAACCCAAAATTTATTGTGTTGCCGTGAGTAATGAACTAGATAATTACAGAGAACTTAGAAATATGTAAAATATATACTAGAGCAGTATTTGTGAGAATACACACACACACATGTTTAGGTAATGAGGTTTTATTTCAGTCTAAATGACTTTTCAGCATTATTTACATGTCATACTATGATTTCCATTTCATAAATCAACTTTTAAAAACATGCTCACCTGGGGGTACGGTGCCACCAGCACCAATCTGTACCTGTGAGGCGAGTGCATCAGCAGCCTGATGGCACTGTCAGACTTTCAGATACCCCAAAATTGCTGCTGTGCCTTTGGTCAGACCCCAAAAACTTGGGGCAAAGTTTACCAAGAAAGTAAACGGTCAAAAGTTAGGTATGTGGGAGACACACCCGCAAACCACCTCCGGCTCAGCTATATAATTGGAGGCCTGGCCTCTCTGGTTCCTGATCCAACTGCTTAACGGCCATGATCCCAGAGACTCAGAAACGAATCTCAGAACCCAAAGGCTTTTGGCAGAAATATGTCCTGTTCCTGCAGTAGGTTACTGGCGCTGGACCATTCCAGGTAGAAATAGGTTTCATGCCTTGGCCTGTTCCCCCTGGCGGCCTGGTGACCACCATCCTCCAGAGGCCACTGGACAGTCAGGTTTGGACCTGCAGTGATGAGACATGAGGGGCCTCACCAGATGGGGCTGGAACTGCCCCTTTCCTCCCCATCCCAATGAGACCCAGAGTCGCCACTTATAAACGGCCTCTCTGGTTCCTGATCAAGCTGATTAATGGCCATGATCCCAGAGATTCAGAAACAAATCTCGAAACCCAGCTGTTTTTGGCAGAAATACATCTGAACCACATACAAGGTGGCCGTCGCCTCAGAGCTTATTGGAAAGCCAGGTATGAGCCAGCAGTGATGGGGCAACTGCAGTCTCATGTGAAGAGGGACGGTACCGGCTCATCCTTCACATCCTACCTAGGTCACGAGTTGCCCCCCACGAGCAGCTCTCTGGCACGACCATGGCTCCAGAGGCAAAAGGACTTAATCCAGAGCCCGGCAGCTTGCGGCAGAAAAGTGACTAGACCATGCGTTAAACTATGATGCCATGCTTCCCTGGGAGGGAAAGGGTGTTGCTCCCTTCCACCTTCTCCTCCCCCCACCAGCAGCAAGGTGGTCACCACCTCAGAGCTTAATGGAAAGCCAGGTATGAGCCAGCGGTGATTGGGTAACTGCAGTCTCATGGGAAGGGGGGTGGTACTGGCTTGTCCTTCACACTCTACTGAGGTCACAAGTTGCCCCCCAAAAGTGGGTCTCCGGCACAGCCATGTCCCAGAGGCAAAAGGACTTAATCCAGAGTCCGGCAGCTTGCGGCAGAAAAGTGACTAGACCATGCATTAAACTATGGTGCCATGCCTCCCTGGGAGGGAAAGGGTGTTGCTCCCTTCTGCCTTTTTCTCCCCAGCAGCAAGGTGGCCACCACCTCAGAGCTTATTGGACCGATATATGAGCCGGCGGTGATGGGGCAACTGCAGTCTCATGGGAAGGGGACGGTAGCAGCTCATCCTTCATGCCTCACCAAGGTCACGAGTTGCCCCCCACAAGCAGCTCTCTGGCATGGCCATGGGTACAGTGGAAAAAGGACTTAGTCCAGAGCCCAGCAGCTTGCGGCAGAAAAGTGAATGGACCATGCGTTAAATGATGGCACCATGTCTCCCCGGGAGGGAAAGGGTGTTGCTCCCTTCCGCCTCCCGACCCCTCCCCCCACAGCAGGTGACCGCCGCCTCAGAGCTTATAGGAAAGCCAGGTATGTGTCGGCGGTGACGGGGCAACTGCAGTCTCATGGGAAGGGGGGCGGTATCGGCCCGTCCTTCACACCCCACAAAGGCCATAAATTGCCCTCCACGAGTGCTCTCCGGCACAGCCATAACAACAGATGCACAGAAACCAATCTCGTAATTATCTGGCTCTTTGCAGAAATCCAAAATTGTGCAGCCGCTGTTGTGGTCAAGTGACATTATATGATTCTCATAACCAGCTGTAGAAAACAAAGTATTTCACAACGCTTTTCAGCAATTCTGATTGGGGGGGGCGAGATTCTAAATAATAATGGTGCATCTTTTGTTGAAATAATGAATTTAATCAATGTAGAGAAGAGGTAAGTAGAAGTCATCTGCCTCACAGGCATTGGGAGAGGTGGGAGGGGGGTATTCTGGGGTTCTTGGTGGTGACAAATGAGTACTGGTGAAGGGAAAGGTGTTTGATCATTGTATGACCGAGACTTAAACCTGAAAGCTTTGTAACTTTTCCCACAGTGATTCAATAAATAAATATAAGAAGAAAAAAAATAAATAAAATTATGAAAAAAAAGTAAGGTGGAGTTTATGCCCAGTTCAATCAGCTAATCAGTAGCTGAATAAATAGCAGTACTCCTACATAAAAAAAAAGCACTCAACGTTTCTCCTCACTGGGCTGCTGTATTACCTTCATGTCTTGACTGCCACAGCCCTGTTGACATCTTTATCTGTCCTCGCACACCTCAGACTAATATTCATGACTGCAGTCTCCAGTCTAAAAACTTACAAACCAGGTACACTGAAGGGAATTGCAAAGCTCCAACTTCTTGTTGTCCAGGATACTTTATGTTGTGACTCATAGTCCAATACGCAATGAACAAACTGGTAGAGAAAGAGATCAAATCATCTACTCCATTCAAAATAGTGTTTAAAAACATCAAGCACGTAGGGACCAACTTAACAGAAGACGTTAGAAATTTACACCTTGAGAACTATAAGTCATCTAAGAAAGAGATAGAAGATAACCTTAGGAAATAGGAAAATATTCCATGTTCATGGATTGAAAGAATCAATTTTTATAAGAAGGAAACCATACTTAAGTTACTATATAGACTCAGTGCAATCTCCATCAAAATTCAGATGATTCTTTAAGTACTCAACAGCAAAGTTGATATGAAGATATGAAATTGCTGAATAGCTAAAGTCATATTGAGAAATAGGAAATTAAGTGGTATCTCATTACCTAACTTGAAGTAATATTATAATCCCACACTGATCAAAACAGAATGGTAGTAAATATAGATAGACTCTTTGACCAAATTATTAAAACGGGGTACCCCCAAAAAAAGTCCTGAGATGTTATCGATTAACATCTCCAAGATATATTAAGAATTTATAAGTATTAACAAAAATAGTTCCTATCAAAAATGGGGAAAAGTAAACAGACACCTTTTAGAAGAAAGGCACGTGGTGAAGAAGCAACTGAGGAAATGAATGTTCATCATCATTTATAGTCAGAGACATTCAAATCAAGAAATCAATGATATGTCACCTCACATTGATGAGAGTGGCAACTATCAAAATACAAGAACAACAATTAGGAGCAATCTCTGTTGGCGAGAATGGATGAAAAGGAAACTTGTCTATGATGAGAATATTGCCTTGTGAACCTCAATGGAAAATGGCACACAGGTTTCTCAGAAAAAAATTAAAGCATAGAGTTTCCTAGACTAGTCTGTAATAATATAGATATTATAGAATAGAGAAGGAAAGACAGCGAAGGAGGAAATAAAAAGAGATACGATATAGGTAATAGGGGCAGGAGCATTGGACAGATTGTTGATACAGAGTTGAGATATATCTATATATCTTAGCCACAGATAAGACAAAACTGAAAGTATAAGATCCAAACTAAAGAAATGTACCTGTCAAGGATGCAAGTTTGGGAGTTACTATTATTACCAATAATAAGTGTTATTATTAACCATCATAATATTGTAGCACAGTAGCACTGTCAGCTTATTGTTCATCGATTTGCTCAAGCAGCACTGCAACGTCTCCATTGTAAGACTTATTGTTACTGTTCTTGGCATATCGAATATGCCAAGGGGGGGCTTGTCAGTCTCTACTATGCAGGCAGGATACTCTCGGTAGCTTTCCAGGCTCTCCAAAAGGGACGAAGGAATCGGATCCAGGTCAACGGCATGCAAGGCAAACTCCCTACTTGTTGTGCTATCCCTCCAGTCGTAGTAACAAGTGTAGTATCATAATATTAAGTGTAATAATTAAAATAACTATTAATTATTATTCTTGAGGGACCGTTGCTTATTATTACTGGGGACATTTGTCAGAGATGTTGACTCTGGTGGTGGGATTGGTGTTCAAACATTGTATGCATGAAACTCTACCAAGTGAAACTATACCACAGAAAAACTTTGTAAACCATGCTTAATAATTGTTTCTTCTATTTTAAAGATAAATTAGACCTTAAAAGAAATATATACAGTGTTCTCACAATTTTGAATTACATTTAAGCTATGTAAATATTTGGAAAACAGAAAATGGCTATTACTAAGCCTTGGCATACTAAAAACTAAAAATCCAGTTTATAAATTGTGTATTTTTCCTCAGTAATTTGATTAATACAGATAGATATCTATGTATATTTAGCACCTTGCTTATTTCAGAGTACACTAAAAATCTCAGCAACTAAGATTATATTTTAAATTGTCTTCTCTTAGGCAGTTGGGATAGAGAAGGGACAACCATGGCAAAGATGGTTGGAAATGATCACTCTGGATAAGAACTGCATGCTGAAAATAGGTAAAGAAACAAACATGAACAGCTCTCAGTACCTGTATTGCAAATCATAATGCTCAAAGGGGAGAGAGAAAGAGGTAGAGAGAGAGAGAGACAAAGACAGAGATAGAGGCAGAGATAGAGAGTGGGAGGAAGGAAGGAAGGAAAGAAAGAAGGAAAGAAAGAAGGAAGGAAGGAAGGAAGGAAGGAAGGAAGGAAGGAAGGAAGGAAGGGAGGGAAGAAGGGAGGGAGGGAGGAAGGGAAGGGAGGGAGGGAGGGAGGGAGGAAGGAAGGAAGGGAGGGAGGAAGGGAGGGAGGGAGGGAGGGAGGGAGGGAGGGAAGGGAGGGAGGGAGGGAGGGAGGAAAGGAAGGAAGGAAGGAAGGGAGGGAGGGAAGGGGCGGAGGGAGGGAGGGAGGGAGGGAAGGAAGGAAGGAAGGAAGGAAGGAAGGAAGGAAGGAAGGAAGGAATTAAGGAAGGGAGGGAGGGAGGGAAGGGACGGAGGGAGGGAGGGAGGGAAGGAAGGAAGGAAGGAAGGAAGGAAGGAAGGAAGGAAGGAAGGAAGGAAGGAAGGAAGGGTGGGAGGGAGGGAGGGAAGGGAGGGAGGGAAGAGAGGGAGGGAGGGAGGGAGGGAGGGAGGGAGGGAGGGAGGGAGAAAGGAAGGAAGGGAGGGAGGGAGGGAGGAAGGAAGGAAGGGAGGGAGGGAGGGAGGGAGGGAGGAAGGAAGGAAGGAAGGAAGGAAGGAAGGAAGAGAGGGAGGGGGGAAGGGAGGGAGGGAGGGAGGGAGGAAGGAAGGAAGATGCTTGCCATAGAGACAGGCTGGGTGGAGGTTGGCAGGAGGGAGACTTGGAACACTGGCGGTAGGACTAGTATTGGAACACCTTATGACTGAAACTGTACCATGACCAGCTTTGCAACTCTGTATCTCACAGTGATTCAATTTAAAAAAAAATTGTCCTCTCTCTCTGTCTCTGTCTCTATCTCTGTCTCTCTCTGTCTCTCTCTCTCGGCCTCTCTGTCTGTTTCTCTGTCTTTCTGCCTCTCCCTCCGCCCTCTCTCTCTAAATTGGGGCTCAGGATAACTCCTGGCTCTGCACGTCAGCAATCACTCCTGGAACATTTGGGGAACCATATTGGACAAAGGGGATCAAAACTGGGTTTGCCCGTGCAAAGCAAATCCCCTGCCCACTGTGCTATAGCTCTGGCCCCTCCTTTCTCTTTCTTAATGAAAAACTGACCAAGGCACTTTGAAATTTTTTTTCTTCTTTATAGGAAAATAGTGAAATATGCAAATTCTTAAATACAAATATTTATTTACTCTACACTCATCATAGCAAAAAAAGTAATTTCTCCCTAACTATTTAACTTACTCCGCATTAACATTTAGGCTCCCAAATTTAACCTGCCCACAGGGCAGAGACTGGCAAACTCCCCGTGTCGTACCCAATATGCCAAATACCAGTAACAATGATGGGTCTCATTCTCCTAAAGAGCCTTGAATATAATCTCAGGGCTAGGATGAAGGAGACGTTACTGGGGCCTGCTCGAGGCAACCGACGAACATTTAGATACTCTAAAATTTTCTTTGTTCTAATTTTAAGAATGCTTCCTTAAGCTCTAGATTCATAAATGGAACATTTATTTATGCTCTAATCATTTATCCAGGAATTTCCTTTACCTCCAATGCATGATTCCTCTTTTCTCACAAAGAACTCAGCAATTTAGAGGCCTGAATGGAGGAAACGGGGTTAATGACCTCTTCCTTTAAGGGGTTTTTGGATCTCCACAAATGATGTCCTATAAGAATAAGAACACACACACAAAAAAGGCACAAAAGAAAAATTCTTGAAGATTTCCGTCATTTAACTATTAATTACATTTTGATTTCTACCATCCCCAGAGTTCTTAGTCAATTCTTCTACATCATAGGACAGCTTTATCTCTGTATCAAAACCTCATAGCACATTTCAGAACTTTTTAATCTTTTCTTCATAACCTTAAATAATCTTTGACGTGTCCACCAATCTTAGCTCCTCATACCACAGTTACACATTTCCCCTTTGATTTTCAAGTAACTATTAGATTAGCAGAAGCTTATCCACTTATAATCTAGTTTCTCAATCTATTGTACATTCAATGTTTAAGTTATTCTTCAGCTTTATTCCAACTTCTATGTAATGTATGAATGTGTTGTATGAGATTTTAACCCTTTTCTTCTGTGAAAGACTTATTTAATCTTATTTAATCATTGGAAATACTCTAAATATATTTTGGTTTTTATATCTATTGATATATAATTATTTACATATGTATATAAAACATATTTATATGTACACAGTACATATTGTAATTCTCTTAGTTTTGTTCATCTATATATGTATGTGTCACCAACAATTAAGGAGAACTTTCTCATAATGTAGTATTTAAAGAAACGTAAGAGAACAAAAATTGCCAAAGGCAGTAGAACTGAAGGTTTTCTCTACAGAGCTAAATTCATCTTACGGGCATAGGGAGATTGATGAGATGGTTTCTTGGGATATTTTGGAAGAAATGAACACTGGAAATAAGTGTTCATGTAGAGCAATATATGTAGAAACTTGTAATTAATAGTTTTATAAGTCACAGTCACTTGATCATTTGACCACTTGAAATTCTGTTACTCATGGATTTGCTAGAGCGGATATCATTAACATCTCCATCCATCCGTGTTGCCTGCTAGTGCAGCCCAGTAGCGTTTGCTCATTTTAGGAACACAAAGAGCTTCAAACCGATCATTCAGGGTCTTGACAAAGAAGTCTGACTATCTCGTAGGTGGGTGGCCACGCGATCTTTTGATGTCCCATGGAATCCAGTTAGTAATGGCTCTATACCAGCGGTGGTCTCCAAATCTAATTACGTATCCAGCCCATCTGATTTTTGATACCTTGGCGAACGAGACAACATCCCTGATTCTTGACCGTTGATGAAGGTTGGAACTCCGGATTCTTTTTCTCATTTGAGTGAAGCATGATACTCCAAGCATAGCTCTTTCGATTCCTCTTTGAGAGACCCAAATAGTGTCCTCATCCTGTTTTCGTAGGGCCCAGGCAAATGCTAATGCAGAAAGAACAGTGGAATCGAAGAGGTGCCTAGAGCCAGAGGTTCTTCATCCTCTTAGCTATTCCTTTGATGCTTTTGAAGGCATTCCAAGCTTCTCTCTTCCTCCTGTCCAACTCAGGTTAGAGGTCATTCATGATGTTGATTTCTCAACCTAGATACACATAGCTGTTGCATTTGGAGATATTTCGTCCCATTGAGAACAAATGAAACGTCAGGAACGAGACCGTTTCTCATAAACATTGTTTTCAAGAGATTTATCTGTAGCCCGACCTTTCCACACTCATGGTTGAAGTTGGCCAGCATTTGTGCCACCTGGTTAATGTTTGGTGTTATTAGAATTATGTCATCAGCAAAGCAGAGGTGGTGTAATTGCCGACCATCTATCTTCATTCCCATTCCTTCTCATTACAGTCATTGCATAAAGTTTTTGAGGGTGACACTGAAGAGTTTCTGTGAAATAATATAACTCTGCCAAACCCCTTTATTTCCATTGATGATCACTTCCTCGTAGAATTGTGAGATCCCGGTAGTGGATCCGTAATACAGCTCACGGAGGTTCCTGATATATTGAGTTTGAATGGACTGTTGGATAGGGCTTCAATGACCACTTCAGTCTCAGCAGAATCAAAAGCCTTCATTAAATCAATGAACGTTAGACAGAGAGGATCTTGAACTCCTGAGAAACCTCAATGAGCTTGGTTACGGTGTGGATATAGTCGATCGTGCTGAATCCTTTTCGGAATCCGGCTTGCTCTCATGGTTGTCCTTCATCTAGTGTTCTGCCAATGCTATTCAGGATGACTCGAGTGAACAGCTTGTAGATGACAGACAAAAGGCTGTTTGGGTGATAGTTACCAATGTCTTGGATGTCTCCCTTCTTGTACAGTAGTACAGTCCTACTGGTTTTCCACTGGGATGGAACCTTGCATTCAGACAGGTAGAATGTGAAAAGTCGAGCCAGGGTATTGTTGATCACTGACAGCAGGTTCTTCAGGTGTTCAGGTCTGACCTTGTCTGGGCCAGGTGCTGTTTGCTTCTTTACTGACAAAATGACTTGTTGGATTTCAGAAGGGAGAACGTTGGGATTGACATATCCATCCTGCAGAATTTGGTATGTAGGCAGGTGGATGTGGCTATCTAAGAAATCCAAGTAGAAGTCATGGATAATCTTCTTCATTGCTCTTCTGGAACATGTGATAGATCCTTCAGGACATTGGAGGGCAGTCATCTTGGTCTTGTAGTTGGTGAAGGACAGGTGGGCACTGTGAATGCTTTTCGTGGCTTCTGCAGAATCTACCAGCACTGCTGCTCTTCTCTCTTTGAGGTCTTCCTTTATCCCTTCTTTGCACTGCTATGCGAGCTCAGGCATTTCCTTGCGGATGCCTGAGCCTTGCACCAAGTCACATTGATGAATAAGCTCAAGAGTTTTCGATGATAGTTGTCTTTTTTTGGCTTTATCTCTCTTGGCATTCCTCACACAATCATGGAGGTGCTGAACCAGTCTATCATATTCCTCATTAATGTTGTCAATGACGCATCTTCCCATATTGCCACAATAGTGCCAAAGAACTCCCAGTTGATGGTCGTTCTGGGAGTTTTCTTCTTAAACTTTGCAGCCCTTTCTCCCTGCTCCATGAAGTATAATTTTGCAAAAAAGAGACAGTGGTCTGATCCCATTTGGAATTTTGGGACAACAGAGACATCAGTCAGGCACAACCTTCAATTGAACATGATGCGGTCAATTTTGTTGTGGTACCGTCCACTGGGAGACTCCCATGTCCAGCATTTAGATTTGGCCTTGTGGAACTGAGTTACTGAGGATGTCCTTGGTTGAAATGATGTACTCAGATAGTCTCTCACCCTGTTCATTCCATTCTAGGCCATGGGTCTGATGTGGAGTTTTTGGCTGATCTTCTTGGTCCTATCTTGGCATTAAAATCACCGATAATGATCTAGTAGAAGGTGTGGTCTTCTTTATAGATTTTCTCCAGCTCCAAGTAGAACTTCTCAATTTCTCCTTCATCATAATTGGATGTTGCTTTCTGGACAACGAAGATAGAAACTGCCAGCTGTGAGTCACATCTATTCAAGTGTAATCGTCCAACTCGGATTCTTAGGCATTTGAATGAATCAATATTCATGGCCAAGTTCTTTTTGACAAGGACACCAACACCACCAATGCCTCTTTTGTCACATTGCCTTCTCCACTGTTCTTCTTCAATGTCCAATATGGCGTGATGTGATTAATGCCTTCTCGTCTCAGTCAGACCAATGATGTCGTACTTGATCTTTTGCGCTTGTACCATCAGGTCCTCAATGGATGTATCAGATGCCAGTATACATGCATTGAAAGTACAGACAGCCATTTTTGTCTTTCTTTGTTTTGGCAGCCTCGTTCAGCCTTGAGATTTTATCAGACTGTCCTTCTTCATCCTTTTTAATGCTGCTGTTTTGGTGGCTCTTTCAGGGTCATGGGAATGAGACCCATTGTATTCACAGGTATTGGCATATCAAATATGCCATGGATAGTTTTCCAAGCTCTGCTTTGCTGGCGGGATATTCTTGATTGCTTGCCGGGCTCTCTGAGAGGAATACAGACTTATAGGGCAGCCTCTAATAACCCTTGTAGGTGTCCCCATGGTTCAAACCATATTTGAACCCCATCAAATATGGTGCAGCAATCCTGAAAGATGGGTATTAAGTGTCTTATGATGTGTCTGAACAGCGTCCTGAAGCATGGTGGTGGCTGAGTAGTAGAAGTAGTGGAGGTAATGGATGTCCACTGGTGAGGTATTTATCTGTTACCGGTAGGGTGGGTCTTCTGAGTGTAATCCCTGGGTCGCTGGTGGTTGGTAGAAGCATCAGGGCAGGGTAGGGTGACTCAATAAAGATGGTAAAGAAAAAAAATCCAAAAAAAAATCTGAAATAACAAATTATGCTGAATCACTGCAATTCATAAATCACAAATTGCAAACTCACAGAGGACTTCAACACTGACACTGTTCTTGCCAATTCAGACTATGCATTTCTCTTTCTAATGCTTCTCTTAATAGAACCAAAATCATACTCTTCAAGCGTGATGCCTAGAATTTGACATAATTATTTCTAAACGGAAGCTTATCTGTAACATCTTTCCAAGTTTCTACATAATTCCTCTGACTGCCCTCTCATTTTTTGGTTAATGTCTTCCGCTGAGATAAACATTCACAGTCTGATTTTGAATATGCTAAAATATAGCATACTATTCACAGTAAAGCATTTGATTCGGAGAAATAGAACAGGGGTTAGAGTGCTTGCTAGCCTGCATCCAGCTCCAGGAAGATCTTAGCACTGCATATGGTCACCTGAGTACTCCCAGTTGTGATCTACTTTTGAGCACTGCCAAATCAAGCGTAAACCCTGAGAGCTTCCGAGTATGGCCATGAAGTCAAAAAGAATACGGAGAACAAAGATACGACACAGAGCAACGATCAATGGGTGTTCTTGCCTTGAAAATGTGCAGCCAGATTTGCTCCCCAGCATCACTAGTTCCCTGATTCTGTCCATGAGTGATCTTAAGCACAGAGCCAGTGTCCTGACTACTGAAAAGTGGGCCCCCTATTTCCTCACAAAAAATTGAAATAAAATTCAGGTACATTACTCTTTTTATCCCCAGAAGAGTCAAACATTATTGCTCTCCACACACGGCTTCTCTCCTAACACCCCTTACCTATTCCACTCTTAATCTAGTAACTATTGCTGTTATAAAACATGTGAAATCGGTTAATGTTTCCAAAACATATGAACATTTTGTACTAATCTTTCTTCCTGGTATAATTTATCAGTGTTGGACACAAACTCAAATATAAAGAATTTTCTTCATTCCTTCCTTTCTCCCTCTGTACTTCTCATCACCTCCATTGCTGCTTTAGTTTCTTCATTTTCTTCTCTTCTAATTCTCTGTTTCACTTGTAGATTTATCCACCTTCAACACTGCTTGATTGCATTTCTTCATTTCTTCTTTCTCCCCTATGTACACAAAAAATCTACAGAACTCTGCTAGCCTGAACTACATAACAAAAATAAATCACTGGTCCAGCCCTGATATTTCTCTGATACTAGACTCAGATATAAAATGGCCTTTGATAGTCCATTTTCAAACTTTTAGAGTCATCTTAAACTCAATAATAGAATATTTAACTCATAATGTTACTGTTTGTAATAAATAATTTTTAAGCATCCTTCTACTGACTAAAGGACATCTTATATAATACTGTATGCAAATGAATAATATGGATTTGTTTTGCTTGCTTTTTGTTTGGGGGTCATATGTGCTGGTGTTCAGGACTTATTCCTAGTGCCATGTTCTGAAATCAAACCGGAAGGGCTCCAGAGAACCATGTATGATGCTGGGAATTGGACTCAAATCAGCCTTATGCAAAGCCAGTGTCCCATCTGATGAACTATCTCTCCAGCCTTGTCGTTTGTTTAGAGACAGTCCTCTACTCATTTCATAGTCCTCATGCCATCATTATTCACTGACATTTCTTCTTAAATAGTATACAGGTATGACTGTATAATATAAATATATATACATCTTTGTATGTAATCTACTCAGGGTGTATGTAATCACCCTGATCACTGATATATTTGGGATTTGGGAATATTTTCTTGCTTCTTGACTATTTGACCAATGCACTATTTAAATTTTACTTTTTACATTAAAAATTGTAACCATGATAATCTTTATGAAATTTAAATATTGGTGATATGAACAGATAATCTTCAACAAAGGAGCAAAAAATATGAGATGGAGCAAGAAAAGTCTCTTCAATTAAGGACTGAAAAAAAATGCTTGGTTATTTGGAAAAAAAAGAAAAAAAGAAAGATAGACCACATGCACACAAGTCAAATCAAAATACATTAAATACTTCAATATAAGACCTAAATGCATGCATAATATTAAAGAAACTATAAGTAGAACATGTCCCCTGGAACATGGTCTGAGTTACTTCTGGCAATTCTCTGGGGACTGTATGTGGTAGCAGGGGTCAATCCCCAATTGACCACGTGCAAGGCTAGCACCTTGCCTACCATAATCTCTTTTTCGCCCAAGAAAGCCATGCTTTTAATATATTGCATCTTATCTAGATTCTACTTCACATTTTCTTCAAATCTATTTGAAAGTGTCTATATTTAATTAGCTCAGGTTTAAGATGTCAGAGAGTTGGTAAACTGATAAGAGCAGAGGGTGCTGGAATGGCTCAGCTTTAGGTTTGCACGGTGTGCCTCAATTCCTGTCCCACACAGACCAGGGATGAAAACCAGCAATTCTCAGGAGATCTAGTAAGACGCACAGACCCAGGAAGGGGTCCTTCCACCCGGCGGGTCCCTGGATGAGTGAGCAGAGGGATCATATTTTGTAATGGGGATTGAATCCAGGTTGGTAACATGCATGATGAGTGCTCTTATCAGTTTCATAACAGAAGGAACAACACAGAGTTTCACAGATAAACTACAGTGCAGGAACTTCATAGATCAAAACCATGGTTCGGGCTACTTTAAGACAAGACAGGCCCCTCAAATACACCAAATTTCAACAGAAAAATTGGACAGAACCCCATAACAATAATCTCTCTCAACGTTAATGGGCTAAACACACCAATTAAAAAAAACAGAGTGGCAGAATGGATAGAAAATTGAACACAACATTCTGCTGCCTCCAAGAAACACATCTCAATAGTCAAAGCAAACACAGGCTCAGAATCAAAGGCTGGAAATCAATCCTACAGGCAAACAACTCCCATGAAAAAACTGGGGTAGCCATCCTAGTGTCAGACCACATTGATTTCAGACTGAAGAAGGTCACAAGAGACAGTGAAGGCCATTTCTTATTGATCAGGAGATCTGTACAACAGGGAAAATTTACAATACTAAATGTGTATGCACCTATTGAGGAACCAGCAAAGTACTTAAAACAACTAATCATAGACTTGGAGAAAGACATTGATAGAAACACAATACTAGTGGGAGACTTCAACACCACTTTATCACCTCTCGATAGATCAACCAGACTCAAGCTTAGCAAGGAGATACTTCATCTGAGGGGAAAAATTGAAGAAAGGGACTTAGTAGATACATACAGGATGCTTCATTCTCAAAAAGCTGAATACATATTCTTCTCAAGTGTGCATGGAACATTCTCCAAGATAGCCACAAAACATACCTCCATAAAATTAAAATGAAAAAGATAGAGATTGTATCAACAATCTTCTAAGACCATCATGCGCTGAAATTAGAAGCAAGTCACACACACACACACACACACACACACACACACAGAGAAATTTAAATCAAACAACTAGAAATTAAACAACTCACTATTGGACAACAAGTGGCTTCAAAAGGAAATCAGAGGAAATTAAAAGATTTCTGGAAACGAACGAAAATGAGAACATGAGTTACCAAAACATATGGGAAACAGCAAAAGCTGTGTTAAAAGGAAAATATATAGCTCTAAAATCATTCTTCAGGAAGGAGGAGTGAGCCCATATAAGTAACCTAACCTCACAGCTTAAGAGCTTGGAGAATTACCAAAATAAGGAGCCCAATCCGAACAGGAGGTAGGAAATAATAAAACCCAAAGCAGAGAACAACGAGACGGAAACTCAAAAAAATAATCTGAAAGATCAATGAAACCAAGAGCTGGTTCTTCGAGAAAATAAACAAGATCAATAAACCTCTAGCAAGACTCAATAAGGAAGGGAGAGAGAAAGCACTAATAAACTGAGTCAGAAATGAAAATGGGTCATTGCAACAGAAACTAGGGAAATCCGAAGGATCCTCAGGGAGTACTTTGAGAAACTTTATGTCAGGGAACACAAAAACCTTGAGGAAATGGATAAATTCCTAGATTCCTATAGCCTCCCAACACTGAACCAATAAGACCTGGAATACCTGAACAGACCTATCACCATCAAGGAAATTGAAATAGTAATAAAAACACAAACGAACAACCTCTCTGGCTCCTGATCAAAGCATTTAATGACCATGATCCCAGAGACTCAGAAACAAATCTCGAAACCCAATGGCTTTTAGCAGAAATGCATCCGTTTCCTTCAGTAGGTTACCAGCACTGGGTCACTCCAGGTGAAAATAGGTTTCGTGCCTTGGCCTGTTCCCCCTGGTGGTCCGGTGGCCACCATCCTTCAGAGGCCACTGGACAGTCAGGCTTTGGCCCGCAGTGATGTGACACACAGGGCTTCATGGGATTGGGATGGAGCCGGCCCTTTCCTCCCCACCTCAATGAGACCCTGAGTCACCACCCACAAACAGCCTCTCTGGCTCCTGATCAAGCTGCTTAATGGCCATGATCCCAGAGACTCAGAAACAAATCTTAAAACCCAGTAGCTTTTGGCAGAAATGTGTCCATACCCACAGTAGATTACTGTCGCTGGGTCACCCCAGGGAGGAAAGGATGTTGTCCCTCCACCTACTTTCCCTAGGTGACTCAGTGACTGCCATCCTTCAGAGGCCATTATAAGGAGCCTCAAAAAGTCAGGTTTGGGCCCTCAGTGACGAGACATACGGGACCTCATAGGATGGGGGTAGAGTCGGCCCTTTCCTCCCAGTCCCAACGAGACCCTGAGTCACTGCCCATGAATGGCTTCTCTGGCTCCTGATCAAGATGCTTAACGGCCATGATCCCAGAGACTCAGGAACAAACCCAGCAGGTTTGGCAAAAATCCCTCCAGATTTAAGTGTTAAAATTTTGAAATTTCAAAATTGCACGGCAACTACTGCAGGCACGTGATATCATATGTTATTCATAACCAGAAATAGAAAACAAATTGCCTACTGTTGGCTTTTCAGCAGATCTGAGCATTGGTGTAAAATCCCAAATAATAATGATGGGTTTGGTGTCAAAATATTGAATGTAATCGAATCAGGGAGAAAGAGTAATGTGGAAATCATCTGCCCTCCAGGTTGGTGGAGGATGTGGGATAGCAGTATACTGGGATATTCGGTGGTGGAGAATGGGCACTGGTGAAGAGACGGGTGTTTCATTGTATGATTGAGACTTAAACTCGGAAGCTTTGTAAAGCTTTGCTCACGATGATTCAATAAATAAAATGATAAAAAATGAGAAAAATAAAATAATTAACTTCAGCACTGTACTTTTGGAACTTGTATTTTATTAGAGAGAGAGAGAGAGAGAGAGAGAGAGAGAGAGAAGGAGTAAATGTAAATAAAGTATTACAGAAAAGCAAAAAAAAATGTCTCCCCAAGCACAAAAGTTCCGGCCCAGATTGATTCACTAGTGAATTCTTCCAAATCTTTAAAGAGGACTTACTCTCAATCCTCTTTAAGCTTTTCTACGAAATTGAAATATCAAAAACACTTCCGAACATTTTCTATGAAGCAAATATCACCCTGATACTAAAAGAGACAGAGATCACAAAGAAATAGAATTACACACCGATATCTCTGATGAACACAGACACAAAGATCCTCAACAAACTATTAGCAAATAGAATCCAATGACTCATCAAAAAGATCATACAGCATGACCAAGTAGGATTCATCCCAGGGATGGAAGGATGGTTTAACATTCGGAAATCAATAAACATAATCCATCATATCAACAAAAGAAAAGATAAAATCCATATGATTATATCAATAGATGCAGAGAAAGCATTTGACAAGATCCATCACCCGTTTATGATGAAAACTCTCAGCAAAATAGGCATTGAAGTATCTTTCCTCAACATAGTCAAAGCCATCTACCACAAGCCCACAGCAAATATCATTCTCAATGGGGAAAAACTAAAAGCCTTCACTCTAAGATCGGGTACAACATAAGGTTGCCTACTTTCACCATTTCTATTCAATATATTACTGGAAGTCCTGGCCATTGCAGTTAGGCAAGAGAAAGGTATGAAGGGAATACAGATAGGAGAGGAAGAGGTAAAATTATCACTATTTGCAGATGATATGACACTATACTTAGAAAACCCTAAAGATTCTACAGAAAAGCTCCTAGAAACCATAGGTTGGTTTATTAAAGTGTCAAGCTACAAAATCAACACCCAAAAGTCCCTGGCTTTCTTATACACAAATAACGAAAGAGAAAAAATAGACATTAAAAAAAAATCCCGTTCACAATAGTACCTCAGAACATCAAGAATTTTGGAATCAGCTTAACCAAAGAGGTGAAGGATCTATACAAGGAAAATTACAAAACACTACTTCAAGAAATAAAAGAGTACACTAAGAAATAGAGACATATCCCCTGCTCATGGATACGGAGAATTGACATTGTCAAAATGGCAATACTGCTCAAAGCACTATAAAAATTAAATGCAGTCCCTATCAGGATACCCATGACATTTTTCAAAGAAGTAGACGAAACACTCCTGAAATTCATGTGGAACAATAACCCCCCACAAATAGCTAAAATAATCCTTGGGAAAAAGAAGATGGGTGGAATCACCATCTCCAACTTTAAACTGTACTACAAGGTAAGGTAAAGGCCCTCCCGTTGATCATTGATTTGCTCGAGCGGGCCCAGTAACGTCTCCATTGGAGACTTTGTTGTTACTGTGTTTGGCATATCGAATACGTCACGGGTGGCTTGCCAGGCTCTGCCGTGCAGGCGAGATACTCTCGGTAGCTTGCCGGGCTCTCCGAGAGGGGTGGAGGAATCGAACTCGAGTCGGCCATGTTGACTGCGTGCAAGGCAAACGCCCTACCGCTGTGCTATCGTTCTGGCCCGAACTGTACTATAAAGAAGTAGTAATTAAGACAGCATATACTGGGCTAGAAACAGACCTGCAGACCAGTGGAACAGAGTCGAATATTTTGTCTCAGAGCTCCAAATATTTGATCATTTAATCTTTGACAAAGGAGCAAGAAAGGTGAAGTGAAACAAGGAAAGCCTCTTCAACAAGAGGTGCTGGGAAAACTGCATAGCTACCTGCAAAAAAAAAATTGAATTCTGATCTCTGTCTAATGCCAGGCAGAAAAGTCAGATCAGAGTGGATTAAAGACCTCAATATCAGACATGAATCCATAAGGTACATAGAGAAAAATGTAGGCAGAACTCTCCATTACATTGAAGCTAAAAGCATCTTTAAAGATGAAACAGCATTGACCATGCAAGTGGAAGCAAACATAAACAAATGGGACTACTTCAAATTAAGAAGCTTCTGCACCTCGAAGGAACAGTGACCAGAATGCAGAAAGAGCCCACAGAATGGGAAAGTATATTTACCCAATACCCATCTGATAAGGGATTAATATCCAGCATATACAAGACGCTAGTAGAATTGTACAAGGAAAAAACCTCCAACCTTATCAAAAAGTGGGGAGAAGAAATAAACAGAAGTTTCCTCTAAAAAGAACTACAAATGGCCAAAAGGCACATGAGAAAATGCTCCACATCGCTAGCCATCAGGGAAATGTAAATCAAAACAACAATGAGATATCATTTCACACCACAGAAACTGGCACACATTCAAAAGAACAAAAGCAACCAGTGCTGGTGTGGATGTGGGGAAAAAGGGACACTCTTTCACTGTTGGTGGGAATGCCCATTCATCCAGCCTTTCTGTAAAACAATATGGACAGTCCTTAAAAACTAGAAATTGAGCTTTCATATGACCACTCAATACCACTTCTGTGAATATATCCCAAGGATGCAAAAAAACACAGCATAAATGACATCTGTACCTATGTGTTCATTGTAGCACTGTTCACAATTGCCAAAATCTGGAAACAACCCAAGTGCCCTAGAACAGATGACTGGTTAAAGAAACTTTGGTACATCTACACAATGGAATACTATGCAACTGTCAGGAGAGATGAAGTCATGAACTTTGCTTAGATATGGATAGACATGGAGAGTATCATACTTAGTGAAACGAGTCAGAAAGAGAGGGACAGACAGGACTGCACTCATTTGTGGAGTATAAAACAACATAACATGAGGCTGACACCTAAGGATAGTAGATACACGGGGCAGATAGATTGCTCCATAGCTGGAAGTCTGCCTCATGAGCAAAGGGGAGAAGGCAGCTGGAATAGAGAAGGGATCACTAAGAAAAGAGAAATTGGTTGGGACGAGAGATGTATGAAGAAAGTAGATAAAGGACCAAATATGATCACCTCTCAGGGTCTGTATTGCAAACCATATTGCCCAAAAATAGAGAAATATTATGGGGAATCATATCTGCCACGTAGGCAGAGGGAGGGTGGGAAAGGGAGGTTTTACTCGGTGATATTGGTGGTGGGGAATATGCACTGTTGGAGGGATGAGTGTTTGATCATTGTGTGATTGTAACCCAAGCATGGAAGCTTGTAACTATTTCATGGTGATTCAATGAAATTTAAAAAAAAAAATGTTCCTCAATCCGTGCTGGGAATCATCCCTGAGAACAGAGCAAGGACTGTTTGGAACACTGCTGGACACGGCTCAAACTATAAGAGGTAAAGAAGCCCAAGTATACAACTGTGAGATGATACTGACTATTTATAAATATGCTTATGCTACTCTACATATCTCCATCTTTTAGACATCCTGTTCTCTATATGTGATCTCTGTCATTGCAGATTATACTTTCTGTGTTGGTTAGTCACAGAAAGAAAATGGGGAAAAAGAATGAGATGGGTGACAAGAGGGAAATATGTTGGTGGTAGGAAAGAAAAATAGCAATGGAGGAGGGGAGAATGGAAGAATAGTGAAGAGAAAAAAGGAGATAAAAGTGAATAGAGAAGGGACCATGGTTTTGAGAAGAGAAGATATTGAGCACTAAATATATATTTATGATATTATCTCTAAAGTCACATTACAATTAATCTACGAAATTAAAATATTCATTTTAAAAGATTCATTAAAACTGATTCCTAACCTAGTCTAACTCCTAGAGGAGTAGGTTGTTTTTTTGATATTTCATAAAGAACTTTTTGCACAAAATAGAATATTCAAGTGAACATAATTTTTTCTCATTTTTGTTGTTAAAACCAACAATCCCATATTCACACAAATAAACATACTGTGTATTCTTACACATTTTCATATATATATATATAAACTTCATGCGTATATTTTTGTCAGAGGAAAAATGCTTGACTTTTCAAGGCACATTCATTGATAACAAAATCACCTTTGTGCTCATTTTAGTTGTAACTTTTAAGCAATCAATGACTACATAGTTGCCATAATCATTCTTTAAAATTAGAAGTATTGAAAAGCTTTATGATCACTGATGAATGAAGGAAAGGAATATTGATTTCTAAACAGGAATGATGATCTCATGCGGGAAACAGTTCAGAAGAAGCCAATCCACTCTGCTGTTGTCTAGCACTTCTGTGGTTGGTCTTTCTTTCTTTTTCTTCTTCTTCATTTTTAATTGTGTATCTGACTATGATTCAATTTAGAAAAATTAAAAACTAATAAGAAGAAAAAGGGATCACCATTCTTAGTCAGAAATCAATATTCCTTTCCTTCATTCATCACACCACAGGTACTAAAAGGTTATCATGTATATCCGTTTACCTCCTTCAAGCATCAGTTCTTGTCCAGAGTGGTCATTTCCAACCATTATGACCATGGGAGATCTGTAGCACTGTAACACTGCCCTCCTGTTGTTCATCAATTTGCCTGAGTGGGCACCAGTAACATCTAAGAAAAAATTGTGAAAATTGTTACTGGTTTTGGCATATTGAATACGTCACAGGGAGCTTGTCAGGCTTTGCCATGCGGCTGAGATACTCTCAGTAGCTTGCCAGGCTCTCCAAGAGGGGTGGAGGAATTGAACCCAGGTTGGCCATGTCCGGCTGCATGCAATGCAAATGCCTTACCTGCTGTGCTACCACTCCAGCCCAATGGGAGGTCGTTGTTAAATAAATCCATATTTTAAAATTTCATTGTATGTCACATTGTGATAATTTAGGTATTTTTATTTTGCTTTTGGGGTCACACCTGGCAATGCACAGGGGTTGCTCCTTGCTCGGCAGTCAGGAATTACTCCTGGCGGTGCTTGGAGGACCCTATGGAATGCTGGGAATTGAATCCAGGTCGGCCCCATGCAAGGCAAACACACTACCCATTGTGATATTGCTCCAGCCCCAATTTAGTAATGTTTTAAGGAATTCTAAGATCATAGATCAATGATGTTAATTAAAGGAAAGTGTATACATTTTTTAATGTTATATAGGCATGTAATTTCTAATGTCACATTCTTTTTTCTTTTGTCTTGGATGCTCTCCCATAGAACTGAAAGATTAAAGTGATGCTGAGGATAGAAGCTGGCTCATCTCTGTATAGGCAAGTACGTAACCAACTGCACCTTCCATCTGGCACCAATACTAGAAACTTTAAAAAAAATAGTATTACTTTTCAATTAGCAATAATCGCACCTCAGATAAACCTCATTGGGTACGATATTGCCACTATCTTGCCCACATGGCAAAGCCTGGCAAGCTGCCGATGATATGTTCAATATGCCAAACACAGTAACAACAAGTCTCACGATGAAGTTACTGGGCCCGCTACAGCAAATCGATGAACAATGGGAGGACAGTGCTACAGAGCTACAGTACTACTTTAATTTGGGGCACAGCCAGTGGTTGGGGGGGAGGGGATACTCCTCATTTCGTACAAAGAGATTGTGACTAGAAAAGTGTGTTACCTGTTCACTAACCCCCAAACCTGTAGCGATAATTCAACATTCATAACAAGTAGTATTCTATAATTTCAATAATAACATTTCCCTGCATAAAAAATAATTCATAAGAGATAAAATCCCCTTATATTTCAAAAAGCGACACGTAATAATACTGCACATGAAAGAGGTATAACTTTTTCTTTTTCTTCAATGTATTTTTCTCCATTTCCTAAATTCTGTCCCCTATTCTTAGCTGCCATTTCATATTTTACAAGCCACTTCTCAGAGTACTCCTTGGGAATATTTTTTTATTAAAAAACTTGAAGCATCAAACCTAATCTGAGTGTAGTGTCTCCACATTTTAGTAGCCTAGAGTTTCAGTGACATCCCCATTTCCTAACCCTTGGACCAACTCATTCCTGGCATCTTCATTCTTTTCGTACTCTGAATAATATCAATTATGTTTTAGTAAGTCACCATTATTTACAATTTAGTAAGTCACAATTATTTACAAGTGATTCCTGTTGTGATTTTAGACTCCCAGTGTTCCAGCACCAATTCCTCCAATTCTGTCCAGCAGGCTCCTAAGTTCTCACCTCCTCCATCTCCACCTTGCCAGGAATTTTGTTGTCAAAGTTTGGACCTCTTTGTTTTCAGTGTTGTTGACTGTGGTTTGCGTATCTAGCTCTACCCCCACTATACTCAGATTCCCTTGATGCTTTTTCCCGCTACTTCATGTCTGTACCTTCTCCCCATCCCTGACTTGGTTCTTTCCTTCTCTGTCCTCCTGAACATACTCTGAGGCCACGGATGATCTAGGCTGCAACGTTGTTTTGTTTTGTTTTGAAGAGTGTATGACCTATGTATTACTTAATTTTTACAAATAAATTTGTTGTCGTCACTGTTTGGGGTGAGCTGACAGTGCTCTAGGCTGACTCTTGGCTCTGCCCACAGAGATTCTCCTAGCTGGGCTCCTAGCCGGGCTCCCAAGTTCTGGGGGGCAGTAGGGATAGAACTGTGTTGGCCATACACAAAGCAAGTGCCCTACCCTTGTTTACAATCTCTCCAGATCCCATTTTCGCAAATTACTCCCTTGAAAAGGACATGTGACCCAAATTATAGCATAGAGGGTAGGGTGTTCACCTTGCATGCGGCTGACATGGCCGACCTGAGTTCGATTCCTCCGCCCCTCTCGGAGAGCCGGGCAAGCTACTGATAGAATCTCACCTGCACGGCAAAGCATGTTAAGCTACCTGTGACGTATTTGATATGCCAAACACAGTAACAACAAAGTCTCAGAATGGAGGCGTTACTGGGCCTGCTCGAGCAAATTGATGACTAACGGGAGGACAGTGACAGTGACCCAAATTATAATATAATTTGTTTCTAGACTTGCTGTTTAGCTAGCAAGACAAAACTTTTATTTGACATAAAACTTTGAAGCTTCTCACCACTGCTTGACTTCACAGCCTCATACTGGTGATATGTTACGTGTTCAGCCTTAAAGACTTATAAAACATAAATTGTTTAAAATACCATACTCATTAAGTTTCTGTTCCTAATTTCATTTGGAAAAAAAATAATACTGACTTTTGCCTAAATTTTATTGATCTTGTAAATTTCTTCAAAAATCAAATAGCACCATATTGTAGAGGGTTATGAGAGGAAAATAGAATCACAGCTCAAGCTGAAGTACATTTGAAGCATATACTACTGGAAGATATGTCAATATTGAATATTTTCATGTGGCCAGTGCAAGGTAAAGACTATTGGACTATTCATCCAACACCATCAAAAATGGGGTGAAAAAATAAACAGAAACTTTCTCAAAGAAGAAATCTGATTGGTTAAAAGGCACATGAGAAAATGCTCTACATCACTAATCATCAGGGAGATGCATATCAAAACAGCAACGAGATATCATCTCACACCACAGAGACTGGCCCACATCCAAAAGGACAAAAGCAACCGGTGTTGGCATGGATGTAGCGAGAAAGGGACCCTCCTTCATTGCTGATGGGAATGCCGACTGGTTCAGCCCTTTTGGAAAACAGTATGGACGATTCTCAAAATATTAGACATTGAGCTCCCATTTGACAGAACAATAGCACTCCTGGTAATATATCCCCAAGAGGCAAAAAAGGATAGCCGGAATGACATCTGCACTTCTATGTTCATTGCTACACTATTCACAATAGCCAAAACCTGGAAAAACCCGAGTGCCCGAGAACAGATGACTGGTTAAAGAAACTTTGGTACATCTACACAATGGAATACTATGCAGCAGTCAGAAAAGATGGAGTCATGAAATTTGCAAACAAGTGGTTCTACATGGAAAGTATCATGCTAAGTGAAATGAATCAGAAAGAGAGGGACAGACATAGAAAGACTGCACTCATCTAGGGAATATAAAATAACAGAATGGGAGATGAACACCCAGGAATACTTGAGATGAGTACCAGGAGGTCTGCTCCATGACTTGGAGCCCGGCAGCACATACTGGGGGAAGATGCAGCTCAGACAGAGAAGGGAACACCAAGTAAAGGGTGTTTGGAGGACTCGCTCGGGATGTGAGACTCGCGCTGAAAGTACACTATAGACCGAACACGATGGTCACTCAATACCTCTATTGCAAACCACAACACCCTAAAGGAAAGAGAGAGCAAAAGGGAATGCCCTGCCATAGAGGTGGGGTAGGGCAAGGGGGTGTGGGGGGTGGGAGGGCTACTGGGTTTATTGGTGGTGGAGAATGGGCACTGTTGGAGGGATGGGTACTTGATCATTGTATCACTGAAACCCAAACACAAAAATATGTACGTCTACAACTATGCCTCAAAAAATTAAAAAAAAAACTGTTGGATTATAACCATTCTTGCAAGCCTAGAGAAAGAAGATATTTCCAATGTCAGATCTTCAAGCTTATTCCTACTCATGAGAACATGAAATACAGTAACAACAAGTCCTGTCACTTACACTTCTGATCTTACTGTTTTATTTGCCAGAATTTGCACTAGCAAAATAGGCTCTGGCATGCTTCCTCCTGTCCATGTGACAACATGTGAACCATGGAAGAGTCACGTAAGCTGTATGCGGAACACTGGCCCAAAAGCTTAAAGTGCACTGCATTGCCTATTTTATTGTGGATTTATTACCTCCTCAACTTTGAGAATTGTAGAATGGGTATTGAAAACAACTACCACATATCTTTCCCAAAATTTTCACCAGAAACCCCAAGGAAATTAATATAGACATAATCTAAAATCTTGCATCATTCTCCTCCATCCCCACCCCCATCCAGGAATGACACTTTCCACACCTCCAGTAGCATTATAAACTTTATCTAATTATCTTCTCCAGAAGACTGAGACCCCTTGAGTATTTTTTTTTCTGCATAATCTTTCCATCTGTTGAGAGGCCTTCCAAATGCTAGGTTCTCAATAAGTATATTTTCCAATGTCACTGTCACTGTCCTCCCGTTGTTCATCGATTTGCTCGAGCAGGCCCAGTAATGTCTCCATTGGAGACTTTGTTGTTACTGTGTTTGGCATATCGAATACATCACGGGTAGCTTGCCAGGTTCTGTCGTGCGGGCGAGATACTCCCGGTAGCTTGTCAGGCTCTTCGAGAGGGGCAGAGGAATCGAACTCAGGTCGGCTATTTTGGCTGCATGCAAGGCAAATGCCCTATCGCTCTGCTATCACTCCAGCCCAGTATATTTTAAATAATTCAAAAACTGAATGAATAATCAACTGCCTAGCCCCCAAATGAAGGAAGTCAAAGCTTCTTCTCAGGCCTTATGGGATAAATTTGAATGGAGGCAAATGATTTGGCAATTATCACATTTACAAAACCTCCTATATATTCAAGGTCTTGTGGATCCACTTTTATTACTTTTAAAGTAAGTGTTGTAAGGCCTGGAACAACATTTCATCATGTAGGGAGCTTACCTTTCATTTGTCCGAAAGCGGGTTTGATCACTGGCACCGCATATGGTCCCCTTAGCCTACCAAGAGTGACCTTGAGTACAGAGTCAAGAGTAAGTCCTCAGAACTACCAGGTGTGACCCCAAAATACAAATGAAAAAGTAAAAAAATAAGAGTTAAAACCTTTTCAGTGACCATAATTTAAGTGCCAATATTAATTGAATTTTGTGTCTAAAACTTCTGTAGAAACATAATATTTAAAAACATAAAATGAATTAAGGAATGTGTAACTGAATTCAATGACTTGAAAATAATTATCTAATTTTTGTTTAATTTCTTTATTGGTTTTGATCTGCTTCGTTTCCGACCTGGGCCGGTTCACCCCTCCTTAGGCAACCTGGTGGTCCTCCGCTCCCGGAGGGTCACCATATTGATGCTGAACTTAATGCGGACACCTGATCGGCATAGTGCACTACAGCCCAAGCTACCGAGAGTATCTCGCCCGCACGGCAGAGCCTGGCAAGCTACCCGTGACATATTCCATATGCCAAACACAGTAACAACAAAGTCTCATGATGGAGACATTACTGAGTCCGCTCGAGCAAATCGATGAACAACGGGAGGACAGTGTGCTTTGTTTATTGGTTATCTTCCAAATTCATCGAATTTTTATTTTGTATTTATATTAAAAAGTATACTTTTGCTTAATCTTAAGTAAAGAGAAGCTGAAACTCAAGTGTGAAAGGTAGTATAATAGCTCACTATACCCAAACTTGATTAGGAAAACCAACAATGTTAAACTCAGTGATTTTATATAGGAACAAAGCAGTTATGAATCAATTCAAGATAATGTTTGATAAACATTAATATATCAATGTCTATGTTTTAGGCATTATATTAAGCAACTTACAAATTTTAACTGTTTAAACTTATTTTGAAAGTCGTTCTAATTTTCATTCTGTGAAAAGAAGCTTAAACAGTTTCTGTAACTTAAGATCAATAACTAAACCTGACAAATCTCAATTCCATTCCAAGTGACTTGTTTTAGACTTGCTGCTGCCTCCTCCTCCTCCTCCTCCTCCTCCTCCTCCTCCTCCTCCTCCTCCTCCTCCTCCTCTTCTTCTTCTTCTTCTTCTCTTCTTTTCTTTTTCTCTTCTTCTTCTTCTTCTTCTTCTTCTTCTTCTTCTTCTTCTCTTTTTCTTCTATTCTTCTTCTTCTCCTCTTATTCTCTTCTTCTTCTCTTTTCTTTTTCTCTTCTTTTCTTTTTCTCTTCTTCTTCTTTTCTTTTTCTCTTCTTCCTCCTCCTCCTTCTTCTTCTTCTTCTTCTTCTTCTTCTTCTTCTTCTTCTTCTTCTTCTTCTTCTTCTTCTTCTTCCTCTTCTCCTTCCTCTTATTTCTCCTCCTCCTTCTCTACCTCCTCCTCCTCCTCCGCCTCCTCCTTTTCTCCTGAGGTAAGCAGTGTCAATAACAGCAGAAACTCAGATTTTTTGAGCTCAAAAACCATTCATTGTTGTTCTCAAGCTAGCGTGTATGGTGCTGGGTGTAGAACCAAGGATGGCCACATGCAAGGGAAGTACCTTAATCTTGCACTTCTCTAAGGCTCTAGAGTTTATTTTTTGAACCACCATACTAAGATGTGGTTACTAAAAAATTCATACTTTTCCAAAGTGTTATGAGCAAGGCTTAAACTTTTTCTGACTATTTTGGGCCCCCAATTTTTTTATGCAACAGTGAAAATATGAGTATATAATATTTGTACAGAAAGTAAATATTCACTTATAATGAATTAAAAAGAAATTATGTGACAACCCCCCAACATCAGGTCACAACCAAGAGTGTAAGAAGATAAATGTAGATAGATGTAGAATATTAGACTACTTAAGCAATTTAAGCAATAAAATAAACAATTTAATAGTTGATATAACCCAAAATACATTTTTACCGAGTGTGTAATTAAATACAAGATAAACCTTATGCCTCATACAGAGGACTTCCTAATAATTTAATAGTTTATTTTCTTAAACTAAGGATATTGGTAATTGATTTATAAATTGTATATGTAAGCTTAATTGAAATTACTAATTAAAATGATTTCATAGTTAATGTATATGTTTTCATATTTTAATATATCTTAATATTATATTGCATTTTTCAGTTCAATCATATGTATTAGATTGTTTAGCATCCTATCTCACATGATGAGATAAAATGATAATATATTATATAATCCTATATGCAAAAAGTTTTAATATGGGATTTTTTAAATTTATTAAATCCAGAAAATTTAATGGGTTTGAAATTATTGTAAAGATCACAAATCAACTTAGAGTATGAGAAGGCTCTAGAACAGTCACAAAATTGTCTCTACAAGGAACTAATTTTAAAGTAAATGTTAGCAACAGATGAAATTCATAAAAGTATGATCGAATCAGGGTCTTTGAAATCCCAACATCAAAAGTCAAACCATATTGAAGTGATACTGACACAAGAGAAACTGTCAGAGAAATATTTTATATAGAAACAGCTGCTTCTGATGTATAGTCTGTGGTGGAATTTGTTCTGAGAAAACAACAATTTACTTTTGAAGGTGTGAACACTTCTAGCCCTGACTGATTGGGTAAATACCACATCATTCTTGGTGAGTCACTAAATGCCACATTCACTGAGCCTACCTATAAATGGATACATCTCTGGACTTAGGCTTCCAATGATTTTTATTTCAGAAAATGTTCATAAGTTTTATTTACACTGCAATAGTTTAATTACAGTAAAAATCATTTCTCTCTGATCAGCTCATGACATAGCATCAGTACTCAATATGGATAATTTTGTTCAGATTTTCAATTCATTTATTTGTAAATTTGTTGGGTTAATTTTAAAAAGTACATTCACAGAGTTGACATATGTTTTAAATTTTATATTTTAAACCCTTGATTAGAATGTGCTGTGTATAATAGTTATATAACTACTATATAACTATTATATAACTAATAGTTATATAATCTCTGAAGAAAACCATTTTAATAATATAGAAATATATATACACTCATTAAAATTCAACCTTAAAGAAGAAAATAATGTCACTGCCATCAAAAGTTTCCTTTTTCTTTTTTTAACTTTTATTAGTGAAACAGCATGAGGTACAGTTGTAGACTTACAAATTTTTGTGCTTGGGTTTCAACTACCATGATCAAGAACCCATCCCTCCACCAGTACCCATTTTCCACCACCACTGATCCCAGTATTTCTCCCACAAACCATCCCCCACATTCCACTCTGCCTCTGTGGCAGGGCATTCCCCTTTGTTCTCTCTCCTTTTGGGTGCTGTGGTTTGCAAAAGAGGCATTGAGTTGCAATCATGTTCAGTCTAGGGTCTAATTTTAGCATGCATCTCTCATCCTGGGAAGATCCTCCCAACACCCTGAGCTGCCTTTTCCCCTAGCATGTGCGGCTGGACTCCAAGTAGTGGAGTAAACCTCCTGGTTCTTATAACTGCTATTCTTGGGGGTTAGTCTCCTCTATTGTGTTCCTTTATGTTCCCCAGGTGAATGCAATCTTTTTATGTCTGTCCCTCTCTCTCTGACTCATTTCGCTTAGCATAACACTTTCCATGTAGTACCACTTGTATGTAAATTTAATGACTTCATTTTTTCTAACACCTACATAGTACTATACTGTGTAGATGTACCAAAGTTTCTTTAACCAGTCATCTGTTCTTGGGTACTCAGGTGTTTTCCAGATTCTGGCTATTGTAAACAGTGCAGCAATAAACATAGAAGTGCAGATGTCACTTTGACTATACAATTTTGCCTTTCTGGGATATATTCCCAGGATATATTCCATTACTGGGTCAAATGGTAGCTCAATTTCTAATTTTTTGAGAATCGTCCATACAATTTCCAAAAGGGCTGAAACAGTTGGCATTCCCACCAGCATTGAAGGAGGGTCACTTTCTCGCCACATCCGCGCCAACACTGGCTACATTTGTTCTTTGGGACGTGGGCCAGTCTCTGTCGTGTGAGATGATATCTCATTGTGGTTTTGATCAGCATCTCCCTGATGATTAATGCCGTAGATCATTTTCCCATGTGCCTTTTTGCCAATCAGATTTCTTCTTTGAGAAAGTTTCTGTTGATTTCGTCACCCCATTTTTTGATGGGGTTGGATGATTTCTTCTTGTGGAGTTCAACCAGTGCTTTGTATATCCTTGATATCAACCCCCTGTCGGATGTGTATTGGGAGAATATCCTTTCCCATTCTGTAGATTGGCTTTGTATTTTGGTCACTGTTTCTTTTGAGTTGCAGAAGCTTCTTAGTTTAAGATAGTCCCATTTGTCTATCTCTGTTTTCACTTGCTTGGTCAGTGGCATCTTTGAAGATACCATTAGCTTCAATGTCATGAATGGTTTTGCCGATTTTGTCTTCAATGTAACTTATGAATGCCGGTCTGATTTTGAGACCAGAATTTTGATCTTATTTTTTTACATGGTATTAGGCAGAGATCTGAGCCCATTTTTTTCACATTTAGTTGTCCAGTTTTACAAGCACAATTTGTTAAAGAGGTTTTCCTTGCTCTGCCTCACATTTCTTTCTCCCTTATCAAAGATTAGATGATCATATGTTTGGGGAAAGATATCAGTATATTCAACCCTGTTTCATTGGTATGCAGCTCTGTCTTTGTTCCAGTATCATTCTGTTTTAATTATTACTGCTTTTTAGTATAGGTTGAAGTTAGGGAGATTGATTCCTCTCATTTACTTTTTCCCAAGAATTGCTTCAGCTATTCGTGGGGGCTTATTGTTTCATATGAATTTCAGGAGTGTTTACTCCATTTCTCTGAAGAATGTCATGAGTATCATTATAGGGATTACATTGAACTTGTACAATGTTTTGGGAAGTATTGCCATTTTGACATGTTAATTCTCCCAATCCATGAACAGGGGATATCTTTCCATTTTCTTGTGTCCTCTTTTATTTCCTGTAGTAGTTTTTTGTAGTTTTCTTTGTACAGGTCCTTTACTTCCTTAGTTAAGCTGATTCCCAGGTACTTGCTTTTCTGGGGCACAATTGTGAACGGGATCATTTTTTCATGTCACTTTCTTCTCTCTCACCATTTGTGTATAGGAAAACCATGAACTTTTAGGTATTGATTTTATAGAGTGCAACTTTACTATACAAGTCTATTTTTTCTAGAAGTTTTTTGGTAGAGGTTTTAGGGTTCTCTAAGTATAGTATCATATCATCTGTGAACAGTGAGAACTTGTTTTCTTCCTTTCCTACCTGAATGCCCTTTATATCTTTTTCTTGCCTAACTGCTATTGCAAGTACTTCCAGTATTATATTGAACAGCAGTGGAGAGTGGGTATCCTTGTCTCGTCCCTGGTCTTAGAGCAAAGGCTTTCAGTTTTTCCCCATTGAGGTTGATGTTTGCTGTAGGCTTGTGGTTGATGGCTTTAAGTATATTGAGGAAAGTCCCCTCTATACCCATTTTGGCAAGAGTTTTCATCATAAACAGGTGCTGGATCTTGTCGAATGATTTCTCTGCTTCTATTGATATGATCATGTAATTTTTCTTTTCTTTTGTTGATATGATGGATTATATTGATTGATTTCTGAATGTTAAACCATCCTTGCATCCCCGAGATGAATCCTACTTTGTTATGTTGTATGATCTTTTTGATGAGTTGTTGAATTCTATTTGCTAGTATTTTGTTGAGAATCTTTGTATCCATGTTCATCATGGATATAGGCCTATAGTTTTCTATTCCTGTAGTGTCTTTGTTTCCTTTTGGTATTAGAGATATATGGACTTCATAGAAACTCTTTTGGTATAATTTCTGTTTCTTCAATTTCCTGGAAAAGCTTGAGAAGAACTGGAAATAAATGTTGGAAAAATTCTCTAGTGAATTCTTCTGGACCTGCACTTTTGTTTTTGGGAAGACTTTTGATTACAGTTTCAATTTCCTTGATGTAAAGGTCTATTCAGGTATTCTAGATCTTCTTTATTCAGCCTTGGGGGATTACCGGAATCCAGAAATTTATCTATTTCATCTAGGTTCTCCTGTTTTGTGGGATATAGACTTTCAAAGTAGTCTCTGATGATCTTTTGAATTTCTTTCATTTCTGTTGTGATATCCCCCTTCTTATTTCTCATTCGGTTTATTAGGGTTCTCTCTCTCTTTCTTTGTGAGTCTTGCTAGTAGTTTCTCTATCTTGTTTATTTTCTTCGATCTCGAAGAACCAGCTATTGGTTTCATTGATCTTTCAGATATGCTTTTTTCAAGTCGATGATTTCTGCTCTAAGTTTTATGATCTCTTTCCTTCTGCCTGATTTGGGTTCCTTCTGTTGATCCTTTTCTAAGATCTTGAGCCGTGAAATCAAGTTGTTTATGTGCATCCTTTCTTCTGTCCTGAGATATGCTTGCAGAGCTATAAATTTCCCCCTTATATGGCTTTAGCTGCATCCCATACGTTCTGGTAGCTCGTGTCTTCATTCTCATTTGTTTCCAGGTGTCTTTTGATTTCGTCCTTAACTTCCTTCTTGACCCACTCATTGTTCAACACTGACTTGTTTAATTTCCAGTGTTTTATTTGTTTCTCCATCTCTGTGTGATTCGCTTCTATTCTCAGTGCACTGTGGTCTAAAAAGATTGATGATACTATTTCTATCTTCCTGATTTTATTGAGGTATGTTTTGTGTCCTGCACATGGTCTATTTTGGAAAATGTTCCGTGTGCCCTATAAAAGAATGTGTATTCTTTCTTTTTGGTATGTAAATCCCCTTAAAGGCCTACAATCTCTCTCTCTTCTCTTTTTTCTTTCAAAGCCAATATTTTCTTGATGAGGTTTGTTCTTGTTTATCTATCCAGAGGTGATAAGGTGATGTTGAAATCTCTGGCCACTGTTTGTTCCTAGCAATATCCTCCTTAAAATCTTTTAGCAGTTGTTTTAAATATTTAGCTGTTCCCTCATTAGGTGTGTACACATTTAATAGTGTGATTTCTTCCTTTAGTATGTATCCCTTGATGAATAGAAAATGGCCTTCGCTGTCCCTTCTAATCTTTTTCAACCTGAAATTTATCTTGTTGGATACTAGTATGGCCACCCCAGCTTTTTTGAGAGAGCTGTTTGTTTGCAGGATTGTTTTCCATCCTTTAACTTTTAATCTGTGTTTGCTCTGGCTGTTGAGATGAGTTTCTTGTAGGCACCAGAATGTTGGGTTCTGTCTCTGAAACCATTTTGCCACTCTGTGTCTCTTAATTGTTGAATTTAGACTGTTGATGTTGAGAGCAATTACTGTTATTGGGTTTTGTGTCAGCTCTCTGTAAGGGTCTGTTGTGCTGGTAGGTTTTGTCTTGTCTTACAGTAGCCCATTTAGCCCTGTTTTTAGGTTTGGTTTTGAGTCTATGAATTTTCTGAGGTGCTGTTTATCTAGAAAATAGTATTCCGTTCCTTCGAGTTTGAGTGAGAGTTTAGTCGGATAGAGTATTCTTGGTAAAGAGTTCATTTCAGTGAGTTTTTTTATTGCCTTCAGGCTTGGAGCGTTTCCTCTGATAGGTCTGCTGTGAATCTAAAGGGTACTCCTTTGTATGTGATTTCCTTCTTTGACCTTGCTGCTTGCAGTATTGTGTCTCTATAATTGGTGTGGATCATTCTAACCCTGATATGTCTTGGAGTGTTTTTGTTAGGGTCTCTTTTAGCTGCTACCCTTTGGGCTCCTTGAATATGAATGGCTGCAATGTCCAGCTCTGTGAATTTTTCAGCAATGATTTGTTTGACCGTGGCTTTTTCATTGGGGTTGTCTCCCTGACCTTCTGGTACTTCAGTGATTCTAATGTTGTTCCTATTGGAATAGTTTCCTAGGACTCTGACTCGCTCTTGAGCTATTTTGAGGTCTTTTGCCTTTGTTTGTTGTTGCCTGTTGGCTTGGTGCAGCTGATATTCCAGCTCACTGATTCTGTCTTCATCTGTGCCCATTCTACTGCTGAGGGTACAGACTGAGTTTTTTATTTCATCTACAGAATCCTTTATTCGTGACATTTCTGTGCTTAGCTTTCCAATTTCTGTTCTCATTTCTTCCCGTAATTTCTCGATTGTTTCTGTCATGTTATTGGATATCTGTCTTACTGTTTCATTGAGCTCATTGAACATCTTCATTACTTCATATCTGAATTCTTTCTCAGAGAGGTCATTTAGGTGAGTACCACCTACTGAGGCTTCTGGACTCTTTTTAATCATCCTCCCCACGTGGTTGCAATTTGCGTTGTTTCTTCATGTTGGCGTGGAGGTATGGGGACTGAGATGTTACACTAGATTTCTTGGTATGACTAAACTACATGCGGCCCCATGAGCTTTGGCCTGCCCAAAATTAAGCCACGCCCACTTCTACAGAAACCACGCCAACTTCTGAAGAGGCCACACTCCCACAGGTACCTGGTGTGGTAGTGGTGGGGTACCAGCTGGGAGGAGAAGAAGACCAGCACAGCGTTGGGGATTAATAGGAAGAGACTCAGGGCTGGTGGGTAAACCAGAGTACTAGAGGACGCCTGGGGCACTGGCACAAAGAAAGCCAATGAAAAAAATTTCCTTTTTCTTAACTCTACCTTATCCAGTCCTTTATTCTGTATATAGTCAATTAATTTATTTTATATCAATATGATTAAGAAGTATATTTTTTTTTGTTTTATCATTGAAAAATTGCATAGGGGATGGAGAGATAGTAGATGGGTTAAAGTACTTGCATTTGTCTTGTAAGCTGTTTATAGTCCTGGCACTGCATATTGTCTCCTTAACACCACCAAGAGTGATTTTGGAATACAGAGCCAGGGTGAGCCTTTAGCACCCCCAAATGTGCCCCCCCCAAAAAATAAATTAAAATAAATTATTGACATTCTTAGTTGTAAGAATCTAAAGAATTAATGTCAAAAATTTTCACAATTATATAAAGATTCCATATTATCCTGTATGATACCACTCTTTAATAAATTTGGAAAATCTTGGTTGTTGATGTGAATTTAATTTTTTGCCTTATAATAGCAATAGAAACTAGGGATGGCATTACTTACAAGGGGACATTTGCTAAAACCTTGAAAACTTTTTTTAATTGTTACTAACTATAGTGAGACACAATGTGACGCTGAAATTTTGTAGTTAGAAAAAGAGAAGACTATTATACATGTCATAATGCATAGCAATGATCAATTATCAAATCCATATATCAAAAAAACAATGTTGAGAATATTCTTAGATTGACATCTCATAATAATCGTTTTATTTAATATATCAGTGATGTCATTACATTTTTCTATAATGAGTACTTCAAATTTGTCTAATCTTAAAATAAAATTTTATGACTGTCAAAACATAGACATGAAAACTTATTTAAATTTTGCAGCTGGGATTACTATGGTTGAGAAGACAGTAATTTGCGTCTACAACCTGAGTGACTGTCAGATGAAATGTTCACATTTAAACATAAGTTTCATATTTTATAGTCTAAAATAAAAATCATAAAATATGACAATCTGAACATTTAATTTATTAATTTTTGTGTTTCTATATTAACACATTAGAAATTATGATTCCTAATCTAATAATATCAGTTAGGCTATAATTATTCAGAAAATATAAATCAGGTATGTTTGAGAGGAAAGTTGATGTCAGGTTGGTTAATCTGAGACCTTTTATAGTATACACTTTAGTTAATTGATTCAATTAATAAAATAATGTTTGAAATATATAAAATGTTTTAATTTTGTTTTAGGGCCACAGCAGGTGATGTTCAGTGGCTACTCAATCATTTTGTAATCCTTGCTGACAAGATGTTTTCTAAAGTGTCTAATCTCCAAATTAAAAGTTCTTTGTCATAGAATTAAGATATTTTCCAAGTTCCATCATTGTACAATTCTAAAATGTTTATTAAAGCATAGTTGAAGAAACACCACGCGCACACACACACAAACACACACACACACACACACACACTTCCCATTAATATAGATTGGTGATTTGGTAGAGTGGGTGGGGAGTTTCCTGGCACATACTGCCTGGAGTTGATATTCTTCATCCCATACTCTCTCCTGAGTCCCACTAAAAGTCATCTTGGTGCACAAAGCCCAGAGTGAGCCCAAAGCACAATCAGGTATGTCATGAAAACAAAAACAAAAAACAAAAATCCATTGATTCATCTACGTTTATTCAGGCAATTGTATACACTTAGAGAATAACTGTGCTCTTTCTTTAGATGTGCCATTCTTCACAATTATCAATTCCCACTGGAATCAGGACATCTGTGCTCTGTGTTGGAACCGCTGCCATTTGTCTAGATGCCCCAGACCATCACTCCTCATCCTCTGTACACCCTAGACATTCCAAAGGAATCAACAACATAAATCCCATAAATGGGAGTGAATGTCACCACAACCTGAGGCCAGGGGCCACAGTTAGAAGACGTAGGTTATAGGGAAGAAATGAATTTGGAAAGGGGCTCTGTCAGAAAAAAAGGTGAGAAAAAATGACCTCAATGAGTCTGTTCACATTTATTTTTACTTATTTCTCAGTCTAAGTTTTATTTTTGTAAGGACGTGCCCAGAGGACGTGTGTGTGTGTGTGTGTGTGTGTGTGTGTGTGTGTGTGTGTTTGTGAGGGTGGGGATGGTGATGGTGGTGGTAAGTTATACCACCCCCCTAGTGTTTCTCTGACAAGCAGGCAAGCTAAGTCATTGCAAGGATACAGTACTCTAAGTGCTCTGTGGGGCCGCATACCAGAAAATACACACCAGTTATAATATCGGGTACTCAAGGTTCAACTCTACAGTATTTCTGGAATAATTTGGTGCTGGGGACCAAATTGAAGTCAGGTACATGAAAGAAAGACAAGACATGCTCTCCTATCTCACTGGTACCTATATCTCATTTGTCAGAGTTTTTTTAAAATTTATTATTATTTTTTAATTTTTATTAGTAAGACACCATGAGGTACAGTTGTAGACTTACAAATTTTTGTGCTTGGATTTCAATTATACAACAATCAAATACCCATCCCTCCATCAGGTTTTGTTTTAAAAAAAAATTTGGCTGAACTATGATACATCTTTTCCTTACAATGTACCTGTTTTCCATATCAAAATGTCACGAGTCCTGCCCAACTCATCCTGTGCTCATAGACCATGGGGTTGGTCGAGTCGATTAAGATAAACAAACACAATCACACAGGCCTGCCCAAGCTTTAGTGTCACCTGAGCAGTTATCAGGGTGCCAGTTGAATGAGATGAGGTTGTTATTTAATACAATAGCAATCCATTTCCTTTGCCAAGGGGACTATCCTGTTCTTGAGTTTTTAAATTTTTGTGGGTAGGGTGATGGATCACCCACATCAGAATATTAATAAAATAGATTATTTGATATTTTGGCTGCAGGTCTGTAAAATATCTTCAGTAAATTGAAAGGTCAGTAACAAATGAGAGATCTTTTAATAAAATTCAAATAAATTAAATGCACTCTGATCGATGGTAGTGGAAGTGCAGTAAAATGTACATTATTGTAAATCATTCTACATCAATAATACCAAAAATTAAAATTGTCATATCTGAGGTCAGAGCACAGTGCCTAGGTTGTTTGCCTGGAATGTGGCTGACACTGGTTCGATTCTCAGCATCATATGGTACTGTCAAGAGTAATTCCTCAGTGTAGGAGTAACCACTGAACATCTCCAGGTGTGACTCAAAAAAAAAAAAAAAAGACATACACTACCCTGGATTGGATCATTTTCTTTTGATAAAATCCATTTTATAATACCATTAACATATTTCCAAAATAAACTAACTTTAAAAAATGGGCATTAAAACATTAAACATTGGGCTGGGGAAATAGGACAACATTTAAGACACTTGCCTTGGGACTGGCCATCCAGATTCAATCTGGCACCACATGGCATGGACTGAACACTGCAAGGAGTCACCTCTGAGCACAGAGTCAGTATTAATCTCTGAGTACAACTGAGTGTGAAGGAAGTCTTCCTATGCTCTCCAGATGAAAGAAACATTATTGCCGGAATCAGAGCATGTTTGTGTGCATGAGTGTGTGTGTGTGTGTGTGTGTGTGTGTGTGTGTGTACACATGTAGCTACACCAGTACATACACGCTGGATTAATTATCCCCAGGCCAGCATTGGACTCTGGACTATAGCTGAGCTTTTCCTCGGTCTGTAACTCACTGACAATGGGCCGCAAAATCTGCGATTAAAGGGTGAGTTTCCCATGTAAAAATTCTGATTATCTATCCAGAGGTCATGTTTTAATACAACCTCTGAGAAGAGTAGCAACAAGCAGATGTTGGAAAAAAAAACAACTTTCTTTAATTCCTCATAATAATTTTACTAAAGGGCTGGAGCGATAGCACAGCGGGTAGGGCATTCGCCTTACAAGCGGCCAACATGGCCGACCCGAGTTCGATTCCTCCGCCCCTCTCGGAGAGCCCGGCAAGCTACCGAGAGTATTCGATATGCCAGACACAGTAACAACAAAGTCTCCAATGGAGACGTTACTGGGCCCACTCGAGCAAATCGACGATCAACGGGAGGGCCTTTACTTACTTTACTTACTTACTAATTTTACTAACAAAAATTACTGGACAAAGCAAGTCTAAAATCACATCTACAGTAAGAGTAGAAGACTTCAGATTCTCCGAGCAAATTTCCTATTAATGGATGGAGAAGGCCTGAATACAACTGATGTATCTCACTCTGGTAGCTTTCTAAATATAAAGACATAAATAAAGCATAGATGTTCTGTGATCTTATAAAGACAGAAAAAGCACATACATTGACAGATGCTAATAATGTAATATTTTTGTGCAGATAACTATTCTACATAGTACAGTTAAATCCTCTATTTTCCTATTTGAATTTATATTTGATTCAAATATATAATAATTATAAGCACTCTTTCATATTATCACCTAAAATAACTCACATTTTGTTGTTCTTAGGTAAAAACTACACATTTTTCTTACCTATTCAAGTACAATTAACTATCATTTTACATTCCTCAATTGTATAATTATAATATATCACTGAATAAGAAAATAAGATTTAGCATAAAAATATGCAAATATCCCTAATTTTGCCTTTTTAATGAGTTAATTTGGTTTCTCAAATGGTTGAAATGCCAATTTTCATATTCATTACCTAATATAAAAACAATGAATTGCCAATACTATTTTTTATATAATGTCTTCCTGGATACTTTGTTATCTTATTATTGAAAAAAAACCTTATTTCATATCTGAAGATTATCTTATTATAACAAATTGTCTAATTGAACAATATAATTACATGAGATTCATATGTTCTACTATTCATATGTTCTACTATTCATATGTTCTACTGCTATATTCATATTTAAGAAACACATTTGAATCTGTATGTTAAGTATTCATTTTCTGCTATTTCTATTGTCCTCATACTATTATTAACTTCTGGTGTGCACAATTCATGCATCTTCTAATAATAAATTATTGTGCGAATTGATAATAGTACTCTATAAAAATAAACTATGCAAAATCTGTCTATAAAAGAGATATTTCACAACTATGACATCCACATAGCAAACATAGTGATTCCTGGTGTTTTTTGTTTTGTTTTGTTTTGTTTGTTTTGTTGTTGTTTTTTGCTTTTTGGATCACACCGGGCAATGCCTAGGAGTTACTCCTGGTTTTGCACTCAGAAATTACTCCTGGCAGTGCTCGAGGGACCATATATGGAATGCTGGGAATCGAACCCAGGTGAGCGGCCTGCAAGGCAAATGCCCTACCCTCTGTACTATTGCTCCAGCCCTATGATTCCTGGTGGATTTGAATGCCTTAGTTTAACCTATCTGTGTTGTTCTCTATCAGGGAACTCATTAGGTAAAATTCAAAGAAATGCTTCAGATATTTAAAATAATGACATTTAGAAATGTTTAGAAATAGATAATATTGGGTTTTGAAAATATCTTAACATTCAATGTATATAATTATATAAAATAATTTTCTAAATATTATTTTAAGAAAAAAAATCTTTGTCTTTACTTATTCAGGGCAGAAAACTTCCAAACTCTCCTCACAAGAACAAGCAGAATAAGATTTATAAACTCCAATGAGTCATTTTTCATGTCAATGTCATTTTAGAATAAATTGATGGTTGCTAAAAATTAATTTAGTTTGAGTCTCTTCTGATCATATTTATAGCTTTACAGACAGCTGTGTTCAGTGCAATTAAATTACATATTACCTGAAACGTGCCAGTTTTAAAGATGGAATCTATTTTAAAATGTCTGAGATTGAGGAATATGCATTAAATTGTCTAAGATCAGGGATTTAAGACAAAAAACTTTTTGTTCAATAAAGTGATTGATCCCAGTATTAAACCTGTGTGCTTAATTTTTGTTTTCTAAAGCACATCTGGCAGCTGTTAAGTACTGTCACTGTACTCTCACTCTTGTGTACAATATATTAGGAGGAAAAATTACAGTATAGATGAAAAATATAAATATACAAGGGAATGCATTAAATTTAATGTGAGAAAGTTTTCTTATAAAGAAACTAAATTTATATCAAAGTTTGTAAATTGGTATCTGGGATAATTTTAGAAAGTGGACATAGAGTTTCTAATATAATAATAGCATGACTATTTGTTGACTTGCTTTTAAGTGATCAAATAAGGAAATAATTAGATGTTTTAGGTAGCACAGAGGGTAGGGTTTTTGCCTTGCAAGCGGCCAACATGGCCGGCCTGAGTTCGATACCTCCACTTCTCTCGAAGAGCCTGGCAAGCTACCGAGAGTATCTCGCCTGCACGGCAAAGCCTGGCAAGCTACCCGTGATGTATTCAATATGCCAAACACAGTAACAACAAGTCGAAGGAGATGTTACTGGGCCCACTAGAGCAAATTGATGAACAACAGAAGGACAGTGACATTGACAGCATATGAGATGATATTTTTTCCAACTACTTCCTCAGGAAAGAGAACAGTTTGACCCACAATGGTTAACTAGTTGATATTATGGACAGTCTACTTGATTGATTTTAATATCAAATATTTTATTTTATAGACTAAAGTTTATGTCATCATTAGTTTATAATTTATCATATAATTTTTTCTTTACTGCACTGTAACAGCTGTTAAGATTGAAAAATAAAATTTTACTGTTAAAAATATGTTATCAATATCAGAGGAAAGAGACAGGTCTATTTATGTGTTATAGCACCTAACATTGTAATTAGAAAAAAATTGAAAAACTTCAAAACTCAGGTGCAGTTATTTTTATTTCTATATATTTTTAATTTACTTTGTATCACACCTGGGTTAAGGGTACTTTTGACTCTGTGCTTATGTCACTACCAGCAGTGTTCATGGGACCATATGCACTATCAGTTTTTAACTGAACTGTCAACATGTAATCAAGTACCATAACTTCTGTGCTATCAACACAGCCCTTAAAAAAAATCAGTTACCTGGGCCCAAGCGATAGTACAGCTGGTAGGGCACTTGCTTTGTACATAGTTGATCCGAGTTCTCAGTTAGATCCTAGGCACCCCAGATATTCCACCAAGTCCCACCAAGTGTGATCCCTGAGAACTGAGCCAGAAGAGAGCCCTAAACACTGCAGGGTATGGAAAAAAATGATTAACAATAATAAATAAATAAATAAATAAAATCAGTTTTAGTTTTTAAAAATATTTATGTAATATGGTTTCTGTATTAAAATTTATCTACAGGAGATATAGTGCTTATGTGAATTTTATCACTATACCCCAAATCAAATGAAAACAAAGTATGTTGTTTATAATTATATACTTTACTTAAATGAAATAAATTAAAAGCTTATAGAATTTTATCTTTCATCTGTATATTTTTCAGCCTAATATAATTTTTGAAACCAAGTTTGATCATTTGGCAATCCATCTCTATATAAATGTATGTTTATATAAATATATACGCAAATATATATACATATATTATATTAGCAGGTCAGAGTATTCTTTGAGCATGGGGCCTGAAGCAAGTACTTAGAACGACCAGGAATGTTAGAAAAAAAAGTGACAAAATAAAAAACCGCAAATGAACAAAACAAAAAACAAAAGAACAATGAAAAATAATAAAGAATATAATTGTATCAAAACTATATAATATAGTTTTATCAAAATATATTTATCAAATTTATCAAAATAAATTTGGCTGGAGCAATAGCACAGTGGTAGGGCGTTCGCCTTACAAGCGGCCAACATGGCCGACCCGAGTTCGATTCCTCCGCCCCTCTCGGAGAGCCCGGCAAGCTACCGAGAGTATTCGATATGCCAGACACAGTAACAACAAAGTCTCCAATGGAGATGTTACTGGGCCCGCTCGAACATCAAAATATAGTTTTATCAAAAGCTATTGCAAAAGACAAATATCTGCAAGCAAACTACTTTCATTGCCATTTAATAAAACTTTGATTCCAATTTCTATCTGATTGCTCTTTAAATTAAAAAAAATCTGATTAAGTGTCCAGGAAGATAAAACTAAAAGTTGTACTGTCAGAAAAATGTCAAATAAGCATATATCTGGGCCAAAACTTTCAATACTAAATTGCTAGTCAAGAAAAATTGTATTCTTGATTTACTGAGAAAAAAAAATGTGAGATGGAAACATGGGAAACAGAAATATTTGGCATTCTTTGAGTCCAATAATAGATTGAATGACTGAAATTTCATCAAAGTTGAATATTATAGAATGAGAAGTAATCAAACAAAGGAAAAAAATGGCTTAATGTAATTTTTTTCCCTGTACTTAAGAACCTTCTAGAATAAAGCTTATCGATTTAGGCCTGGGAACACTTTAAATATTTGATTTTAAAATGGAAAACATCAGAACTTAGGGACCTTTACGAAAATTTTCCTTAGGTCAAATTAAATCATGTGCTTTGCTGTTTGCTTGTTAAACATTTATCCAAATTATGTCAAATGTCCCAGTCATTTTCCTTATCTGTATCTGTAGTAGATTTTTGTTGCTTATCTTCAAAAGAGATACCCCAATACCAATAGCAATAGTTTAATAGACTAAAATTAAAAACTCTGATAATGCAAAAGAATGCATTTATTTTCTTATAAACTTTTGTAAGTTCACAAAATAGTTTAAGAAAATTCATACAGAGACATTTGATTGAAATGGAAATTTTTAAATCTAGAGAGAATCCTAAAATTAACAACTAAAACAGAGGTATGTAGAAAGAAAGTCTCATAAGACCATTAAGATATTTCTCCTCAGAAACTCCACAGGGAGGTATGATGCACCAAAAATATTGGGCAGAGAATAGGTCCAACCAAGAAGAATATATCCAGCTAGTGATTTTCCAGACTTAAACATAGAATGGAGGTCTCATGCAAACTAAAGTTAAATGAATTTATTTTCCATTAAACTACCCCTCTCAGAAAGACTCAAATGACTTATAAAGAGAAAATATTTGCCACTTAATAGAAAGAACTCAAAAAATCGTAACATTTGAAGGGCCAAAGTGTTAGTATTGAGGTTAATGTACTTGGCTCATATGTGATCAATTCTGGTCACGTCCTCAACACAATATATGGTTTCCCAAAACCTTCAAGGAGTTATCCTTGAACACCTAGCCAGGAGTAATCCTTGAACACAGTCAGGTGTAACCCAACCTCTCTACTTCCTCCATAAATAAAATAAAGTTATTTTTTTTTATATGTCACACAAGTGCAACCATTCTATGCCTGTCTCTTTCCCTTTGACTCATTTCACTCATCATGATACTCTCCATGTCCATTGATTTATAAGTAAATTTAAAGACTTCCCATTGTTTAGATGCACCGTGGTTTTTTTTATCCCATTGTGTTGCATAAAGTGATATTTCAGTCAGTCAGAGGCGCAGAGATAAGACACATGAGGGTAATGTAGAGAGTATGGAGGGCCAAGGCTCGCTTAGACTTGACGCAAAAAGTAACTGCCAGAGGTCTCCTAATGACTTCAAAGAGAAAGACTCACTAATGAGAGTACAATTAGAGGTAAGCATTCGTCAAAAGAACATCAGGGTATACATTGTCTTGTCAAAGCTAATGTTGTCCGAGCTATGTTGCCATGATTAAAAGGACAGAGGAAGATATGAAGCTGGACACAGAGGCTCTACAGATTATGTTTCCCACATTCTGGTGGTTGGTTACACAGAAAACAAAGAGAAGGTTCATACTGATACTTGAAGGTCAAACCAGATTAAGGATGCGTAAGAGAGGGGGAAACTGCTGCTTTGTACTACCAAGATAATGTATGACAGGCCGGCATATGAGTGCGTGCTGTACTTTCCGAAATCATCTGGACTCACGTGTTTTATCTTGCCCATTTAATTCAAAGTTGAGCCTCCGTTCTGCTTCCTGCTTATAGGTCAGCATCCAGAGGCTCGTCCAATTATCTTGGTGTAGCATCAACACTGTTGTCTGTTCCCTTCCACTTGGCTTGAGTTGTTGCCAGATTCTAGCTATTGTGAACAGTGCTGCAATGAAAGTAGAAGAACAGATGGCATTTCTGATGTGTTTTCATGGACTCCCAAGGTATATTCCCAGAAGTATTAGTGCTGGGTCTTGGTTTCAAGAGTCTTCACTTTCTAGTATTTTGAGGAATTCCCATATTGTTTTCCTAAAAGATGGGACCAGTCACATTCACACCAACAATGATTGAGAATCTCTTTCACCTCATATCCATGAGAGCACAGACAATAAAAAAAAAGGGCAGGAGGACTAGTCTGTATATGGAAGCTTGCTATGAATGGGAGGTCTAGAGGAAAGCAGTTAGGAAAGAGAAGGGATCAGTAAGACAATGATAGTTTGAATGATCACTCTGGAATAAGAACTGAGTGCTGAAAGTCGGTAAAGGGAAATATATATATATATATATATATATATATATATATATATATATAAAGAGAGAGAGAGTAACCTCTTAGTACCTATATTTTAATCCATAATGATCAGAACAAAATATAAAATGAGAAAGAGAGAGAAATAAGAAAAATACCTGCCATCAAGGCAGGCTGGGGCAGGAGGAAGTGAGGGGAGATGGAAAGAGGGCCAGAAGGGAAAACGGGGGCATTGGTGGTGGGAAATGTACACTGGTGAAGGGATGGGTATTGGAATATAGCGTAACTGAAACCAAATCATGAACAACCTTTGAACTGTGTATCTTGTGGTGATTCAATTAAAAATAATTAAAAATAAGTTAAATAAAACAAAATAAAATTAAATTAATTAAAATGTGTGCGAGCAAGACTTAGGCAGGAAGCCTGTGCAGGACCCAGCAGTCTCCTAGACCAGCAGAAAGAACATAGACCCTTTCAGACTCCCACATATGCTGATATTTTTCACTAGCTCTTGAGAAAGGTTTAAGCCTTCGGCCATTGTTCAGATAACACAGAATGAAATTCCCTGGCCCTAACCCCGTCTCCAAGAGCATCCACCTAATTACAGAATGATTTGCATTCTGAAAGATAACAAAAAATAAGAATTAAATGAAATTGGAAGGTGGATGCTGGTGAGTCAGGTGTCCAAGGCATAGGGCTGAAAAACAGTGGGTGTGAGTCACTGGGAACTCTGTATAAAAATTTCTAGTGCAGATTCATATGGAAATGCCAAAATCAACTGACTGTAGCACAGGCATGGCAGAATGGGTTGTAGGTAGGAATGTGGACCTGAGTTTTGATTTGCTATTCAGGTCCACACAAAATCATACTCTCACCAACTGCACGCTTTGAGTTGTTCATTGAAAAAACAATTATAGGCTGGAGTATTAATGCAATAAATATCAAGATTCCCGTGAGTATAGACAACCTGGATTTAGTCCCTAGCACCATATATGGTTCTCAGAAAACTGCCAGGAGCGATCCCTGAACATAGAGTCAACAATCAACCCTGAGTAACACCTCCCCAACACTTAAAAATATCATTTAGAAACAAATATTGCAATAAATTTGACATTGTATTTTTGACAAGACTATCTCTCTTAAACCATCATACTCATATTTCATTCTTATTTTAAAGATTTCTAAAATTACTAGCAACTGCAAATGCATTTCAACAATAGAAATATTATCTTCACGGGATATGTTAATAGATTTACTCATAATACAAGCTGACAACTATTACAGGGATACTGATATGAAAATTGTTCCATAAAAATTATGCAATTTTCAACAGATAAAACAACATTTCAAGTTTAGGAATTTTCCAATAAAATCACGTGATTGCTATCATTACAATCTACAAACTTTTCTATAACTTGTTCTTTAACATTCTCATTTTTCCCTCTGAAGAACATCTAATAAAAAATTTTACATACGTACAAAAACTGTAAGTGGGTTTAATACCGAATTTGCTCACAGTGGTGGAAATCAGGGCATCAAAAAAATAAATAAATAAATAAATATAGTACTTGCTATTTATCTAGGAAGAATTGCCAAAAAAATCAAGAACCACATTTACTTCACCTTAAATTCTAGTTCGCACTGGGGATATTGGTGGTGGAAGATGTGCACTGGTGAAGGACTGAAACTCAAACAGGAAAGCTTTGAACTGTATCTCACTGTGGTTAAAAATATACATAGTAAAGAAAAAGTCTAACACACTTTCTGCTATGTTATAATAACCAGATATTCAACTCTGTGCCCTGTAAGCTAGGGCTAATAACGAAGTATTAAAGTCTTTCATCAACCCAAATATGTCTTAAGAAACACATTGTGTGGGGAAAAAATGACTTGTTAATGGATGACTTTTCTAATAAAATGTTAGTAAGAATCTTTGGATGTTAACAATATGATTTGACATGTAGCTCTTGTTAAGATGATGAACAGAGCACTATCCTGAGAATTAGGGTTCCTTAAATCCAAAAAGCTGTAGAAAGTATTAAAAGACAGAAAGTATGTGAGCCTGCACTTTTATTCATATATACACTTTGCATATTGAAAATGCTAATATGGTTGGAAATGTAAAAATTTCACTTAACCACTGAACTATTATTATATCCTGACTTCAGCATGAAATCATATGGTCAAACTAAGGATCCTAGCAAACAATTCCCAGGTGACTATGGATACTCCATAGGTATCATCTGATTACATCTTTTATATCTCCTTATTACTCTTTAAAATCTGTGGATGAGTCATTCAAAGAAATATATTATCAAAGGGACTCCCTAAATATTGTAATGAACACAGAGTTTAAAGGTGGCACTAATCTATTACTTACACCCAGGAAGAATCTCTGAGATATCTTAGAATTCTGCACACCAGGATTTCTCACTCTATCAGCAGAGAAAAATGTGGTAATGATGAGTGTCACTTCATCTGCATAAGTGCTGAATTTCAGATCCCAGTTAAGGAGTATTTAGTGTACTTTTTGAAGGACACCCATCAGCTTGGGTATTTCTTCTAAGTACTTTGAAACTTTCTTTTTTACTCACATATGAATTGTAAATCTGTTTTACTATGTTTCCTTGATTATGGTTACTAAATTATAGCAGTTATATAAATAGTTCCTCCATAATGAGTGGCACTGAATAGACACAATATACACAGCACAATAGAGAATTTCACAGCCACAGAAAGAGAGAGTAAATCATATGTCCTCCACATGGCAAACTGCACTTTGATTTCTTGTTTCACGAATATTTCTCTGAGCACCACCAGGAGTTTTCTGTTTGTTTGTTTGTTTGTTTGTTTTTGAGCACAGAGCCAGGAGTAAGTTACGGGGCACCTCTGCGTATGACTCAACCATGTTGGGGTCTCAGCAGCTACTTTGAAACTTTGACCAAATCCCCTGACCTTGGAAGCAAGATCAGGCCCTGTTTACAAAGACCCAGGGGACCCATTCCAGCACTTCCCACATGCGGGCACTCTGGTCGAGTACGAGGGACATGACTGTGCCTGTGTAAACTCAAAAAATACCGCAGCAGTAGTCGATCTCTCCCATCACCCGCATTCCGTAGTCTCAGGACAGTTCCCCCACCCCGGGGATGTCGATGGCGATGGGCAGGCAAAGGAAGGAAACAAGGACCAGGCTGGTTGGTGTCAGTTGCAGTTCATTCCATTCTCATCTCCATTTTCCTCTGATTCCCCCCCTGCCTCTTCCTGCCCCGTGCTATTTCATTCTTCTTGATCCCCTTTCATCCTCCTTCTGGCTCTGGAATCTGGACCCCTTTCTCCTTCTCCTTCTGGAGTCTGGATCCGGATCCCCCAGCCTACTCCTCCACTCCAGGGAGGTCGTTGGTGATGGGCAGGCGAAGGAAGGAATGAGGGCCAGGCTGGTTGGTCTTAGTTGCAGTTTATTCCGATCCTCTCTCCATTCACTCCTGTCTCTCCTCTGCCTCTTCTTTTCCCATGCTACATCATTCTCCTCCTCGATCCCCCTTCATTCTCCTTCTGTAGTCTGGGTTCTGAATCTGGGTCCTCTTCTCCTCTTTCTCTAGAGTCTGGATCCTGATCCCCTTTTCTCCTACTCCTTCTGGAGTCTGGATCCCGATCCTGCAGCCCACTCTTGCAGTCTAGTTAAATCCCCAAATCATGAGGGGTTGGGGTAACAACTACACATAGGTGTGGTCATAGTCCATGGGGATAGAGTTCTTTCCCTCGGTGAAAGCCACTTCTAGGACAGACTCTCATTAGATTAGCAGGTCGACCCACCCTAGAGCAGAATCCCCTGAGTGTGTTTCTCCTCTCCTGGTCCAACAAACATATTAGCATCCATAATATTAATAATTTTGTATGAACACAGTAAAAATACATTAAGCTTACATAATTGCTCTCCTAGGGCCATCTCAATCTCAGACTACAGTGCTCAGGCCAGATAGTCTTTCCTCTCCCTAGCAGGGCCCTCGTGTCATCGTTATTTTTTAATCATGACAGCATTTGTCTATGATCAAGCTCTTAACTTATAGTTAAGGATTGTGGTATTTTGACCTGGATTCTGGCCATTTTGGTGCCAGGGTAGCTCACAGCTTGCCCTAGGTCCATTCAGTCCCTCATCGGGACCCTGCTTTTGGGGTGTTAGTAACTAAGGGCAACTGAGGCTTAAGTCGAGAATGCTGATGCCTGGTAATGAATGATATTCAAAGCCAATTAAATCCTAAGTTACAAAGCATAATATTAACTGTCTTTCTGTATCTATACAAAAAGGACATTGCATTAAAGTAAACTATTCAAAATACATAAGGAGAGGAGAAAGGCAATATTAACTTACAATACAAGTTCAGTGTCCTAGAAGGATTTGACCTTACAAAATAAAAGATTCTTATTAGGGGGAAAAGCTGATTAACTGGGTGGGGTGGAGAGCATAGAAGTGGTTACAGATAAATGAAGGAATGGGAGAGACTCAGGAGCACTGTGATGGGTGTAACCTGATAAACCTAAGCTCCTTGTGGCAAGGGAGAAAGGACAAAGCAATGTTATCCTACATGTGCCCACCAACCCATATTGTTAACCTGGCCCTAAGAGCAGGATATGTAAATCAGTAAATCATTAACTGACATCTGTATGAGCCCTGTACTGAGTGTACTGTACTAGGGAACTGTGCTGAGTGTGGGGTTGCTCTCACCCACCAGTGTATGTATAAGAACCCCTGGGTAGGGCCCAATATCCATGCTCTCTCCAATCCAATATCAACAGCAAAAATGTATACAAAGATATTTGTATTTTATTTTATTTTTAAGCATACCTCCCTGTGTCAACTGCATTTAATGAACTATCTCAGAAATTAAATACATTGTCCATACAGTTGTATCTAAAAAAAGCTAAGTATGGGAAATATGCCATTATTGTAAGTCTGCCTTTTGATATGGTATCATAGAAACTGGAAGGCAAGTAGCAATGTGTAGAACATATCTAATCATTATTTGAAATTTGGGAGACCCCAGAGTTTTGTTCTGAATGCCTGAGGCTTTTATGAGCAGGTGCCCTCCTCACTTTAAGAATTTATATCATTATAGAAGCATTGGCTTAACAGACCAAATGTTAGCTCTACTACTTGCTGTTTTAAACTACATGGAGTTGTTTTAATTAATCACTTGATACAAACATTCCTGGAAAGTTGAAAGACTGCACCAAAAGATGATTCTTCTCTAATAGTTCTGAATGTCTCTAAGGCAGACAACGTGACTATTTTCTATTAAAGATAAGGAAAGGAGGAATTTAGGAGTGGATATGTAGGTATTCCTATCAGAACACACAGTTTCATCAATAGTACACACTTCTCCCCCAAACATGCATCAAAAGAAAAGTACAGGCATTCTGTAAGGAATATTATTGTCATTAGAAAAACCTTCTAATGAGAAATATGAATCTCTTACAAGTAACTTTTTTATAGCTTACTCTTGAGCTATCAAATAAATATATGCACAGAAAACAAAAACAAACTTCCAAAATTTTCTCTAGATCTGTAACTGAGTTATTTCACTATATTTGTTTTATTTTAGCCTCTTTCTGCCTTGACAAAAATTTCTATTATTGAGTAAAAATACATAAATAAACAATTACTCTTCATTTCCCTTAAGATTAAAGGATCTTTGTTATGTAGGATTAAGTAATACTACTAAAACTACTGTTTATGAAAAATCACAGGTAATTATATTTTATTATGACTACTCTACAGAGAAAAATAATTGTGCTCTGCAATATAATTTTATGCCGTAATATTCTAAATACTTTTATTTAAACAATATCATTATGAAAATCTTTTTGCACATGGAAATATTTTTGAATGCTTTTAAAATGATCACAAAGTATATGGGCCCTGAAAGTGTTGAATTATTTTAATACTTACTATACAACTGGAATTCTTAAAGAGAATACACATTTGCATAATGCTGATAATTCTTTTTCATTTCTTTTTGTGGTTCAGCTGTTGCAATATCCTCTGATAATAGTAATTATGTGTTTATTATCTGTGATTATCTCTAGATATATGTGCATTCACTTTAATTAGACCATAAACTCTAAGTGGAAAATCAAACAAAGTCACCTCTTGTCTCAGTGTGGGATATTAAATTTTCTTCCTTACATAAAGCTTCCCAGATATCTGCTGAAAAATTTTACTTGCAGAGCAGAGAGTGAAAAATCCATATATAGCAAATTGTACTACAGGGAAGGGAGTAGAGTACATATTTTCATTATCGTCCTCCCCACCCTACAAGCTATACACTCATCAAGTGTATTAATATGGAAAGCCATTTCAAAGGTATAGTAATATTACAATGAGAAAATTTGATCAAATGTTGAATATAAAAGAACTATTATTTGTTCATTCCATATGAAGAAAAATACTATCAAAGACAAAAATCATTCCAAATGATTTTCTCTATTATCAAACTGATACTTTGGTGGAAGATGAAATAAAACAAAATCCATATATTCAGGCCCATACATATGCAAAGGATCCTTCTTCGCAAGATGAAATGTGCTTTCTGTTTAAAAAGTTGAGCCTTTCATTCAACATGTTTAAATGAGTGATGCTTACTTGGCGTGGTTCCAGACATGAGGCTGTATTGATGAAGATTAATAAATATACTTACCGTAACACCTTTCCTCATGAAGTCTTGCTCTATTTGTATTGTTAGAAAATGTAAGTATAAAGAGTGGACTTTTGCCTGCTTCCCCCAGTCTCTGGTGACCCAGAGGGTAACACCCATAAGCCACCTCCTGACAATGCCAGATAATCTTCTCGTTGGTTACCCGCCAGAACTCACTGCTGCTACTCCCGGAAGGGAGCGTAAAATGAGGTCCCCACAACCAGGCCACCAGATTCTGCACCAGGCTGTTTTCACTCGAGGCACCCCAGAGGATGCGGTGAGAGCCCTTCCTGCCCTAAGGGACCCACCCAGGCAGCTAACCTCCACTACCCAACTGCTACCACACTCCAGGTTGCTTTCCACATCATGGTCACGGTCATGGTCCTCCCGTTGTTCATCGATTTGCTCGAGCGGGCCCAGTAACATCTCCATTGGGGACTTTGTTGTTACTGTGTTTGGCATATCGAATACGTCACGGGTGGCTTGCCAGGCTCTGCCGTGCGGGCGAGATACTCTCGGTAGCTTGCCGGGCTCTCCGAGAGGGGCGGAGGAATCGAACTCGGGTCGGGCATGTTGGCTGCGTGCAAGGCAAACGCCCTACCGCTGTGCTATCGCTCCAGGCCTGTGCTATTGCTCCAGCCCATATACTAAAATGGAATGATACAGAGAAGATTAGCATGGCCCCTGCGCTTTCCAAATGCTCGTGGCAAGTCTCACATATGAGTGAACATATTTCTGGATACATCATAAGATACTCCCTATGCATTTTCTATAATTACCGCACCATATTTGATGGGGTTCAGACAATAGGCAACAAATCATAGAGGGAATATATATATATATGTATATATATATATATATATATAGAGAGAGAGAGAGAGAGAGAGAGATGGATAGATAGATATATTTGCAGAGCCTGGCAAGCTACCCGTGGTGTATTTGATATACCTAAAACAGTAATAATAATGGGTCTCATTCCCCTGACCGTGAAAGAGCTTTCAATATGGCAGCATTGGGAAAGATGAGTAAGGAGAGGCTTTTAAAATCTCAGGTTTGGGATGAATGGAGACATTATTGGTGCCCACCCGAGTAAATCGATGAACAACAGGATGACAGTGATACAGTGAAGCAAACAGTGACAGTAATAAGTGGACAGTAAAAAGTATTAAGATAAAGTCAAAACTTACAAAGTACTGAGGGTGTGGTGAGGAAGAGACTTGAGTGACATATATCATCTCCAGTTCAGTTCATTTAAATAATTTATTCCTACCTTCTTTCACTGTTACAACAGCCCTGCCATCAACCAGGTGTGTAATAAGCAGCTTAGCAATGATTCTCTTCTACTCTAATTTATTGCGTGGGATGGGTTGAGCCACACCTGGAGATTCTCAGAGCTTGGGGTTGTTTCAAGAGCTTTGCTAAGGTACAAGTGGTGATGAGAATCTAATCAGAGCGAGAACTTTAACCCCTGCACTGTCTTTTCAGCTGTCCATTGAATTTTTTATAAGCTCCACAGAGATACACTAACTCAAATTGAATTATGACCAATTTGTCAACATTTTTAACAAGTTAATATGGATCATCTCTATCTCTAAGGGATAAATATCTATTACTTTCATGAAATAATTTTCAAAGGTTAGTAGATATGAAAATATTTTATGTTGTAGAGATGCATAACTTTGCATCTCATGCATCAAAGGTCATCTGGGCATCTTCCGTTCTTTCTATTCTTCTATTCCTCCTTCAATTTCAGACATGGTCTTGGGGTTCTCTTTATATCTGGGGACCTAGTATAAACTAAATGATTTAAGTAAAGACAACCTTTTTATCAAGACATTTTCTTCTAGGGAACAACATGGCAGGCATGCAATTTTTGCACTTACCAAATATGGCAAACTGATTATTAAAGTTTTATGTTTTCATCCTTGCATCTCCCATCATTCTGACTTGTTCTCTAGAAATACACTGAAAAAACAGTGATTGTGCTATTTGTATGAGTTTTTAACTTATTTTCCAGAAACAAAGCTTACACTTCTTCCTCTTTACTAAAGTACTATAAAATATGTGTGGTACAGTCAGGAAAATCTATTGGAAAGTTTTCTTAAATAGCTAATGGGGAAAGTTAGTAGAAGCAGTATCCAGAGGACATATGTGAGTCTCCAAAATAGAGAGTAGAACCTATTCTGGCATTAGATGGGTAGGCTTTTACACCAAATTCCTTTAATGTCCAGTGCCATGCAAACTCTTTGATGTAGAAACATTTACTAGGTCAGGTAACATCATCTGAGAGGACCCTTGAGGGAGTATGATGCCTTCTCATGAAACAATACTTCAGGCAACCAAGTATCCTTATCACAGTGTTTCCCTTTTAATTCTGTTTCTTTGTAAACTTGTACAGTTTACTTGTAAATTACTTTACATTGCTTTTAGAGTTTCTTGGGAATCCTCAATACCAAGATTTGATAAGCCCAGTAACTGAAATCTAAGTTCTACTAATATCACTGCATAAATTCCTCTTTTCTAAAACATTATTTGGATACTGACAAGGTAATGGGTTTGGGAAGCAAATGTCTCATGTGTAAATACATGCAGCATTAAATTTCTAGCTATTTCTAAGAGAATATTGACAAATCAATTAGTTTCATAGCATAGGGTAACATTAAGCTTCTCATCGAATTAGATAGAAACAAGTATTTAAGCACACTTTGAGGAGGTAAAGAAGGTATTTTTTTTCTTTATTACACCAAACGGAAGAACACACAGTGTTGAATGATTTATTGGCTGTCTGTTGCTCTGAATGGCTGTCCATCAAACAGCTTCTTTTAGATACTAAGAGCAATTTCAATGAATTACTTTTTACTCTAAAATTACTCCTGGAGACCTCTGAAGAGAAAAGTGTAGTATTTATCTTAATAGGCTAAAAATATTTATTCCAAATTATGCAGAAAGATAGTCTCAAGCCTAATATGTAAATAATGTGATTTCCATAGATTTTAGCCTAGGACACAGCCCTTCATTCTTTCATAATAATGACTTATCTGATCAGCCCGGAATTTCAAATTTTTTTCCAATCTTTAATGTTTAAATTACTAACAGGACATGACAGTTAAAGGTAGAATAAAGTTTACAAAGGAGACCGTGAATGTTCTTTGTTTTTCTGATTCAGTGCCCAGTGGTAAAGCATTGCTCCTGTCAAAAAGCAGTAATGCCGAGTATAGGTACAAAGACAGAGGAATGGAAAGTTCCTGAGCTCTTTCCTGGTCTGACATGCAAGGCTCTGATTCAAAAATTTTAGCCTATTCTTGTCATAAAAATTTAATTCTTGAAAATAGTGACTTTTTTCTGATGATTAAAGTAAATAGTCCTAAAGAAAGAGAATTTCTCTATATATACTTGTAAATTTAGGAGAAAAAAACAATTCAGGCTAAGAATCCAAAAAACGACCCCAGGAAGGAACAAAGATAAGGGTCTTTTTTAAAAGAGGGATTAATGTTGAGAAACTTGTACTAGTCTTGCTTCTTCTCCATGACTGGGTACTGATTTATCTGGTAAAAAAATTCATAATCATAAATCTTTTATGTCTGTTGGTTTCTCAAAAGTGGCATTTTTATGTCTTGTCAACTAAAAGAAAAAAATTTCCTGAATCTATAAATGACAAAAATACAAAATCAGTAAAAATAATTTTATTTAGATTATAGGATAACATTGAAGAGGGTGCTGCCACCTTTATTAATTTATATCTTCACATATCCCACTACTGTTTTTAATCATTATTGTGAGTACATAGTTCCTTCTAAATTATTTCCCTAAATATGTGAGTATCTTAGCTTAAAAAAAAAAGAAAAATAATCATGGTTAGTAAAATTAAAGAGAGATACACATAGTCTAACAAGTTAGTTGATATAGTTTGGTCTTAAATAAGTTATTATAATCAAGTAAGGTATTGAGAGAAAAATTATATACATTTGTTATATAGGCTATATCACTTGATTTGTTATATAGGCTATATCACAGGGCTGAGCGATAGCACGGCGGGTAGGGCGTTCGCCTTACAAGCAGCCAACATGGCCGACCCGAGTTCGATTCCTCTGCCCCTCTCGGAGAGCCCGGCAAGCTACCGAGAGTATTCGATATGCCAGACACAGTAACAACAAAGTCTCCAATGGAGACGTTACTGGGCCCGCTTGAGCAAATCGACGATCAACGGGAGGGCCTTTACCTTACCTTTACCTATCACTTGATCACTTGATCCCCTGTTATTCATCAATATACTCAAGAAGGTGCCAGTAACGTCTACATTCATCTCTGTTGTGTGCCTGCATAGCCCAATGGCATCTGTTCGTTCTAGGAACATGCAGAGCCTCAAACCCATCATTCAGGGTCTTGATGAAGAAGTCTGACCATCTTGTAGGTGGGCATCCATGCGATCTTTTGATATCCTGTGGAATCCAGTCAGTAATGGCTCTAGTCCAGCGGTTGTCTGTAAACCTCATTATGTGTCCAGCCCATCTGATTTTTATTGCCTTGGCAAATGAGACAGCATCCATGATTCTTGAGAGTTGACGGAGGTCAGAACTCCGGATTCTATCTCTCATTTGAGTGAAGTGTCATATTCCAAGCATAGTTCTTTCGATTCCTCTTTGAGAGACCCGAATAGCATTCTCATCATGTTTTCATAGGGCCCAGGTCTCTGAGGCATATGTTAAAGCAGGAAGAACAGTGGAATCGAAGAGATGTGCTCATAGCTGGAGGTTCTTTGTCCTCTTAGTTATTTCTTCAACACTCTTGAAGGCATTCCAAGCTCCTCTCTTCCTCCTGCGTAACTTAGGTGCCAGGTCATTCATCATGTTGACTTCTCGACCTAAGTATATATAACTGTTGTATTCGAAGATGGTGGTTCTGTTGAGAGCGAATGGAGCGTCAGGAAGGAGACTGTTTCTCATAAACATTGTCTTTGTAAGATTCAGCAGTAGTCCGACCTTTCCACACTCAAGGACCATATATATATATATATATTTATATATTAGTTATATGTTATATATACTATATATATAGATTTGCTATATATACATTATTATATATATGTATATATATATGTATAAAACTAGAACTCTTATTGTCTAGTTCTCACTATCGGAGAACCCGACAGACTACCAAGAGTATCCTGCCTGCATAAATGCCTGACAGCAAACACCTGTAAAGGTGATTAGAGGCTGACTCCAAAGCCTCCATCCCTCTCAGAGAGGCTAGCAAGCTACCGAGATTATCCCACCCACATGGCAGAGCGAGACAAGGTACCCATGGTGTACTTGATATGCCAAAAACAGTAACAATGATGGTCCTCATTCCCCTGACCCTGAAAGAGCCCCCAATATCCCACCAGTCTACACTAACACATGACAGGGATGACTGGAGATGTTACTGGTGCCTGCTCGAGCAAATTGATGAACAACAAGGTGATAGTGATAGTGATATATTGCTTTAATAATCTGATAAACTTTAATACAAGTTAACAATAAAAATAAAATTTTATGAAAACTACTATTCAATCAGCATAAGTAATGATCATCATTGCTTGATCACTTGATCACTTGACTTCCTGTTAATCGTCTATTTGCTTGAGCGGGCGCTAGTAACATATCCATTTGTCCCTGTCACATGCTATTGTAGCCAAATCGTGTCTGTTCGCTCTAGGAACACGAAGAGCCTCAAACCGAATGTTCATGATCTTGATGAAGTCTGACCATCTGTTAGGTGGATGGCCATGCAGTCTTTTGACATCCCGTGCAATACAGTTGGTAACAGCTCTAGTCAAGCGGTCGTCTCTAAATCTCATTACGTGACCAGCCCATCTGATTTTTGACACCTTGGCAAACAAGACAGTGTCCTGATTCTTGATCGTTGATGGAGGTCAGAACTCTGGATTCTTTATCTCATTTGAGTGAAACGTGATATTCCAAGCATAGCTCTTTCTATTCTTCTTTGGGAGACCTGAATAGCGTTCTCATCTTGTTTGCATAGGGCCCAGGTCTCTGAGGTATATGTTAATGCAGGAAGAACAGTGGAATCAAAGAGATGTGCCCGGAGCCGGAGGTTCTTCGTCCTCTTAGCTATTTCTTCGACACTCTTGAAGGTGTTCCAAGCTGTTCTCTTCCTCCTGCGCAGCTCAGGTGCCAGGTCATTTGTCATGTTGACTTCTCGTCCTAGGTACACATAGCTGTTGCATTCGGAGATGGTCGTTCCGTTGAGAGCGAATGGGGCGTCAGGAACGAGGCTGTTTCTCATAAACATTGTCTTCGTAAGATTCAGCTGTAGTCCTACCTTTCCACACTCACGGTCAAAGTCGGCCAGCATTTGTGCCGCTTGGCTGATGTTTGGTGTTATTAAAACAATGTCATCAGCAAAGCAGAGGTGGTGTAATTGCCGACCATCCATCTTCACTCCCATTCCTTCCTATTCCAGTCAGCACATGATGTTTTCTAGGGTGGCACTGACACATTATGACACTAAATACCCATCTTCCAGAATTGGCGTACCATATTTGATAGGGTTCAAATATGGTAACACCTACAAGGGCGATTAGAGGTCACCTCAAAAGTATCTATCCCTCTCAGAAAGCCTGGCAAGCTACTGAGAGTATTCCGCCCACATGGCAGAGCCTTGCAAGCTATGCGTTGTGTATTCTATATGCCAAAACCAGTAATTACAATTGGTCTCATTCCCCTGACCCTGAAGTCATCACAGATATGGCAGCATTGAGAAGAATGAGAAAGGAGAGGCTGATAAAATCTCTAGCCGAACTAGGCTGCCACAATGACGGAAGACAAAAATGATTGTCTGTACTATCAATGCACGTACGATAGCATCAGATGCATCCATCAAGGACCTGATGATATAACCGCGAAAGATCAAATACGACATCATTGGTCTGACCTAGACAGGATGGCACCAATCTCATCACGGAGCTCTTTGGCACTATTTCGGCAACATAGCTAGATGCCATTGTTGACAACATTGACGAGTAATACGATCGACTGGTTCAGCACCTTCATGATTGTGCAAGGAATGCCAAGAGAGAGATAGCCCCCAAAAAATGCCTGTCTTAGAAAACTCTTGAGCTTATTCGCCAACGTGGTTTCGCGCGTGCCTCAGGCAACTGCAAGCGAATGTCTGAGCTCCAAAGCAGTGCAGAGATGCGATCAAGGAAGACCTCAAAGAGAGAAGAGCAGATGTGCTGGTAGATGCAGCAGAAGGCGGGAAAAGTATTCGTAACACCCGCCTGTCCTTCGCCAACTACAAGACCAAGATGACTGCCCTCCGACGTCCTGATGGATTCATCACATCTTCCAGAACGGCAATGGAGAAAATTATCCATGAGTTCTACTCAAATCTCTTCGATAGCCATGTCCATCTGCCGACATACCAAATTCCACAGGATGGATATGTAGTTCACTATATTCTCCCTTGCGAAATCCAACACGCCATTTTGTCAGTAAAGAAATGAACAGCACCCAGCCCAGGCAAGGTCAGACCTGAACACCTGAAGAACCTGCCGTCAGTACTCATCAATACACTGGCTTGGCTCTTCACTCACTACCTGTCTGAATGCAAGGTTCCGTCCCAATGGAAAACCAGCAGGACCGTACTACTGTTCAAGAAGGGAGGCATCCATGACATTGGCAACTATCGCCGGATCTGCCTATTGTCTGTCATTTACAAGTTGTTCACTCGAGTCATCCTAAATAGGATTGGCAGAACACTAGATGAAGGACAACCGTGCGAGCAAGCAGGGTTCCGCAAAGGATTCAGCACCATCGACCATATCCACACAATAACCAAGCACTCATTGAGGTTTCTCGGGAGTTCAAGGTCCCGCTCTGTCTAACGTTCATTGATTTAAAGAAGGCCTTTGATTCTGTCAAAATAAAAGCGGTCATTGAAGCCCTAGACAATCAGGGCGTTCAAATTCAATACACCAGGATCCTCTGTGAGCTGTTTTGCAGATTCACTATCAGGATCTCACCATTCTACAAAGAAGTAATCATTGATTTCAAGAGAGGGGTTCGGCAGGATGATATCATTTCATCCAAACTCTTCAGTGCCGCCCTCAGGAACATCGTTGCTTATTGGTAATTTAAAATGTCTATAATAAATAGTTTTCCTTTAAGAATTACAGCTATAGTTCTTTTGTCCTTGAATATCCTTGATGTCTCTTTCCTAAAGATTGGTTAATTAGGGTTATTCAAACTGTAAGTTTGTTGTCTATATATAAAATACATTTGAACTACTTAGAAAGGACTCCAACACTAGGGGAAAATTACCTCTTCACCCTTGCCATATGGAGAAAATTTTCTTTTAGCTTGATAAACTAAAACCAATCATGCTATTAATAGACAAATCTATTTTAATGCAATTTTTATTTTTTAAAAATTAGCAAAATCTGCCTGTGACGTATTCGATATGACAAACATAATAATAACAAGTCTCACAATGGAGATGTTACTGGGCCTGCATGAGCAATCAATGAACAATGGGAGGACAGTGATTATTCTCACCATCAACTTCACATTTCCAATCAGATAGGATGTCATTCTAAGCTCAAAATTTTAATGGCTTTTTATGTTTGAAGTTGTAATTTATTTATTTCCTCTTTCTCTGTTCAGCTGGTCAGTAACAGGCCACATAATAGTTACATGTGGATGGCATGACAAATTAGATACCTAGTACTATTATTTCTGATTTAAAGTTTGTATTTATTTATAAAAATTCTCTAAAGGATCATGCATCTCTTCTTTAAATAACTGTTAAGTGATATCTTAATATTTATTTTTCAAACCTAAATTCTCAAACTTCTGGAGAACTCAACAAGGGCTGGAATAAACAGTGGAAATATCACTAAGAGACAGTTTTAAAACAAGTAAACACATTTCTGAGTGATAACTTCTTGGATTTCTTTGAAAACCTGCGCTCCATTATTCAAATAACTAATTTTGAGTCATAATAATGCTACTATAAAAAATTCCTCAACCAAACACACAAAAAATAAATTATTCAGAAAAAAGCAATTTTCCCCCTTAAGCAATAGATTAAAGGTATCCATTGACAATCTCTATAAGAAGACCACAGTGTGAATAATATATGATTCATAATATTTCTTTTGCACTTAAATAAGCATTACTCAAATATGTGATTTTTCTCTATGTAAAACTCACTTGTGCACATAATGTTTCATTATAACAGTCATCTATGCCAATTGAATTAAAAATTGAAACAGGGTAAATGAGATCCTACAGCAGGTAAGGTGATCACCTAATAACCCCTCAAAAATGTTAAATAAGTAAAAAGAAAAATATATCTGATGAGTGTTAAAATAACTCAACAAAAATTCATATAAATTTATGATTTTTCAAAAATTACCATAGATCTAGGTTTATCATACCCCAATATAAGGTAAGGTAATGGTAAAGGCCCTCCCGTTGATCGTCGATTTGCTCGAGCGGGCCCAGTAACGTCTCCATTGGAGACTTTGTTGTTACTGTGTTTGGCATATCGAATACTCTTGGTAGCTTGCCGGGCTCTCCGAGAGGGGCGGAGGAATCGAACTCGGGTCGGCCATGTTGGCCGCTTGTAAGGCGAACGCCCTACTGCTGTGCTATCACTCCTACCCCAATATAATAATTAAATATTATCCAAATTAACATAATGAGATATGATATTTACATGTCATTATATGTCAACATAATTTTTTTCTTTTTTTTTAATCTTTTCCCAGGGAAGGAAAGAAAAATCAAACATAAATAAATGACTGTTTGCCTCAGGAAATTGCTAAAGAGTAATTTATCAGAGATATCATAGCCACCTGAGCAAATATATCAGTCATTCAACTTATAAAAACTTGCCTCAAGATTTTCTCCTTTTTATGGTCACTAAATCTGTGCTGAAACACGTTTTTTATCAGTTTCATTGAGAAGCTCACAAACACTGTTCAGAAAAATTCTGCTGCGATTTGCATTTTGAGAGATCACAAAAAGTCTGTCAAGAGCTTTTAGTCATTTTCTAATTATTATAAAATCAGGAGTTTTATTTGTTTTCTAAATATTTTAATTTTAAAGTTTTCTTCATTTGTTAAAGTTTATTCATTTTCTAAATATTTTATTTTATTAAGAAAAGATATTTAAGAGAAGAAGACAGACTGTCTTCCATGCCATTAGATAGGTTTTAAGCAAGATGCTGGTATAATATGGGCCAGAGCTATAGAACTTTTAGGGCATTTGCCTTTCATGCAGCTGCCCCGGGTTTGAGTCCTCTGCCCCTCTCAGAGAACCAATGTTACAGTGCTATGGTGCTACTGGTATAATAGTTTTATTATTTTTTATTTTGCTAAAAAGACAAGTTCCCTGATACTATTTTCAATAATTTCATTGTAAACTAAAAAATAAACAATGATGGTTAATATCATCTGTAGAAAATTAGAATTATTGTATATGCATCCATATTTTATGACATTGAAATCTACATACAATGCAATCAATGGACAGTTTTGAGACTATATTAAGCAATAAAGTTGTTGAAAAGAGGTAGATAAGAAAGATTCTCGCAGAACATATATATTCTAGAAAAATGCTACCTGCATTAATTGATTTTATGATATGCTGAATCAGAAACCTGCCGATAGAATCATTAGCATGGCCATATTTTGGTGAGCATTTCTCTTTACAAAAATACATCCAATCATTTCTGGAGTATGGATTTGCATTAATTTCTGTGTGTATTAGTGTGTGAGAGAAAGCAGCTAGCAATAATTGAATGTCTTAATTATCCAATTGGAAAAGGAATCTCAATAATAAAAATAACTTTTGGCTTAGTGATTATGTTTTTACTTAGTTTAGTTAATATGGTATAGTCTGTAAATGTAATGGTTTTTCTGAACATGCACATACACACACATCTGATACATGCTGCCAGTGAAAATAAAATGAATAAAATACTATTTCTATTATATATCAGAACCAGACATTTTGAAAGATGCCTCGCTCTGAAAACAACAATTTATAGGTGCTTTATAGATTAGTGTAAGACTTTGATGCTTATTTTCTAGAACTTCAAGTTCACATTTCAGTAAATGGGCATCTCTCTACAAAACCTAGGACAGTAATTCATTGGAAAAAATAATCTGGGCTGGAAAATTACTTGTCATCTTGGGCAAGGACAATCAAAAACAGTTATCACACAGAAAATCAAGCAATGCAGACATCCCTTTTACTGCAGTTGAGTGCTTGCTACTCTGGAATGTTCGTTGGAAATGTGTGTAGTGGATGGATATCTGACACTTCAGAGAGAAAATTGCTTGAGCATCACCTCATTTGACACAAACGTATGCAAAACTCAAAGTATGTTTTTCACTTTAGCTGTCAAGAAAGTGTAAAATAAAACTCACCCTTTTCACTAGGCAATAATTTTCTTTCCAAATCACATTATTATTTATTCAGTTTTCAACTTTATCAGTTTTATATCAGGATGTATTCTCTGACATCGAAGGACAATTAAATTTCATCTATGATCTTGTAAAAGTAGATGACAGGAGAACTTGGCAGGATTTGAATTGCTTTCTGTAATTAGATGCAGATTGCCACCAAATTAAGTTGTATTTTTCCACAGCACTTTAATCAAAATGAACATTTATTAGGTTAGTAATTTTAGAGGACATTTGTGATTTTTGTCATTAAGAAAACCTTTCTAAAAGCTATAATATTGATATACTTGCTCTCATTTTTTGCAATTTGTAGTTAACACAGTGACGACTTCTATTCACATTTGAAATCACAACTTTCAACAGCAAGCTTAATTATTGGTCACAATGAAAGTATGGTGTATTTTTAAATTTATAACTAAAATAATTTTTCATTAATAATCTTTTCATGAATTTATGAATAAAATAACTTTCTGTTTCTGTATTCTGAAGGACTTCTATTTCCTTGTCATAGCACTAGCTAAAATTAAAGTGTGATTACTTGTTGGAATCTCTTTGTCTTTATTCTTTTAGTCTAAGCACTATGAAGGAAGCACATTCAAATTTCTTATCATTTTTCCAATAATGAACTTTGCATTAACAGCCTATCATTATTATAACAAATTATAGTATTAAAACAGAAGTTGGAAGCAACACGAAAGTATTGCTCTGTAGTTATTATATTACATTTTATATTGGGTTTTTGACTTGCAACTCAGAAGGTTACAGCATGAACTAGATATACTGGTTTCTTTTGTGGAAATTCTAGGAATGAAAACTCTTCCAGGGTTGGCTTTCAATTCTTGGGGTGTGTTCCTCTTCCTCTGCTCTTCAAGGCTAGCCTTCTCATAGATATTGCAAAACCACATTTTCCAATTTTCTAAAGGAGAAGGGCTGCCTCTTTTTTTTGATATTTTTTACTTTGGAGCCATACTCATGCTTCTCATGGTTATGAGTTTAGGCTTCACTCCTGGAGTGCTTGGAGGACCATATGGGATGCTCAAGATCAAACATTTGAAGGATGTATTATCTCTCTGACTTATGGTTTTATTATCTCTTTGGGTTATGGGTGCCTTCTTTAACTTAAATTATTAGATATGGATCAATGAAAATACTCAAAGATAATCTCTCATCTTCATGTCTTTTACATAGGAACATTCGTTTAATGTCTTTGATCCTACAAGGCAACAGACTCACAGATATTTGGGATTAGAATCTAAACATAACTGGTGGCCATTATTTTTTTTACTGTTATATTTTCTACTGCATAATAATGATGTGAACACTAATACTGCTAACCCAAATTTGAGAGTATTTAGTGAATATTAGTGACTATTATACTGATCCTCAATATATATTAAAAAGGGCCCTCCCGTTGATCGTCGATTTGCTCGAGCGGGCCCAGTAACGTCTCCATTGGAGACTTTGTTGTTACTGTGTCTGGCATATCGAATACTCTCGGTAGCTTGCTGGGCTCTCAGAGAGGGGCGGAGGAATCGAACTCGGGTCGGCCATGTTGGCCGCTTGTAAGGCAAACGCCCTACCCGCTGTGCTATCACTCCAGCCCCAATATATATTATCAAAGACTAACTGAAAAGTTTATTATGCAGTTTTAGATTAAAATATATATTTTTTTCTTAAATAAAATGCTTAAGTTTCCTGCTTCATTTTGTTTTGATCTTAAGAAAATCAACATTGTGGAACCATAGCAATTGTACAGAGCAATGGTTCTTGCATGTGGCAGACACATGTCAATGCTCTGAACCCTATATGATCCCCTGAGATCATCAGGAGTAGTCACTGAGCACAGAATCAGCAGTGAACTCTGAGCACTGTAGGATAACACTACAGTGTTGCCCTTCCTGCATAGCCTCAGGTAGTTTAGGGTTATTGGGTTGCTCCCATCTCTGTGTTTATTTGTAACTTCTTTCTTTGTGCTTTGTTGACTTGTAAATACTGTTTTTCTCTTCTCCCTAAGTCCTTTTCATAGTTTATTCAGAGCAATGTCCTTTTTGTATGGACACAAGAAGACATGCTTTTGCAATGTGACTCTCAGTGATATTTTCCTACTGAGCATCTGTTCTCTCACTTAAGCCTTAGCTGCCTTTACTTCCCAGCACTCCCAAAATCAGGGTCCTGAGGAGGGTCTGGATGGAACCAGGGCAAGCAGCAAAACTATGTGCTACCCTTGCACCAAAACAGGCCTGGCCAAAGTGCCATAATGCTTAAACTATATGTTAAAAGGTTGGTCATGGACAAATAGTGTCATGATCCAAAAAGTAGTAACTAGATCCGCACCCTGCTAGAGTTAGGAAAGATTAACCTGTCCTGAGTTCTGTAGTCTTTGTCGGCGGGCTGGAGTGATAGCACAGCGGGTAGGGCATTTGCCTTGCATGCAGCCAACATGGCCGACCAGAGTTCGATTCCTCTGCTCCTTTCAGAGAGCTTGGCAAGGTACCGAGAGTATCACGCCCGCATGGCAAAGCCTGGCAAGATACCCGTGACGTATTCAATATGACAAACACAGTAACAACAAAGTCTCACGATGGAGACATTACTGGGCCTGCTCGAGAAAACCAATGAACAATGGGAGGACTGTGACAGTGACAGTGTCTGTGGCAAAATGTTCCCAGGAGAGCTGCCCTACAAGCCTCAATGTTATCTTACAGTGTCCATACAAAAGCAACTAGTATTAAGATGTTGATTGAGTCATTGGACTGAGAAAATGAAAAAAAAACACCTTAGGAGGTATTTTGCCCTTGGACAGTCAGGAAGGGGTATGGAATACCTCTTAGGTGGTGTTTCCTTTGAACCTGGTGGGCCCTCAGGAAGGGCTTTCTTATGTTGATTTTGCTACCTGACTGGGGGCAGTGTCAGCCCAGAGTGGGGGGAGTTGGAGAGATCTGAGAGCTGGAGAGAGGAGAGAGCTGGGGGGGAAGAGAGAGAGAGAGAGAGAGAGAGAGAGAGAGAGAGAGAGAGAGAGAGAGAGAGAGAGAGAGAGAGAGAAGAGCAGCAAGATGGACTGCAGAGAGTCTAGCAAGGGGACCAGAGGAGAGAAGAATGTAGAAGAAGAATACAGGAGCAGGCATGCGGAGAGAGAGAGCATGGAGAGATGAGCAGGAGAGACAGGAGGAGATGGGAATGAGGGTAGTGTGAGACTAGAATGGGAGGTTCGGAGAGACTGGGGCAGGCGAGTGGGGAGGATGGAAAAAAAAGCATCTGATCAACCAACTGGCTTGGCCCTCATTTCCTCCACTGTAGGCCCCATTTCCCAGGCTGCCCTGGCTGAACGAGCGGCCTGGGGCCCACCCCGAACAGGGGTGGCTAGGGGCCTTTCCTGGGCTACTCGGAAAAATTTTATATGGCGCACTACTGGGTAAGGCTCTAAAACAAAACAAACACACAAACAAATAGACATTGGATCAGCATCTACACTTTATAATTGTAGTGTACCCTTTTCCAGCAAGCTGTCTGACCACAATATGATTCCTCGCACTTTAGTTGCCTGAATGCCACTAGCAGTGATCACTGTGTCACTGTGTTAGCCCTGAACACAGCCAGTGTGACACTAAAGCATAACTAGCAGGGAGAGAAAGAGAGAGAGAGAGAGAGAGAGAGAGAGAGAGAGAGAGAGATACAGAGAGAGGAGAGGGGGGAGAGAGATAGGGGGACCGAAAGAGAGAAAACATAGACTTCTCTATAATGGGAAAAAAGATTAAAACTGTATATTTTTTTTAAAAAATCTTGGCACCTCTTTAAGAATAGATTATCATCTCAGATCAATGTCAGAACTAAATTTTAAGACTTATGAAATTTTTCTATGATGATGTTTATTTTTTAGTATTATAGGGATTTTAAATATTTGTAGTTCAAAACAATTCAAAATGAATGAGTGAAACTGAAAATATCAACATAGAAAATAAATGTAAATTAAACACCAGTACATTGAAGGCAAAATCTATGTGGCTGTGTGTTTTTCCCTTACATTTAGAAAGGTGACTGAGTTCAAACCCAGAGTCTAACACCTAAAAGGTCTGAACATTGCCATCAAGCTATATTTCTGAGTTTATGCACCTTTTATTATTATATTAGAAAGTATTCATCAGTACACAGGCTCAGCTCTTCACACACTACCTCTCTGAATGCAAGATTCCGTACCAATGCAAAACCATAACGACTGGACTGTACTACTGTACAAGAAGGGAGGCATCCACGACATTGGCAACTATCACCCAACCTGCCTGTTGTGTGTTGTCTACAAGCTGTTGATTCGATTATCCTGAATATGATTGGCAGAACACTAGATGAAGGACAACCATGCGAGTAAGCCGGGTTCTGAAAAAGATTCAGCATGATCGACCATATCCACATAATAACCAACCTCATTGAGGTTTCTAGGGAGTTCAAGATGCCACTCTGTGTAATGTTCATTGATTTAAAGAAGGCCTTTGATTCCATTGAGACTGAAGCAGTCATCGAAGCCCTAGCCAAACAGGGCTTTCAAACTCAATACATCAGGATACTCCATGAGCTACATTATGGATTCACTACCAAGATCTCACCATTCACCAAGGAAGTGATAATCCATGTAAAGAGAGGGGTTCGGCAGGGTGATACCATTTCACCAAAACTCTTCAGTGCCACCCTCAACAATGTCATGTGACGACGAATGGAATGAATGGAAAAGAATGGGAGTGAAGATAGACGGTTGGTAACTACACTACCTCTGCTTCGCTGATGACATCATTGTAATAGCACCAAACATTAGCCAAGTGGCACAAATGCTGGCCAACTTCAACTGTAAGTATGGAAAGGTACAGCTGAATCTCATGAAGACGATGTTTATGAGAAACGGTCTCACTCCTGATGTTCCATTCATTCTCAAAGGAATGAATATCTCTGAATGCAACAGCTATGTGTACCTAGTCGAGAAGTCAACATGACGAATGAGTTGTGCAGGAGGAAGAGAGCAGCTTAGAACGCCTTCAGGAGCGTCAAAGAAATAGCTGAGGAAAAAGAACCTCCGGCTCTGAGCACATCTCTTCGATTCTACTGTTATTCCTGCGTTAAAATATGCCTTAGAGACCTGGGACCTATGAAAAAAGTATGAGAATCCAGAGTTTCAAACTTCGTTGATGGTCAAGAATCGGGACACTGTCTCATTGGCCAAGGTGTCGAAAATCAGATAGGCTGAATATGTAATGTGATTTGAAGATGACCGCTGGACTAGAGGTGCTACTGACTGGATTTTACGGGACATCTGAAGATCACATGTCCACCCACCTACGAGATGGTCAGACTTCTTCGCCAAGATTCTGAACTATCGGTTTGAGGCTCTTCATGTTCCAAGAATGAGCAGACGCCATTGGGCTACACCAGCACATAACGGGACTAATGGAGACGTTACTGGTGCCCGCTCAAGCAAATCTATGAGTAATGGCATGTCAAGTGATCAAGTGGTAGAAGTAAATATTTATTGAATCTAATTTTCTCTTCTAAGTTCCTGTATTGCAACAAAAATTTTCAGAGTGTAACATACATATATATATATATTTTTAATGGTTCCATTACTTCTAAGGAAACTAAATATTTTTATCCGACAAACTTGTTTCTAGAGTGATAACTTCAGCTTTAAATAATTCTTGGTGAAATAATGCTTCCTTAAATTATATGTAAATAAAATTTAAATATTGTGAGAATATATAGAAAGAAGGGTTTGCCTTAAAACTTGTGGATTTAGAGTAAGACTGGTAATGGATAGGTGAAGTACTTTTGAAATTTATCTTGGTGCCTACTTAAAAGGTTTTCATTGAAATCTAATTAATTTAAAAATTCCATACAAGCAGGATTTTTGAAATGAATATTTCAAGTAGGAAAACTTTTATAAAATGTGATAGGTGACCAAAAGCAAACTGTTATCTATAAGATATTTAACTCCTTATAGGCACATTTATTGGACTTAATTTTTATTTTAACTTTCAAATGAATTTTCTTTAATGGACTAGGGGTAAAATGTATGAAAAGGAAATTTAGAAAGTGACATTTTAAATAATTAAGCAAAATTTTATTAATAACATGTAAATGACCACGAGTCCTAAAAAGCATTAGTAGATTTAGGAGTAACTAAATGTGGTTTTAGAATGCAAAAAATACTCAGATTTTAGATAAAATAATAACTTACTTCACCACTCTGTTTAGGAATACCCTCAAGTGAAAATTTCAAGTAGACTCAGGACAATAACAAAATCTTGAATTACCACAGATGAAGAAGTGGACTTGGAATCCCCAGAGCTATGTTCCTTTTATTCATCAACAAACCAAGTAAAATATGCTAGTCTAGCACACAGCTAGATAAAATTGAATTGTGGTGAAAAAACTTGAAAGAATATAGTTCTTGAAAACTAGATGATGGAATAATATACATTTCAATCTGGGCTAAAATGAAAAATTATACCATTCAAGACTAGAAATTCATGGAGATGGGTCAAATTTATGAGATGAGCACCAAAGATTGAGAGTTCTTGGAAGTTGAAGGCCTTAAAGTGAATCTTGATTGGTAAATATCTATTTAATAAACAGCTATACACACAGGCCAGCAATCTATTTTCTGAGGAGAGAATTGTTTGCTCAAACAAATTGATTTATAGGAATTTCCTGAAGCAAACAATGAAGTTATCTGCTGTTACACAGCCTTACCTTCCTGAAATATAATTTTCTGAAATAAATGTTTAAATCGTGTTGACACAGAAGGTTTTAGGTTTCAGTTCTGATCGCTGAGCTACATAAAGGCAATACAGTCTAAATATCGTGTCACTATCAATTAACAGTATCCAATAAAAATCATACTACTTTTTTTTTTACAGTGAGTGCTAGTTAAAAATTTGGAAAATTTTATTTCTAATCTTTTAACTTTCACTATAGTTATTATTTCATTTCACTAGTATATGAGTGTGAGTATGCACGTATACTCCATGAGCATATGCAGTGTCCTATCTCTAAGATTAAACTTTAAAATAAACAGCAGTTATTAAATTGTTCAAATCTTTAAGTACTTAAACCCTGTATTACTGCCATTGATGATTTCGTGTTGTTATGGAAAGATTGATGGCTGGAGCCATAGCACAGCATGTAAGGCGTTTGTCTTGCATGTGGCTGACCCGGGTTCGATTCCTCCGCCCCTCTCAGAGAGCCCGGCAAGCTACTGAGAGTATCCCTCCTGAGAAAGAGCCTGGCAAGCTACCCGTGAGTATTTGATATTCCAAAAACAGTAACAAGTCTCACAATGGAGACAGTACTGGTGCCTGCTCGAGCAAATCAATGAACAATGGGAAGACAGTGCCACAGTGCCGATGTGTTAACATGCGTGTAAATGTAAAAACCTGTTCAGCATGAAAACGGGATGATTTATTTCTAAAAAATATCCATCATCACATGTCATGTAGAGGAAATACTCAATTCCTCAGCATGGAATAGAAGAAAATGACCATTGTATAGTCTTCCCAGATTTTTTTTAGCAGCTTCAGGTAAAACTGCTTCATTGAGAAAAATAAAAATAAATTTCTCAAATCTCTAAATGTCAATATGAAATCAGAAAATTGAAAGAGAAGTTCTGCCTAAATTTGCTCCTACTTTATATGGAGTTAAAGGCAATATGTGGGAGCTGGATTGATAGGAAAGTGGGTAGGGCGTTTACCTTGCATGTGGCTGACCCGGGTTCGATTTCCAGCATCCCATATGTTTCCCTGAGCACTGCCAGAAGTAATTCCTGAGTGCAGAGCCAGGAGTAATCCCTGAATATCGCCGGGTGTGACCCGAAAAGAAAAAGAAAAGAAAAAAATGCCATATGTGAACATTCTCTTATAAATATTGATATAGTTTTGTGTTGGTTCCATATGTGAGCAATTTGCCATCTGTTAGATACAGTATTGCATGTTTTCGAGACCATAATACACTTATCTGCCAGAAATGCTAATTTCTTCTTAGGAAGCAAAGTGATAAAGCTGATTTATTTCTGAAATTGATAGACGGCTAGATGGATGGATGGATAGATAAGAGACAGAAGAGATAGCTATACATATACAGTATATAGCATTATATTTATACACATTATAATCTATATCCATTTGATATATGCATGCATGGATATATAACTATATATCTGCATATTTATACTCCAAGATTTAAAAATATGTATACGCTGATATATGACTGAATAAACTCTTGACAGAATTTAAATCATAATGCTATTTCATATCCAAGCACAACTAAATAATAAACATATATTTGAAAGTACTCATATGAAGTAAATATATTGTACTTGACATTCATATCTATTATGTTAAATGCATTGAATAGGTATATGTAATTATGAATACTGAAAAGAGTCCTAAAATCCTGACATGATTTTAAGCTGAACATGTAAAAAATAAATGTGTGCTTCTTGAAAAAGACTCAACACAAATGTGCAAATTTTCTTGAATTAAACTTACACTTTATTTTATTATGAGTTTGTATTTTCTAGATTTGTTTATCTGGACTTAGATCTAAGTTGTCTAAAATTGGAGGGATTCAGAAGCAGAAGTCTGAAATGAAATTGTTTTCTGTGAAGTCTCTAAAGTTATTTTTCCATGTCATTTTCTCTTAGCTTCTAATGTCAGCAATCTTTGATGTCCTTCAGTTTATAACATATTACTCTAACTCCTGTTCACATTCACATGACCATACCCTTTGATGTCCGCCTTTGTAAGATTCCCTTCTGCTCTTTTATAAAGAAGCCAGTTCCTTGATAGGTACCAACAATCTCATTTTAAGTTCATTACATCTTCAAAGAATTTACCTACAAAAAGAGATTCTATTCAATATAAATTTAATCTATGATGTTGCACTATCAATGCATATATATTGGTGTGAAACAATTAAACCATAATAACCACTCATTATTTTACTCGATGATGACCTGATAAATATTTAAAGGTAAAAGTTTCTAATACTTGTACTAGACTTTGGTAAAATATACTTGTTTGTGCCACCCATATAACCAAGAGAAATATCCTGCTTGAACTAGTTACTGAACACTGCGTTTCACTCACATATAAATCTGGAAACATTTTTATTTTGTCCCCAAAAAGAAATAGGTTGTACCTTTACTTAATCTTAATCTACGTTTCTCTTGTTTTTTTTTTTTCTGACTTAATTTGCTGCTGTAGTTTATCAATCTGATTACCACTCAATTCTGGTTCTATTTCAGATTAGAAATAGAACTGAAAGATAGAAGGTCCACAGTATCTTAGCATTGGCCAATTATTTTTTGTTTGTTTATTTATTCAGTGTAGTGCTGAATATAGTGGGGAAAATAGATTTGCCTTATTTTAATGTTAGGTAAATAGTAGTTAATTATCAAATTTAATGAGCAAAAAGATAACTAAGTATTCACATATGACTTTAAAAGGTTACTTTCTGGAACAGTAGCAATAATACAGCAGTTAGGTGCTTGCCTTGCATCTGGCTAACCCTCATATAATCCCTGGCATGCCACATGTTCTCCCAAAGAACCCCAAGAGCTGACAAGTGTGATCCTGAGCAACACATATGATACTCTGAGCAAAGTTCTAGGAGTGTACAAAGCATGCCATCCTCCAAAATTAAAACTCTATTTGGAGGAAATAAAAAATAAATAAGAAAGAATGCCTGATAAATTTAATTGCATAAATAATTAAAATACGTTGAAGCTTAAAATTAAAATGATTATCATTACTATTAACAGTTTCTATACAAACCATATATAATTAAGAAAAACTTCACTGCATTGAATAAAAGATACAAAGTATTATAAGAAGCTATATACAAACAAACACTGTCCTCCCGTTATTCATCCATTTGCTCAAGCAGGCCCAGTAAGTCTCCACTGTGAGACTTCTTGTTACTGTGTTTGGCAAATTGAATACTCTCTGTAGCTTGCCAGGCTCTCCAAGAGGGGTGGAGGAATCGAACCTGTCTCGGCCAGGCTGGCTGCACGCCAGGCAAACGCCCTACCACTGCGCTATCACTTTGTAGTAATTTGTTAAAATGGGAGTATATCACATTAAAAGATAGAAAAGAATGACATTTTTCAATGATAAATTTTTCTCAGCACACTGTATCTGTATTTCTTGCAATATAAATGAAAATCATCTATTTAATATTAAAGGCAGTAATACAAGCATCTTTCATTTTAAAACTAATTACAAAAGAAAGAGCAACATAGCTATCACAATTATAAGACGATATGTTAAAAATATTGCTTTGAAGCCCAAAATATAAAAGATCCATAATTTCTAACAACAAATGGAGCCCATTCAAATTTCAAATTACCTTTAAAAAGATGAAATCAAAATATATCCACGAGCTGATAAATCTTAAACTCCAAGATTTGCATAGCTTTAAAATAAAAGCATGGCAAAAAAAAATGGGCTCAGGTCTCTGTCTAACACCATGTACAAACGTAAGATCAAAATGGATTTATGACCTCAACATCAGACTGGAATCTATAAGGTATATTGAAGACAAAGTTAGCAAAACTTTCCATGACATTGAAGCTAATGGTATCTTCAAAGATGCCACGCCACTGGCCGAGCAAGTGAAAACAGAGATAGATAAATGGGACTATCTTAAACTAAGAAGCTTCTGCACCTCCAAAGAAACAGTGACCAAAATACAAAGACAGTCTACAGAATGGGAAAGGATATTCACCGAATACACAACCGACAAGGGGTTGACATCAAGGATATAAAAAGGACTGGTTGAACTCCACAAGAAGAAAAATTCCAACCCCATCAAAAAATGGGGCGACAAAATGAACAGAAACTTTCTCAAAGAAGAAATCCGAATGGCAAAAAGGCACATAAGAAAATGCTCTACATCATTAATCATCAGGGAGATGCAGATCAAAACCACAATGAGATACCATCTCACACCACAGAGACTGGCCCACATCCAAAAGAACAAAAGCAATCTTTGTTGGCATGGACGTGGCGAGAAAGGGACTCTCCTTCACTGCTGGTGGGAATGCCAACCGGTTCAGCCCTTTTGGAAAACAGTATGGACGAATCTCCAAAAATTAGAAATTGAGCTCCCATTTGACCCAGCTATAGCACTCCTGTGAATATATCCCAGAGAGGCAAAAAGGTATAGTCGAAGTGACATCTGCAATTGTTTGTTCATTGCAGCACTCTTTAGAATAGCTAGAATCTGGAAAAAACTGAGCGCCCGAGAACAGATGACTGGTTAAAGAAACCTTGGTACATCTACACAATGTAGTACTATGCAGCTGTTAGAAAAGATGAAATCATGAAATTTATATACAAGTGGTACTACATGGAAAGTATCATGCTAAGAGAAATGAGTCAGAAAGAGAGTGACAGACATAGAAAGATTGCATTCATTTGGGGAACATAAAGTAACAACATAGGAGACTAACACCCAAGAATAGCCGAGATAAGTGCCAGGAGGATTACTTCATGACTTTGAGGCCAGCCGCACACGCTAGGTGAAAAGGCAGCTCAGATAGAGAAGGGAGCACCAAATAAAGGGTGTTGGGAAGTTCCTCCCAGATGGGAGATTCGTGACGAGAGTAGACTATAGACCGAACATGATTGCCACTCATTGTCTCTTTTGCAAACCACAGCACTCAAAAGGAGAGAGATAAAAAAAGGGAATGCCCTACCACAGAGGTAGGGTGGGACGGAGGGAGTAGGGGGTTGGAGGGATACGGGGATCAGTGGTGGTGGAGAATGGGCACTGGTGGAGGGATGGGTATTCTGTCATTGTATAACTGAAACCCAAACACAAAAATTCGTAAGTCTACAACTGTACCTCATGGTGTTTCACTAATAAAAACTAAAAATAAATAAATAAATAAATAAAAGCATGGTTGAATACATAGTAAAGTGTAATATGAACAAATGAAAATAAAAGAGAAAAAATCTGATAATGTACAAAGCATAATTGAACACAATTGTATTAATCATGCACAAGTGTATTGATAAATGCCTGAGAGGCTTCTGTGATGAATTACCATTATTATTGAAATACTACTGAAATAATATTACATATATGTCAGGCAATTTGTAATAGAAAAAAATACAAATATTAATTGAGCAAAATGTAATGCTTTTAATATTAAAAACCCAATATGTCATGCTTTTGAAAAACTTGACTACTTGACTGTAAAATTGAAAGTGCACGACAAGATCCTTTGCACCACACACTCCCTGGTGCCCAAAAATAAAAGTATATAGCTAGATAAGATATTGAAATAGATCCCACAGTGAGGATCTGAGTTTACAGCTGAAGAGAGGTCTTAAAATTATGCAATTGTTAAATGAATATATCAGAAAATTAGAGATTTTTTGTTTTTAATTAATGAAACTCTAGCTTCCTTGAAAAAAGGATCACGATTAAAATAAAATAGATTAAATATAGCTGCATGTAGGAGTTGTATTTTATGAATTAAGGTTGACTATAGTGAGTTTCAAAGCCAAAATAAGATCTCAACTACTGTCTGAAAAAAAGTATATAAAAAATAAGGCATTTTTTAACTTAAAAACAGTGCATAACTGAAATATGAACTAAGTCTAAGTTGACTACAGTGAGTTTCAAAACTAAAATAAGATTTTAAAATTGTGTCTGAACAAAAGCTAAGTAGATAGAAGGTGTTGCATTTTTTAACTTAAAAAATGACTGGAATATGGACTAACTCTAAGACTCTGAGAACATTGGCATAAACTTGAGATCCCAGAGATAAACTCTCGGATTGGAGAGGTAATCTATAACAAAAGCATCTGGGTACACATGAAAAGCGAATATAGTTTCTTCAACAAATGGTGTTGGAAAAACTGAGTAGTCCCATAAAAGAAGTTGAAACTGAAACTGTATCTTATCCTGTATACAAAAGTAAAGTCAAAGTAGATTATAGGTTTTAAGATTAGACCAGAATCCATAAAATATATTAAGAATAACATAAAAGTTTATAGGATGTGGACTACAGAATTTTATTTTATTTTTTATTGATCTGATACTATTTGTAAAGAGTAAAAAAAAAATAAACAAAAAAAGACAAACAAACAATGGAGCTACATCAAATAAAAAGGTCTTGAATAGCAAAAGATATTCAAGCTAAAATAAAAATATACCATACTGAATAGGAGAAAATATTTACATAGCATTCATTAGATAACAAGGTTAATTATGTGACATATAAAAGGCATTCACAAAGTACAGCAAAATAGAAAATTGATAATCTTATCGATAATGCAGAGATGCAAATACAGCAAGGGTGAGATACAGATACTCAATAGGCACAGAAGTAAAGTACTCAATGTCACTTATCATTAGGGAAATGCAAATCAAAGTCACAATGAGATACCATTTCACACTAGTGAGAATGTCATAGATCAAAAGGGCCACTAACAATCAGTGGTGTGAGCGGGGGTGTTTTAAAAAGAAAATAGTACAGATTCTGTAGAATATGATATGAAGATTTTTTTAAAATTAAGAATAGAAATTCTAGATCACCCAGAGATTTCATTTGGCATTTACCCCAAGTCATAACAATATTAACTCAGAGAAAAATGTTTACACCTATGTTCATAGTATCACTTAATACAATAGAACATAGAATTAACACTATGTTCAATGAAATTAATGAATAAATAAGTATGCCAGGGGCTGGAGAGATAGCACAGTGGGTAGGGCATTTGCCTTGCACGTGGCCAACCCAGGTTCGATTCCCAGTATCCCATATGGTCCCCTGAGCACCACCAGGAGTAACTCCTGAGTGCAGAGCCAGGAGTAACCCCTGTGAATTGCCAGTGGGACCCAAAAAAACAAACAAACAGAAAAAAGAAGTATGCCATATATAGACAATGGAAAACTATGCAGCTATAGAAAATAGATGAAATCTTGCTGTTCTTTGTTTTGTGACCACATTCAGTGGTGCTCTGGGCTTACTCCTGTCTCAACTTGGGTAAGACTGAAGACTAATTTGTAAAGCAACATGAGTCAGAGGAAGAAAATCAATGGAAGATCTTACTCATGCATGGTAGCATTGTAGTACTGTCCTCCCGTTGTTTATTGATTTGCTCAAGTGGGCACCAGTGATGTCTCCGTTGTGAGACTTGTTACTGTTTTTGGCATATTGAAAACACCACGGGGCGCATGCCAGGCTCTCTAAGAGGGACAGAGGAATCAAACCCAGGTTGGCTGCGTGGGAGGCAACACCCTACCCACTGTGCTGTCGTTCAAACCCACTCACCCATGGCAGATAAACAGAATAAAAGGAAAGAATAGAATATTGATTGCCGAACTGAGAAGATGAAACAGTGTGGGGATGAAAGAAGAGGCAGGAGAAAAGACTCCAAAAGAAAGTGATTGAGGGAAGGTAGATCTTGGGAGATTGGCATAGTGTGGTTTTCTAACTTTGTTCACCAAATCTATAAATATGAACACACTCGTAACCATGTTTATTAAAGAAAAACATAATAATACACTAATCTGTATTATTTATACTGAGCTGAGAATATTTGTATCATAGACTAAACACATTTACTCTGCAAAACATAATAATACATTAATTTGTATTGTTGATTAAGGAGCTGAGAATATTTGCTTCATTGACTAGAATAAATACAGTAATAGAGGTGCTTTCCAAATTTTAATGGATTGAAACGCGTCTTGACTGGGATCTTAATAAAATGCAGATTTATTAATTATAGTATAGAATTCTATTTTTTATTTTTTAATTATTTATTTTTTTAGAATCCTATTTTGTTTATGGATTAAATGAACAAAGGTACATGAAAATAAGTTTTTTTTTTTAAACTGGATATATATTCTCAAGCTTGGCAATTTTGGCTATATTTGCTATATGCTTGCTAAATTTAAAATTTTATGTAAATCTCTGTTCTGTATGTTGCTGTAAACATTAAATATTATTAATATTGAGCAACTTTTCACTGTTTAAAAACATTTTTCCCAAGATACCTAATACAACCAAGGACAAAATTGCTGTCAGATTTATTCAATTTTCCAGGAACTTGTCTTCTCACTCAGTGACAGATTACACTTTTATTCTCTGCAGTTTCTGAACTGCGAAACCAATTGTTTACAATCTCTTTTCTTTCAGAAACTTTATCTCTTAAAATACTTTAGAGTGGTTCCTAAAGAGATTCCTCCCTAGTTCAACGGTTCTACCCATCCCCATCATCCAAAGTAATCAATGAAGGGATTGATTTTTCTTTACATTAGGGCAAAATGAATTGTATATCTTGCAATCGGATAAGAAATAGTACTATAAGGCTGATAACCTAGATCTCAGAGAAATATAGGACACAGAACTCGCCAGTCTATAGGGGAAATGGTGATGACACATTCCTAAAATAGCCAAATGTTGTGGTCTCCTTAAAGTGTGAAAATAGAAGTAAGGAATACATAGAAACACAATCTCATTCAAGAGACAATCTACCCAGAAGTCAAATTTATGGAGAAAACAAAAAAAGAATTAGAAGGTTAAAAAGGAGAAAATGTGCACTACACAACATCTGCTGTCATGTGTAGAGTTTTCAGGCAATCAGGCTCAGTCATGTTAATAACCACTGTCACCTGGAGATTTTACTTTTCTTGCTTCTAAATAAATTGCACCTGATTATTAAAATCTTCAGTTTCATTTTACAGAAGATCCTTATAGAGAGGTTTACATTAAAGTTACATGATTTCGGGACTGGAGCAATAGCACAGCGGGTAGGGCATTTGCCTTGCATGCAACCAACCCAGGTTCGAATCCCAGCATCCCATATGGTCCCCTGAGCACCGCCAGGAGTAATTCCTGAGTGCAGAGTCAGGAGTAACTCCTGAACATCGCTGGGTGTGACCGAAAAAGTAAGCAAACAAACAAACAACAACAAAGAAAGAAGTTGTATGTCAAATACAGGTTACTAAAGTTTTTCTCACAAGAACTGCTCGGAAATATTTTTCATGAGATCCCTAATGTGTTTTATTTACTGAACGAACCAAATCATGAAATTGTCAGTGATTCTGATACCACTGAACTTCACAGAGTCACAATCCATTTGTATAGGCATGTGTATTTTAAAACTTATATACTTAAGTAACAATTTAGATTGCTGACGAAACCACATTAACTGCTTAACTCTTGTCATATCATCATATTTTTCAATGATTTAATTAAAAATACCCATAAGACAGGTTATTTTTATAAATATTAACAATTTGAAGACATCTGAAATCATATTAAGTTACTTATTCAATTTAAAGGCACATCAACTCTTCTTTATAAAAGAGACTATAAAACGATTTACAATTCTCTGAAAATAATCATGTATTATATTATTTTATGTTTTCTATAACCTATAGCCATGAATATATATTAGTGCTAATTATATAATTAAAAAATTTCACGGCTATGTTGTGTTGAATTAAATAATACCACTACCCTTATATGTTGACAATATGCCAGAATATCTGACTCTGGTCGACATAAAGGCAAATACATGTTCTATAAAATGTCTAATTGATCACACTGATTATCATAAAATTGAAAACACTGCAATAGAAAGAGTAATGGAAATATAAATACAGAATAAGTGATATTTAAATTATGACTCAAGTTTAACAGAAGGAAAAAATTAGTTAAGTTCATAAATAGATATATAAACAATGTTATAATATATGATGTTAAATTTGTATTCTAGTAATTTGTACAAATTTTCCCACAGAATGACATGGAATAGTTTAAAAGGCCCTCCCGTTGATCGTCGATTTGCTCGAGCGGGCCCAGTAACGTCTCCATTGGAGACTTTGTTGTTACTGTGTCTGGCATATCGAACACTCTCGGTAGCTTGCCGGGCTCTCCGAGAGGGGCGGAGGAATCGAACTCGGGTCGGCCATGTTGGCCGCTTGTAAGGCGAACGCCCTACCGCTGTGCTATCGCTCCAGCCCGTGGAATAGTTTAATGACTACATTTTCAGTGTTTTTCATTTGTTTATTTTATTTTATATTTGGGAATGAAACATTTTATTTTTATCAGATCATTCAACCGATCTTTTATAGTTCATGATAAAATCAAGCTATTCATCTTGACCTACAATTCCACACATAATTTGATAGAGTTTTACCAATTATTTTTCTTGAATCTCTAATTATTACATAGTAAGTTTGTTTATGTTCCAAGTTTCGTTATGTTTTAAAAAATATCTCAATTTTTTTTGTATATGCCCCTCTTGCTTCTCTATCATTCTTTTGTGACTCTTTATAATTCAGGATTCAGCTTAAATGTCATGCCTCTGCAAAGCCTTCTCTGTTCATTTTGAAATGGTCTGCTCTACTTATATTTTCACTTATGTTTTCTCTAAAACATTATTAGCAGTCAGTTACATTTTTATTTATTTTCATATTTTTCAAGTTTGATAGGCAGATGCTATTTCTCTTTCCCTTCAGTTATTTTTTGAAGAAGTTAAATTTTGTTTTGTTTTGTTTGGAGGGAATACCCAGTGGTGTGTGGGGTTTCACCTGGCTCAGTGCTTAGGGATCACTCCTGGTGGGGGCCAGGGGACCATATGAACTTCTGGAATTTGAATCCATTCAAGGCAGAGCCCTACCTGCACTGCTATCCCGCCAGCCCCAATGAATTTAAATATTCAATGAACTAATGACTTCACTTTGTCAGAAAACATCTTTCTAAAATGTATTTCTGGTTGCACCTGTAATTTTCCTTATGAGAACCTTGTGGCAGCAGAAACCCAAACCAAGGCTTGAACCTTTCATATGGCAAGCATGTACTGTGGTCCTATCTCCCTGGCCCCATAAATTATATCTTTAGAAAGTTCTGAAATAACTATCTCACAAGAAAACACCTTTATAAATTATGTGAAAAGTAATAGAGAAAAACCTCTACAAATAAAATTGAGGAGGCTAGGAGAAGGTGGTCAGCTCAAACACATATCACACGTCAATCAGCGAGAAGATGTCATGTTTCTTTTCCATCCCAGAGTAGGGAAGAAAATCATTCTTAAAAGAAGATATAAAGGTTTGCAAACCTTTGATTTTTATGGCATGGATATCACAATAATACCCACTGTCCACTTTGCCCATTACTATATTTTATTTTCTAATATAACATGTGTTGGTTTTTTGAGTCTTTTAAATAATCTATATAGGATTGTACAAAGATTTTTTTTATTTTGCCTTAAGGCATTAGGTCTGAATGTTGTTAGATTTAAACGGAAAGAAGGATTTTACCTACAATGTAAATATCTAGGGTTGATAAATTGAACATACTGTTTTGTTGTTGTTATAATTGTTTCAGTGTTGGAGATGTAAGTCAGGCCTAATACAGACATTTACTCTACCAGTGAACCACGATCCTGGTTAATTTCAAGAAAACTTTTTAATGAGTTTGTTTCATCTCAGGAAACAACAATCAACTTGCTCAGGTTTCTTTTTTAGATATTTATTCCATTTAATTTGAGTATTTTCCACACATGTGCAGACCATGATCCTTTTTGCCTAAAATATATTTTAATTGTAATTTTGCTCAGACTCATCTGCACAAAAATACATATTTCACTGGTACCAAAGGGAATGTGTTTTGTTGACATCTCTACAATGATTTCTTTTTTTCTTTAGTTCTTACGTATCAATGTGATTCTGAGTAAATCGCCAATTTCCTATTCTAATTGCCATCTTGATCTTATTCTATTTTCTGCTTACACAGCATAAAAATTGAATCCAAAATCAATTGCATTGTTGAAAGTATTCAGGAGAAACCAGTTAGATATATAAATGTTAACTTCATTGAAAATAGATATTTACGCAGAGATAATTAGTAATTACATTGCATACAGATGCTAAAAATTGATGAAATATTATGTTGTTGTTAAGTTTGTTTACCTTTGAAATTCTTTGAAAATAAGATAACTAATTTATTAATCCAAACGATAGCATTTTAAACAAAACTTTTGTATTAATGTCTAATATGGTTCCTCTTACAAACTTGCTAACTCTGCCTTATCCGTTCATATTACATTCAATTTTTTCAAACAGATGATGAAAACAGAATGCACTTTGCATTTTTTTCAGCTAATAATTCCATATGAATTCTAGGGAGGAGCCTTTCCCATACCTCATCTGTTCATTTGGTTTTAGTTATTGGATGTGTCTCTTTTCTTAGGTATTAAAGGAATGGAAACAAAAGTACTTGTAAAGAAAAAGAAATACTGCAAACAAATACCATTTCTATATAAAAGCTTATAAATCTCTCTTAGGTATGGTCTCTGCTTCAAAAACGTTTTTATTTGCATAGAGAGCAGTTTGAACTATGGGGTCTTACTCTCTTGTTCCCAAAACTAATTTTTATATTTCAAAGTCTCATATATATTAACTTATAACTTATGTATGTACCTATAATATATGTAATATATATGTATGTACCTAATATGCATATATATACATATATATATATCACTGTCACTGTCACTGTCCTCCCGTTGTTCATCGATTTTCTCGAGCTGGCCCAGTAACATCTCCATTGTGACACTTTGTTGTTACTGTGTTTGGCATATCGAATATGTCATGGGTAGCTTGCCAGGCTTTGCCGTGCAGGCAAGATACTCTCGGTAGCTTGCCGGGCTCTCCGAGAGGGGATATATATATATACATATATACACATATATGTATATATATACAAAATACATATATGTATATATATACATACATATATATATATATATATAAATACATATATATACATACAGTGTAGCACTGTCCTCCCATTGTTGATCGATTTGCTCGAGCGGGCTCAGTAATATCTCTATTGTGAGACTTGTTACTGTGTTTGGCATATCAAATACATTACGGGTAGCTTGCCAGGCTTTGTTGTGCAGGCGAGATACTCTTAGTAGCTTGCTAGGCTCTTTGAGAGGGGTGGAGGAATATATATGTATATAAATCCTTTCTTTCTTTACAACAATTTCACCATGAGTATTGATTTTTTGAGAGTTCAGATCCATTAATTATGGTGTGGAGAATATCCTACATTCCTAATTTTCTCACTCATTTCCTATAAGTGTCAGTGACTTATTCATCTATTGACCCACTTTCTTGCACAGTAGATATTAAATTAAAGACATGGCCATTATTTTGATACATAGTTTCTCAAGAATGTTTATAAAGTGATATATTTTCACCACAGCAGATCATACTATCTGGAAGTTTCATTGTCATGAATCTGTTATCTTTGTTGATCAAATGTTATCAACAGTTATTTACTTTGTCAATTTATAAAATGCTTTAGGGTGGGGATGGGAAAGACAGGGCGTCAGGTGGGACACTGACAGCCAGTCTGGGTTCAATCTCCCAAACCCTTTAATGTTCCCCAAGTTCTGCAAGGAGAGTTCTCTAGGTCCAGAACCAGGAGTAAGCATTTATATGGACCCTTCAAAAAAATTCTTTATGGTGATATTTTTACTTTATGCCAAAATCTGATGCTTATTCATAATAGTTTTGATCACTGTATCTTCCATGTAAATATGCTAACTGAATTGAAATTAAAAGAAGGCCAGAGCGATATAATAGTGGGTAGGGCATTTGCCTTATATAAAGAGGAAAGTGTTTTAGACCCAACTTACTGTATGGTCCCTTGAAGCTGCCAGGAGTAATCCCTGAGAACAGAGTCAGGACTAGCCCTGAGGACAGCAGGGTATGACCCCCAAACAAACAAACAAAAAACACAAGCAGCAAAACGAAAATGAAAATAGCTGATTATATAAAGCAAAATTTAAAGTTTGATATGTATTTTTGCCAATAACTCTAACCAGATACTATTTCATATCTATTCATAAAGACAGATTATTTAAATCTCTTTGTGTTGTCTATGACTTTCAATAATACCTTAGTTTATGTAACTGTATCTTTCCCTTCTTTGAACAAATTTATTTCATGGTATGTAACTCTACTTGATACAATTGAAAAATCAAATTATTTCATGATTTCTCTTTAAATTGGCTTATTATTTTATATAATACCACAGTAATTGGTATGCTAAGTTTACAGTCTTATTTTAAGTTTATATGTTTTACAAAGAAATTCTAGACATGATTTTATATATCTACTCTCTATATCCCAAATTTTCTCTCTGTGAATATATATCCACTCAATAACCTTTTCATTTTGTTACTGACTTTATACAACCATAAGTTATGTAAGTAAAAATTAGCACATATGTCACATAATTCTTCTAGCATATGTTACTTGAAGTTTATTAACAAAATTAATTATCCTCTAAAAGTAATACGGAAATGGAGTGGTCACTAAATAAAACATATCAACATTCCACCTTATTTGATAAAATTAAAGTAACTCTTAACTTCTTTATCATTTTTTCAACAGAATAATTAACTATAACTATAGTAAATGTTATTCTTTTTTGAGAAAAGTATTAGTATTCATGCATATATATATAATTTATTTAGTATTTAATGCATTATAAATAATTTAATGCATGTATAAATTTGTCTAGATATAAAACATTCACTTGTTTCAAATAGTACTTATATCTAGTTATAAAAATATTTGTTTCCTAACAAATGATAGATAAAAATTTTAAATGTCAAAATGTTTAAATTAAAAACTCAATTTATGAAAGAAATAGTATGCTATTTATCATGCTAAATACATTTGGGGAAAGTTAGAGTTTAATGTGAAAATTAAGCCTTTTGTTCATATGTGGTCAAGTCTCACTCCCAGTTTGACACTCTGTGATCACACCTGGCAGACTCCAAGGACCCTGTGGGGTACCAAGGATCAAAATCAGTTCAGTTGCATACAAAGCAAGTGCATTACCCACTATATAATCTACCAGGCCCTTATCAGATATCTTTTTTTAAAAAATTTATTTATTTATTTATTTATTTATTTTACCCCCCCCCCCCCCAAATCAGACATGCTGAAAAAGCATTGTGAAATGATTTGCTTTCTACAGCTGGGTTCAAGAATTAAATGTTGGTTTTGGATTTCCGCTATTTTACTTATTAACCCTGGAAGTATTTCTACTGAAAGTCAGATAATTAAGAGATTGGTTCCTGTGCTCTGAAGTCGTGGCTGTGCTGGAGAGCTGCTCGTGTGGGTCAACTGGTGACCTCGGTAGGGCGTGAAGGACAGGCTGGAATGCCCCCCTTCCCATGAGGTTTTCGTCGCCCCCACGCCCCCGGCTCATGACGTAAAACAATTTTAGGTGAACACAGGAAAATGCTCCCTGCACAATAAGTCATATCCAAAAAATTCAAACAGAGACAAATCTGGATATTTACTAGCTAGTTCAGTTAGCTATGTATATTGAGCCATGTTCATTCAGATTGAATGTTATAATCATGCTTTTCATCAAATTATAGATAGACTCTCTGTTTGGTGCTTCATAATAACTCACAGTATATAACGCCTCCATCATTTACTTTCACTGAAAATTATAATAGTTTTGTAAATTCAACTGTTCTGTTTTGTGTCACTGATGCATATTTTTATTGTGCCCCTTTCCTTCCACGGGTTCTTTGTCTTCTCTCACGCAACTTTTCATGATGAAACAATTTAAAAGAACATGTCAATTCCATTAGAGCGGAATTAATTGTGTGTGGGTTTTAGGATGAACTTTGTGATTAAAATAACATAATGACCAAGACAATTTTTAGAAGTTTTAATAATTGAATGTTATTTATACATAATTTGATTTGATGTATTATTTGAATTTAATTAGAATAAAATTTGTAAAGACAGACTTTTAAATAGGTTATACAAAATCTAATATATAAATAGTTATGCTATACAGAAGCTAATGTCCATAAAACATGTTATTTATGTGTATTAATTATAAGCTTGGAGATCTCAGCTGAGATCTCCAAGCCTACTCGGATTGGGGCCGAGCATCCTCCACCTATATCCTCCAAATTCCAGTAGGCGGGGGCCACACCCACCAACTGGCCCCTGGCACCGTGTAATCCCATCAACGGCCAAGACTCAGAGATTATGAAAACCAGCTCCCCGAACCGCGTGGCTGCATTCGCGGCCGCATTCGCGACATCTTATTATGACATCTTATTATCTCATTCCTACTTTGGACAAACTGGCAGGCTACCGAATGTAGCCTGCCCACACGGCAGAGTCTGGCAAACTCCCCGTGGAGTACCCAACATGCCAAATACCAGTAGCAATGATGGGTCTCATTCTCCTAAAGAGCCTTGAATATAATCTCAGGGCTAGGATAAAGGAGACGTTACTGGGGCCTGCTTGAGGCAATCGACGAATAACAGGATGATTTGTGATTGTGATTTGTGATTAATTATAAGCTAAATAAGATCTTGGTTAGTGGGGACTATTTTAATCACTTGTTAATCCACTAAAATAATTTAATGTTAATTTGGATATGATTGTAGGAGGATTGCAAAATATGTTGCTTCCTTTATCAGATCAAGGAAATATTATCTTTATGCAGATGTATATTATATGGCATATGCAAAAATTATTTACAATTCAAAATAGTCATTTGAATACAATTTTCATATTGATCTCAGTATAGTCATTCATGTGGTAAACTATAATACAATTTTTTTGTCAAGTAGCTAAAAACCTATCATTACTTTTTATGACAAAGACCATGAAGAATTAATTTACTTCTTTAAACCTCACATTCTTTATTGAAAGCACAAAACATAAAATTTTCATATTGATTGAATGAAAAGATATTTAAAATTTTAGTCATCATACTTATTGTTAAGCATCAACAAAATGCTCCTTTCTACCTCTCTCGCTTTCTTTTTTCAAATATCACATATAAGTTGAGAAAATTATTCAGGAAGAGCACAGTGACCTTTACTTGAGAAGGGAGAGTGATAAAAAACATACATAAGGGTCATACATTGATTCAGTGCAGAAAATGTAGCAGTGTAGCACTGTCCTCCCATTGTTCAAAGATTTGCTCGAGCGTGCACCGGTAACATCTCCATTGTGAGACTTGTTGTCACTGTTTTTGGCATAATGAATATGCCATGAATATTGCCAGGCTCTGCCGTGCGGGCGGGATACTCTGTGTAGCTTGCCAGTCTCTCCGAGAGGGATGAAGGAATCAAACCCGGGTCAGCCACATGCAAGGCAAATGCCCTATCCTCTGTGCTATTGCTCCAGTCTACAGAAAACATAAAGATGCCTATTTCCTCTGTAAAGCAGTATCTACGGCATCTGTGATATGATGGAACAGGGTATTATTAATGATTTTTTAAAAACTTGTATCAGACATAATTAAGAATGTGGTTTGTAATGATCATCATTGTCCTTGAGTATCACTTACATATTTGTAACGTTTTCTCCAAGATATGCATAAATCAGAGAGTTGAGTTCATTCAAGGAAATAGCTGATAAAGCCAGAGTGAAGAAAATAACTGTGAAAGGGAATTGTCAGAAGTAAGAAAACTAAGAGCTATTTCATATAAACGCTAAGAACGTAGAAAGTCTCTGTAGCAAATAGTCAATTCTGACCTAGGTAGAAAAGTATCCCTAGGTGATTTAAAATGGAACTGCGTTCAAATAACATTTTATTAAAAACATTGACTGTTAAGGGATGGACAAATAGTACAGCAGGTTGGGGATTTGCTTTGAAGATGGCTGACCTGGGTTTAATTCCTGTCACCTGATACTGTCCTTGGAACATTAGAGTAGTGATCCTGGAGTGCAGAGCCCAGCTGAGCACAGCTGGGTGTGGTTCAAAACAAAATAAACAAAACTCAAGTAAAACTGTGGAGGAGTTCACCCAAAAAATCCACTGATCAAACTGTTTAGGTTCATGGCATTAATGTGTTAAAAGTATGACAGACACACACTCTTTCTCTAGCCTCTACCAATTGAATCATTGACCAGCCCTGCTCTTCCAACACACAACTAAACCTCTCAGGAGATGAATGCCAAGCAGCTCAAATTCATGGACATCAAGTCTCCTGACTAAAACCTTTGTGGAGCCCTAAGAGTGGTCTGTGCTGAGTCCCAGTCCTCCTAAAGTCCTGGCAGCCACACCCACAACTCAACACTATCAACATGCCTAATGGCCCAGCTCAACTACACTGCTAATAATCCCTGCTGAGATACCATGTCATGAAAAAGTCCATGTGCTTGGTGTTCAGGCTGAGAACTTTATGGTATTCTCAGAGTGAGAGAGAGCAGCCTTCATGCCCACTGCCTGTGTTTCAAGAATCCTTGACAGTCAGGCCCACCTATTCTAGCTGTTGCTGTATCAACTCATTGACCCTAAAGATCCTGAAAGTTTCTGGAACATGTGACTCTGTGGCACTTCCAAATTCCACAAAACTGAGAAAACGGCACAACAAATTAGATGGGGAAGTATCAAAGAAGCCAGCTAAACTCAACAAACAAAAGAAATAACACAGAAGGCTCAAGTAGTAACAGATAGCTTTTGGAAACTCTCAGACAAGAGCTTAACAGCTCCCATAGTGAACTCTAACAATTTTCACAAATTTTTTCCTGTCACTGTCACTGTCCTCCCATTGTTCATCAATTTTCTTGAGCGGGCCCAGTAACATCTCCATTGTGACAATTATTACTGTGTTCGGCATATCGAATACGTTACGGGTAGCTTGCCAAGCTTTGCCGGGCGAGATACTCTCATAGCTTACCAGGCTCTCCAAGAGGGGCGGAGGAATCGAACTCGGGTTGGCCATGTTGGCTGCTTGCAAGACAAACGCCCTACCTGCTGTGCTATCGCTCCAGCCCAAATTTTTTTCTACTAACTTTGTTTTTAAATAATTTCATCCTCCATTTAGTTGTAGCAAGAAATATTAAATAAATTATTGTGTGCCTGCTAATGGGACAGACTTTGGGTGGTTGGGAAAATGATGACAGCGAAGGTCTTTTCAGTGGTTTGATTGGTATTAGGACATCAAAAACCTGTAAAAAATGCATTTGAATATTTTTATAAACCACAATGTTTAAAAAAATACTTTATTTAAAGAAGATTTTATCTCAATTCATGGAGCCAGTGAGCAATGACTGCAAACAACAGGCTCTTTGATAGCATCTGCAGCTGAGACTTACATATGGGTTGACCTTGAAGATATCCTATCGCAGCAGAAATTATTATCAGTCCAAATATTGCCCCAGGCATTGGATCCTGTCAGGCCTGATGGATAGATAGGCCCACATCGACCTCTCCAAACCAAACTGCAGAACAAGGAGCACAGGACTGAGACACTAAGCAGGACTGATTTCAAGTTCCTGATGATATTTCCTCGAATAAACTCTTTACAAATCTAATGCAGATGACTTTGGAGACAACGTGACTGAAGGGCTCATCACAAACACAAGTGTATTAAATAGTCATTGTATGGATTATCCAGCCCTGTGGACAAATGGTTGTTTCTGTATTCCTGAAGGCCTCAGAGCTATCTCTTCTGAATCATGTTTACCAATAAATCCTACTTTGTATTCAAATAGAATTCTGGTTGCAAGATATAAGGAAAATGAAGGGATTCCACAGTAGGATATGTGTATGGGGGCTGGGGGTGGATATAGCAAAATCAATTCTAAGGAAATAATTTAGTTCATGGAAGAAAGATCTGTAAGAGATAAAGGGAATTCAAGACAGGACTATATCAGCTAAATGATTTGATGGAGTATAGGCAATATTTTGTTTTTTTAAGGTGAGATCATTGGAAGTGTTTTCCTTATTCCTTCCCAGATTTTCTTGTAATGTGGTTAAAGTAAAAATACATTTTCATTTATTTTAGAAGGCATACTGTCTGAGAAATCATTACTAATAGTAAGTTGTAGAGAGAATATCCAACCTTATAAATCTAGCTTTTCACGCTTTCTTTAAATACTTTCAAATTAATTCCAATGGAGATTTTGAAATAAATTGGACATGTATGTTCTCTTTATGCTCTTTTATTGTAACTAATAAAAGAATATTTAAAAAATAAATATTAGAGATTTATATTCTTTAGCACAAACCAGCAATTTGGAGTTTGAAAACAGCAACTAATGAAATAGTATACAATATCACAATATTGCAGACTACAGTAAAATTATAATTTAATGAACTTAGAAGACAAACTATCCACTTTGTGTCACGCTTATCAAGGAAGATACAATTTCAATACCAATGAAATAAACTCCCACAAATTGATTTTCTTTGTGTGCACTCATCAGTGTAAATACAATTAAGTTATAAAACCTTTATTTGTTCAGAAAAGATGTTTTCTCTCTAGAGTTATGCTATATGGGAACATTAGCTACTGATACTTTATTACATGAAAATCATGCAAGTTGGCAGGAAACTGAGTTCATGAGTTCTTATTATAGAGACTTAAGATTTGTGCATTTCCACTTTCCCAACATTTAGCTCTTCACCAAATTATACTACATTGAATGTGTTTTTATTTGCTTCAATTATAATACTCAGGAGTCACCAGGTACCTCTTGCTGTATCTTGGCCACCTGAGTCTATGGTTCAATGTTACAATCAGAAGATGTGGTTCTTATTGGGTCTTCTGGTATCAGGGATTGCTATAATCACACAAGTGGTATCACAGATTACCTCCTAAATCACACTCGTCACTGCTAAAGTGTGCACTCAAACAAGGGATAAACATATGTAAGGCACGTGCTTAAATCTTGCCATCTCCCATTGGCCCATGAATTTTTTTTTTTTTAAATAAAGCATGAGATATAAACTACAACCACCAAAATTTAAAAAGTGCCTGTCCAGGAGATGGACCAGAGTTATGAGAGAAACTGGGGCAGTTGCCAGAGGGCAATTGTCACTGGTGGTGGACTTGGGAATGGAATGTGGTATATTTGAAACTCATTTATGAATAATTAGTAGCTAGGAGTGTAATCCCATCAAAAGCCAAGACACAGAGACTATAAAACTAAGTTCCCAGAAGAGAACAACACAGAGTTTCCTGCCCCCGTGCCTGACTGTCCTCACTAGGGCCTCTTGAAGGGGAGCGGGTTAAGATTCCCTCCCTGCTCTGAGCAGAGCTCCAGCAGCTGAAGACCTATGGAACCAGCCACAATCATGCTTAAGACCACTCTTCACATGCTTGGATGAGCCTCACACATGAAGGAACTGGCAGAGGAACCAAGGTGTGCAGGACCCAGGGAAGAGATCTCCAAGCATGCTCAGATTGGGACTGGTCCTCCTCCACCTAGATCCCCCATCTTGCAGTAGGTAGACACTTACATCCACCAACTGCCCCTGGCGCCATGTAATCCCGTCAGCAGCCAAGACCGGAGACTATAAAACCGACGTTTTATTGTCTAGTTCTCGCTCTTGGAGAACCCAGCAGGCTACTGAGAGTATCTTTCCCGCAGGGCATAGTCTGGCAAGCTCCTTGTGGTGCATTTGTTATGCCCAAACCCAGTTACAATGGGGGTCTCATTCCCCTGACCCCTAAAGAGCCTCCAATGTGGCACTTGCTAAAATCTCAGGGATAGAACGAATGGAGATGTCACTGGTGCCTGCTCGAGGAAATTGAGGAACAATGGGATGACAGTGATACAGTGATTTATGAATAACTATATGTTACAGTGCCTTGATAAAATACATTAAAAATTAAAACTAATTGAAAATAATTTGAGGATAAATACGTTTACACTGAATTTAAGCTTTAATTTTAATAAATGGAAAATGTGTTCTCATTAAAGAATATAGGAGAAATGAGAAAATCAAATTATAGCTTTAAGTTTTCATTTTGAACACATTCATATTCAGTTACCACTTTTAAAGGGGCAGTGAGCATCCAAGCACCATATAAGTTTATGCAATGTTTAACAGACAATTATTTTTTTTGCTTTTCTAATGAGAGAGCTACTACTAATGATTCTTATTTTGATCCAAGTCATGCAATTAGTAAGTTATGCTTTAGAATTTTATTTTTAGTGAAAACCAAACTGAGCTGTTAATGATGTAATCAGTTCTATTTAGCTCTGTGTAAATGAATACTTAATAATAGCCATTACCCAGCCTTTTCTACTTAACTGAGAATGGAAAACATTTGGATCTTGGACCTACTGCAGACAAAATCAGAGTATCAGAAAGGTTGAGTGTGAAAGGAATTGCTTTTCAGACTAAAACCACAGTGATTTTTGTTTTTACAAGATTCTACAGTATCAGATTCTACTCTGGGGAAATTCTGGTGAACTCCCCTCTGGACATAAAGGGACAAAGGGTCCATCTGGCTGCATGCATAAAGATTGTAAGAGTCAAAGTCATTAAGGAGCATACATTAGTGGATGAAAACAAGAGTCAGATACACTCTCATTAGGTTTGGTTGTTAAAAACTACAAGCTATGACAATTTTCCAGTGACCTCAAAGGATGGGCAATTCAAATTTATTTTCTTTTTTTAAAACTTCCCCCCAAATTCTAATAAACAGACAGAACTAGTAATTTAGTTGAGTAATTAACAGAATTATTTTCCTTTTAGACATTTACGAATATTCCAGGTGAGACGGAAAGCCTTCAGGATCATCAAACACCTAATTTTATAATATTATGCTCTGACACCCTTCAATACACTGCTCAATACCCTCATCATATGATCCAGGTCGGTATATCACAGCATTTTCTCCAGGAGAAAAGTGGAGCGATGGCACTCCCCAACCCCATCCCAACCTCCACTTATAATCATCTTCCAAGAAGTATGGACGTCTCTTACATCCACATATACCTCAAGGGATAAGGTGAAAGTTAAATTTTCAATTTAAATTTAAATAAAATTTGCAAAGTTATTTCATTATGAACCTAAGATGTTAAGTGATAAGGAAGCAATAAAAATACTACAGCAAATAATTAAAATAGAAATTAAAGAACCCTATACTATTGATTCCAAAAGTATGTCAGCATTACTAAAACAAAACTGATAAAATACAAATGAAACAAAATGCCACAAACATATTGACATTAGAAAAACATTTTTTTCATTTTTTATAATTTTATTTATTTAATCACCGTAAGAGCAGTTACAAAGCTTTCGGGTTTAAGTTTCGGTCATAAAATGAAACATCTGTAACTTCACCAGTGCCCATTCTCCACCACCAAAATCCCCAGTACACCCCCATCCCACCCACACACCCTCCCCCTACCTGTGGGGCAGACAATTTCCACATTACTCTCTCTCAACTTTGATCTTTGATCACATTCAATATTTTGACACCAGACCCACCATTATTATTTGGGATTTTACCTCAACACTCAGATCTGCAGAAAAGGCAACAGTAGACAATTTGTTTTCTATTGCTGGTTATGAATGACATATGATGTTGCGTGGCTGTAGTAGTGGCCACGTGATTTTGAAATTCTGAAATTTTAACAATTAAATTTGGAGAGATTTTGACCCAAATCTGCTGGGTTCCGAGATTTGCTCCTGAGTCTCTTGGATCGTGGACATTAAGCAGCTTGATCAGGAGCCAGAACGGCTGTTCATGGGCGGCGACTTGGGGTCTCATTGGGACAGGTAGGAAAGGGCTGGCTCCACCCCATCCCATGAGGCCCCGCGTGTCTCATCACTGAGGGCCCAAACCTGACTGTCCAGTGGCCTCTGGAGGATGAATAACACAGAATCGCGTAGGGGGAGCAGGCAGAGGGACAGCACCCTTTCCCCCACTACGGTGGCCTGGCAATAGTAATCTACTGCACGGCCCGAACGCATTTCTCCCAAAAGTCGCTGGGTTTAAAGATTTGTTTCTTAGTCTCTGGGATCATGGCCATTAAACAGCTTGATCAGGAGCCAGAGAGGCCATTCATGGGCGACAACTCAAGGTCTTGTTGAGACGGGGAGGAAAGGGCCAGTTCCACCCTCGTCCCATGAGGCTCCACGTGTCTTGTCACTGCGGGCTCAAACCTGACTGTCCAGTGGCCTCTGGAGGATGGTGGCCACTGGGCCTCCAGGGGGAACAGGCCAAGGCACGAAACCTTTTCCCACCTGGGGTTGCCCAGCACCAGCATCCTACTGCAGGGACTGAAAGCATTTCTGCCACGAAACCCCAAGTCGTTGGGTTTCGAGATTTGTTTCTGAGTCTCTGGGATCATGACTGTTAACCAGTTCAATGAGGAACCAGAGAGGCCATGCCTCCAATTATATACTTTAGCCAGAAGTGGTTTGTGGGTGTGTCTCCCATATACCTAAATTTTGGCCGTTTAATTTCTTGGTAAACTTTGCTCCAAGTTTTTGGGGTCAGCGACTTTGGGGTATCTGGAAGTCTGCAGGCGCCTTGAGGCTGCTGATACACTCGCCTCACAGCCTCACAGGTACAGGTTGATCTGCTGTGGCACCATAACCCCGACATTAGAAAAACATTGATGAAATGCAACCGCAAACAGAAAATTAACAGTGAGTGCATATTTTACAACCAGAAACAATATGAGATTCACTTCCTTTGGAGAAGTATACAAACGTTGTTATATATATATATATATATATATATATATATATATATATACATATACATATATATACACACATATATATGTATATATATACATATAGATACATATAACAAATATATATAATGCAATGTGAAATTCATTTTTCTAACAAATTAGTTTCACAGGGATCATCTTGTTACCACAAAATTTGCTTATGACTGATTCTACCATCGTGATCTGCTGAGGCAACATACAAATGTTATTCCAAAAAATCTAATTAGTTATAGAAGTTTTATTTTTTAATACTCTATTTTAGTTTTAAGTATGTGAGCACTGCAATTCTGTATTGCGTCAAGTAATCTGATTATAAACCAAATAAGCAGTCGTTATTATTTTGTGATGCTGAAATATTACTGTCCCAAATAGTAATGTCTTCAAATACAGTGTGAACATGTCCAAATTGCATAACTTCTACTAAGTATGCTTTCTGGCTATAAGCATGATATCAAAAAGTGTAGAATAGGAGATGTTAAAAGATTTCACATATGACTAACAATATACTTTTTCAGAGACAGGGAGTGTTTGGTGAGCTAAGGGAGTATTTGTTGAGTTAGGAATCAATGGGATGAATCAATAGCAGAATTCACTCCTGTGAAGTAAATACATATAGCAGTAAGAAGTTAGATCTACACAATATCTCCATAAGGAGTTAAAATCCTCTTGGAAGTTTTCCTTTTTTTAATTTTTATTTTTTTAATTTAATTTTAGGTCCTTGGTATTGAACCTAGGGTCATATATATGCAAAATATAAGATTTACCACTGAACCACATTACAGGTCTATACTCTTGCTTTGTTTTAAATTTATTTTTATAGATATCGAAAATGGATTTAATTTTGTGACACTTATTCTCTTCTAAAAGAAATATATTACAATTAATTATATTTAAGTAATTATATATTTAACTTTAGTTCATTTTATTTATGAATTTGTTTTCTCCATTAGTTTTACCAAAGCTATTGAAAATGCTCTTTTTGGATCCAGATTAACCTAACAATTATTGAGACATGCAGAACTTAATTTCTAAGTACTTTAGATATTTTCATAGTGTTTTTAGCTGTTTCAATACCACTATGGTAAGTGACTGTCCTTCACTTTTGTTTTTTTCTAATTAAGACAACATGATTGACAAAGTTATCCATCGCTGACTTTTAGGCATACTATATTCCAGTACCTGTCCCACCACTGGTTGTCAATTTCTCTTTTTAAAATTTCTTTTTAATAGCTAACGTATGCTCTGTTTTGGAAATTTCCTGGGTGCACATTAAATCATTGTGCATTCTACTGTTTATATTTCCATGGTCCTATAGAGGTTAATGAGAATAAATTATTTGATAATAATATCAAATATCTACTTAATTATTTATGCCTATTTTTCATTTTTCCACTTATTAAGATATATGTTTTACAAATTCCTGAGACACAATCAATAGAAATGTAAATCATTGAGTTAGTTTGTGCCTAGGAAACTTTGGTATAATTTATTCTTGAAACATAATGGAAGAATCTTGTCATTCTGATGGTGGGCATGGCATAACAGAACTGTAAGTATACAAAAATTATAGCAGTACTACTGCAATCTCAATAAAATAAAAGAGATTTGGAACGAACAAAAGGCAATTTTAAAAGATACATATTTAATTTTTCTACTACGACTGTGCACTTAAGGCTCACCAGCATCCTTATAGTATTTCAAACATTTTTTTTTGGTAAGAGATATACACATTGGAGAATCATGATTTCTTTCTATTGAATTAGCCACAACACACTTATGAAATAAAATACTTTATCTCTAAGAGTTCTAGACTTTCTCCTGATTTCTCCTTTGTCTGAAATATTAATACCCCAATTTTACTTTGATTATGTTGTTTTGTTTCATGTTTTATTTTTTGTTTCTCTCTGTTTTTGTATTATACCTTTAGAATTGTATCTCATCCACAGTTCCTCTATGATTTGTAATTTTTTTAAATTTCCCCTTCATCTATGAATCACAATATCATCTGAACATATTCAGTTTGCTGTTCTGGAGTGAAAGAAACATATTAAGGCACTGGAGAGTTAGTACAGTTGCACTTGTCTTGAATGTCCTTAACCCAATTCCTTTTGCATCACTTCTGAGAAACACCGGGTTAAGGTCTGGAAATCTCCAAATATCACAGGCTGACCAGTGTGGTTCCTGGCACAACCTTATGAAAGATCACTGAAATATCCTCAGATTGAAACAACTGTCCCAACTGGCCAGTATCACCAGGAATAGACCCCAGATGCCCTAAACACTGCTTTGAAATAACTTCTCACCACAACCAAGAACAGAAGAAAGAGGAGAGGATGGGAGGGGAGTGGAGAAATGGAAAAGAGGAGGGGAGGGGAAGAAAAGGAAGGTAACAAAGGGACAAGGAGAGGAGAGGAGATGGAAAGCAGAAGAAAAGAAAACAAAGAGAAAAATTAAAGGGAAAGAGAAGGAAAGAGAAGGAAAGGAAAGGAAAGGAAAGGAAAGGAAAGGAAAGGGAAGGAAAGGAAAGGAAAGGAAAGGAAAGGAAAGGAAAGGAAAGGAAAGGAAAGGAAAGGAAAGGAAAGGAAAAGAAAAAGAAAAAGAAAAAGAAAAAGAAAAAGAAAAAGAGTAAAAAGAAAAGGTAGGCTGAAGATATATGCAGGACCTAAGACTTTACAGGCAGCAGAACCTGGTTCAACTTTATGGCATCAAGGTGATTAGTACTTAGATTACCCTTAATCATGGATCTTAGAAACAAGGGTAGGAAAGGAAAGAAACCCAAGGAGGTGGGGGGAAGAGTATAAAGAGATTGACAGGAGGTAACAACTCTAGGCTCAAGGCCTCAAGAGCTTCAGTGATGTAGGGGTGTGGCACATCTATCTGTCTGTCAATCTATCTATCTATCTATCTATCTATCTATCTATCTATCTATCTATCTATCTATCCATCCATCCATCTATCTATCTATCTATCTGTCTATCTACAGAGTCAATCATATTTTAAGTATGAAATACAAACTACAACAACCAAATGAAAAAATGTGCCTGTCAAGGAGTCAGGCTTGGGATTTGAAGGCTACCTGGGAACATTGATAGAGGAAAATCATTATGACTTGTTTATTGCTGTCGGAATATTAGCCATATGAAAATCACCTATTAATGACCATGTAAATCATGTGGTCTAATGTTCAATGAAATTTAAAAAAACACAAACCTCTTATTTCACATATGGTCCATTGAGCACAATGAGGTGTGTTCTCTGAGGACTGAACCCAGGGTCAGAAGTAAGAAGTGAAGGCTGCTAAGAAAATGAGAGGGAAGGAAGGAAAGAAGGAAGGAAGGAAGGAAGGGAGGAAGGAAGGAAGGAAGGAAGGAAGGAAGGAAGGAAGGAAGGAAGGAAAGGAGGGAGACAGGGAAGGAGGGAGGGAGGAAGAAAGCAAGGATTATCACAGAGATTTTTAATTAAATGTTTATTTCTAATTTAATCTTGAATTTGTAATAAAAATAAATACTATGCATAAATTCCTCAGATGATTCTCAGTATTTATTTTGTTATTTGGGCCATGCTATGCTCAGGGATTACTCCTGGCTCTGCATTGTGAAATTACTCCTGATGCCTGGGGACCATATGGGATGCCAGGGTTCAAATCTGTGTTAGCCAAGTGCAAGACAAATGCCCTATCCACAATGCTATCTTTCCAGTCCCTACATATATATATATATATATATATATATATTGTGCTTACTTTTTAATATTTATCAAAAACATCACACGAAAAATTCTTTTATAGAAAGGGATGTATGCTCTTTGCAGAAAAGTGGTATCTGGTATGGAAAACAATTTTTAATTATGACGTTTACAGCTGAAATGAAAGATTGTAAAAAGTGGAATAAAGACTATAGTATATTTCAGTCTGTGCTATTTGAGAAACTCATCACTTGCAATCCTTTTCATAAAAATAATGATTACATGTTTGGATGAACATTTCTAATTTTTCAGTATAGCTTTCTTTTCTTTGACTCAGTTAAGTACTGTTGTTAATCATTAGGTATTACGGTTTTGTAGTTGCTATGAAGTTGATTTGTTTTGTATTTACTTCAAATTGCTGCTCTGTTTCTTAATTTTGCTGGCTTAGCAAAAGGGCAGTGAGAGTACAAGAGAAGTTAATCAAGAAGTATAAGGAAATTGATTCCTGAAAACAGGAGCATTTTTAGATAGATAATGGGTGTTTTAAGTGTAAGCTGTGCCATACAGTGAGCTCTTATGGTCTGTGCCTTTGTTTTTCATTATAAGTAAAATATGTATCTTAGTTCATGTTTACTTCGATGTTCATTGAAAAATATTCTTTCAGTAAAATAAGCAGTAATTTTATTAAATTCATCATATTCCCTAAAAATGAATACCAGGCACCTCTGTTGTCATTTTAATTAAATACAGGATGTGAACCTGTTTAAGATACTCCTAACGTCTCAGTAGTTTAAAAAGCATGTGACTATACAATTTTAAGTAGACCCAGTTTATAAATCATAGGAAAAAAGTATCATTTATCACAAAATTCACATATTGACTTCCTAGAAATAATGCAGGTTTTCCAGGTCAGTAATCATAATGGTTTATTTGCAAAAAAGGAATTTTATTATCTTAAATTGCTAAGTATTCAATAAATGGAAGTTTAAGTAAATAAGTAAATGGAAACTGAAAAGCTATCAACTTAAACATACATTAACAAATAATTTCAGAACCTAAAGTAGTAAAAATGCTTAAGAATTAGGTCTAAAAGTTGATTCAAGCCAAAAGTTTGCTTTTCCCAATTCCATTTTCCGTCATTATTACTAGTCTTTCTTTATATAAAAGAATGCTCCCCCTGAATGTGTGCCACCTCTAGACCAAAATAAGCTCCTTCCAATTATTGTTTTGGATTCAATTTTCTTATTGTGCATTAAGCCAGCTTTTCTTAAGCACATGCTAAAGATTTCCATTGCTGAAGGAAAACTCCACATCAATAATCCTTAAAGAATTAAAAAGAATCCAATCAGTCACAACCTCTACATCAGCACAATGTTTCAAGGTGGAAGAAAATGTCGTTGGGCTTGTCTTCACATAATAACATTATTAATGATGTGGATGAGTGAACAAATATTATGAAAAGGAAATTCATAGATATTAAATATGTAGAGTGTGCAGAAATAAATAGGCTGGAAAGAAAGTCACGCCTGCAAAATGACCTAGTGAAGTTGCTACCAGTTAATAGTTGTCCAAAGTTTTTGTTTTCAATGCGCTAGGTCATTTAATTGATGAAATATTCAGTAAAGATAAAATTCAATTAAGGCCAAAGTGAAGAACAACAACAACAAAAGGTTGCATTAGTATAGAATACACTGTTTCATAAGAATTTCTGATGTTTTTGTACATAAACTTTACATACATAATTCTCCAATGGAGACATTACATAATTTTTTATGTCTCATTAATATATGTTGAATTTCTAACAAGATTGAATTAATTTTTTCCTTAAATTTTTATTAGTGAAACACCATGAGTTACAGTTATAGACTTACAAATTTTTGTGCTTGGGTTTCAGTTATACAATGATTGAATACCTATCCCTCCACCAGTGCCCGTTCTCCACCACCATTGATCCCAGTATCCCTCCCCCCTCCCCCCCCATCCCACCGTACCTCTGTGGCAGGACATTCCCTTTTGTTATCTCTCTCCTTTTGGGTGCTGTGGTTTGGAAAAGAGACATTGAGTGGCAATCTTGTTTGGACTATAGTCTACTCTCATCACGCATTTCCCATCCTGAGAGGAACCTCCCAACACCTTTATTTGGTGTTCCCTTCTCTATCTGAGCTGCCTTTTCCCCTAGAGTGTGCAGCTGTCCTCAAAGCCATGGAGTAATCCTCCTGGTACTGATATCAGCTATTCCTGAGTGTTAGTCTCCTATTTTGTTACTTTATGTTCCCCAGATGAATGCAATCTTTCTATGTCTATCCCTTTCTTTCTGACTCATTTCGCTTAGCATGCTACTTTCCATGTAGTACCACTTGTATGTAAATTTTGTGACTTCATCCTTTCTGACAGCGACCGGTGCTGGTGCAGATGTGGTGAGAAAGGGACCCTCCTTCACTGCTAGTGGGAATGTCGACTGGTTCAGCCCTTCTGGAAAATCTTATGGACGATTGTCAAAAAACTAGAAATTGAGCTCCCATTTGACCCAGCAATTCCACTCCTGGGAATATACCCCGGAGAGGCAAAAAAAGTACAGTCAAAGCGACATCTGCAGTTGTTTGTTCATTGCAGCACTGTTTACAATAGCAAGAATCTGGAAAAAACCTGAGTTCCCCAGAACAGATGACTGATTAAAGAAGCTTTGGTACATCTACACAATCATACATAAATTTTAACCAAAAACAGTTACTCGTTAGTTTTAACCCAAGAGGATGTATTGTTTACTTGAAAATACACTTAAATTCATTTAAATAGCAAAAATCATTTTATTGTCAAAATATTAGTAGAATTAAAATATGTTTATATTTTAAGAGCTCTGGATCCTCATTAATTTTAATCAAAATATACCTGAGATGTAGAATAGATGGGAAACTGTGTTATGTGGCTGACTCCAGTTCAACCCCTTTTAATGTGCATGGTAACCTAAGAAGCACCACTCTTGAGAACAGAGCTAGGAATAGTCATTACGTTCTTCCAGATGAGCCTTATTTCCTCAAATTTAAAATTTGAGGGGATAAATTTAAAATTTATTACTGGAGCGATAGCATAGAGGGTAGGGCATTTGCCTTGCATGTGACTGACCCGTGTCTGATTTCTTCGTCCATCTCAGAGAGCCTGGCAAGCTACCAAGAATATCTTGCCCACACGGCAGAGCCTGGCAAGCTCGCCATGGCGTATTCCATACGCCAAAAACAGGAACAACATGTCTCACAATGGAGAGGTTACTGGTGCCTGCTCAAGGAAATCGATGAACAACGGAACAACAATGTTACAGTGCTATTATAGATATAAAGTACTGCTAATATTAAAGCATGGTGTAATATTTAGGAAAACTATAGCCCGGCAAGCTACCGAGAGTATTCGATATGCCAGACACAGTAACAACAAAGTCTCCAATGGAGACGTTACTGGGCCCGCTCGAGCAAATCGACGATCAACGGGAGGGCCTTTACCTTTACCTTTACCTATTTTCCTTTTTACGTTCATGACATTTTTACCCTCTTTCCATTGCTTTATTTTGAACATAATTCTCGGGCTTCATAAATTACTTTAAAACATATTCCAGTGAAAGCTACACAGATCTTTTAAATTTTTGTGTTAAAAATCATTCCCATTTGTATGTTATTTTAAATATTTACAGGTGGACGTTGTGCAAATACTTTACTATTCCTAAAATTTGGGAGTAAACTGTTTCACATCTCAGATTCATAGTTTTATAGGTTTTATAATACAATATTTGTGTATCATTTCTATTTTCATGCTAAATAAAAATTCACTACCGGTTCAACGAGATAGTCCTGTGATAAAGACTTGCCTGAATGTGGCCTTTTGCTTTAATTTTCAGAACTACATATGGTCCCCAAGCACTGCCAATAAGAAAACTCTAACCACAGAGAAAGAATTAGTCACTGAATACCATAGAGTTTGACCCCAAAAGAAACCAAAAAATCATTCTATGTGTACATTTTATACATCAGGTATTTATATATGTGTAACATACATGCATCATATATTTTAATTACCTTAAAGTTCAAAAAGTAAGGAATCAGAATCATCTTAGTAGGCATGATATAGCACCTCTGGCATTTAAATGTATGCCATGAATCAATTTCATGCTATTTCTATTGCCAACATTAAAGTTTACCTGTGTAGGCACATAAAATATTTTAGAAATTAATATGTGTTCATTTTACATTTACAGGACTTTTATTAAAATCGCCCCCTTATTTTGCACATGTTCAAGCAAAATTGAATGAAATGTACAGGCTTTTTTACAAGGTTAAGATTGAATTCTATACTGAATTGCACTCAAATATTTACTGAGGTCAGTTTTATAAATCTAGATTTGATTACCACATGGAGGCAATTTCAAAATGACATTTCCATGTCTAGTCAATTATTACAAAACATGATCTTTATTTTCTGTCATATTAATAAAACTCTAAGACATGCCATTTTTATTGAGTTTCTGCTATCAATAATAGCTTTCTTGCAATTGCATGTATAATTTCTAATAATAAAAATATATTTAATAAATATATTAAACTACAGTGATAAAACAAAAAGTAAATTGTCAAAGAAATTCTGTTTTTAACTTTATTTAAAATTCTATAAACTCTATCTCCCCTTCATTTTTAACTATTCTGGTTTATATACTTAATAGACCCCTTCATTTTTAACTATTGTGGCTTATATATTTAATAGATGAGATTTGTATACATTTTGTCACTCTATATCAAATGTACCTATTTTTAACTCACTTTTATTATTATTTGAATAAGTCTAATTTTGATGTTTTGTATTCTTAGAGCTTAGGACGTCGGAGAGCAGTCATCTTGCTCTTGTAGTTGGCGAAAGACAGGCTGGTGCTGCGAATACATTTCCCGGCTTCTGCCACATCAGCCAACACTGCTGCTCTTCTCTTTTTCAGGTATTCCTTTATCGCTTCTCTGCACAACTTTGTGAGCTCAGATGATAGCTTGTGATTGCCTGAGGCCCACACCATGTTGGGTAATGAACTCGAGTGTTTCCGAAGATGGGTATCTTTTTGTGGCTTTCTCTCTCTCTCAGCGTTCCTCACACAATCATGGAGGTGCCGAACCAGTTGATCATATTCTTTGTCAATGTTGTCAATGATGACATCTTCCCATATTGCCGCAATAGTGCCAAAAAGCTCCTAGTTGGTAGTAATTCTGGGAGTTCTCTTCTTTAACTTTACAGCCTTTTCTCCCGGCTCCATGAAGTAGAATTTTGCATGAAGGAGACAGTGGCCTGAGGAGACAGTAATCTGCTCTCATTTGGAATTTTGGGACAACAGTGACATCTGTCAGGCAAAACCATCAATTGAATATGATATGCTCAATTTCCTTGTGGAACTGTCCAGCGGGTGACTCCCATGTCCAACGTTTAGATCTGGCCTTTCGGAACTGCAAATTATCATGGATGGTCTTGGTCAAGAAGAACTTAGTCTCTCACTGTGTTTGTTCCATTCTAGGGCATGGGTCCTAATTTGGAGTTCATTGGGCGACCTTCTCTGTCCTATCTTGGCATTAAAATCACTAACAATGATCTTGTAAAAGGTGTGGTCCTCTTTATAGAATTTCACCAGCTCCATGTAGAACTTCTCAATTTCTTCTTCGTGGTAGTTAGATGTTGGTGCATAGATGATGAAGATAGAAACTGCTTGCAATGAGCCACATCTACTCAAACATAAGTGACCAATTTGGGTTGTTAGGCATTCAAATGAATCAATGCTAATGGCCAAGTTTGTGCTGATGAGGACACTGACACCACCAATGACTGTACTGTTGTGTGTTCTTAGGAACAGTTCTTTTCCAGTGTTGAAAATGGCGTGATGTGATTGATGCCTTCTCTCAGTCAATCCAATGATGTTGTATTTCATCTTCTTCGCTTGCACCATCAGGTCCTCAGTGGATTATTGCAATGACAGCGTACATGCATTAATAGTGCAGTCATTTTAGTCTTTCTTCGTTTTGGCAGCCTAGTTCTGCTCTGAGATTTTAGCAGCCTCTCCTCGCTTCTTTTTCTGAATGCTACCGTATTGGGGGATCTTCCAGGATCAGGGGAATGAAGCCCTTTTCTGTTACTGTTTTTGGCATATTGAATATGCCATGGACAAGTTGCCAGGCTCTGAGTGCGGGTGGGATGTTGTAATGGTCTGCACACTGACAAACATGCCACACACCTTTTGCATGCTCTGTTCATGTAGAGAAAGTACTCCCCAGATCGACACAGTCGATTCAAGGAGCCCAGCCCTGCACTTGCCTGCATCGCTGGACAGAATCTGTGGTTCGGTCTTCACTGGTTGGCACTGTTGCCACCCCCTTGCTACGATGAGGTGGTGAACCATTGAGGTAGGTGAACCTTCATATTCATCAATTATCTGCAATAGCTGCCCCCCTCCCTATTCCTAACTTATTTACTGCTACTTGTCTTCCAAGATAACTGCCCTCCAACATCATGATGGATGTATCACATCTTCCACATCATTTGATAACTTGATCACTTGACATTCCATTACTAATTGATTTGCTCAATTTGCTCGAGCGGGTGCCAGTAATGTCTCCATTCAACCCTGTCATGTGCTAGTGTAGCCCAATGGCGTCTGCTCGTTCTAGGAAGCCTCAAACCAATTGTTCAGGGTCTAGATGAAGAAGTCTGACCATCTCGTAGATGGGTGGCCAGGTGATCTTTTGAAGTTCCATGGAATCCAGTCAGTAACAGCTCTAGTCCAGCAGTCGTCTCCAAATCTCATTACGTGTCGAGTCCTTCTGATTTTTTATGCCTTGGCAAATGAGACAGCATCCCTAATTCTTGACCATCGACAGAGGTCAGAACTCCAGATTATTTCTCTCATTGGAGTGAAGTGTGATACTCCAAGCATAGCTGTTTCGATTCCTCTTTGGAAGACCTGAATAGTGTTCTCATCCTGTTTTTGTAGGACCCAGGTCTCTGAGGTGTATGTTAAATGCAGGAAGAATAGTGGAATTGAAGACATGTGCCTAGACTGGAGGTTCTTCATCTTCTTAGCCATCTTCCAGAAGGGCAGTGGTAAAGGTTATCCACGACTTCTACTCGGATCTCTTCCATAGCCACGTCCACCTGCTCACATAAAAAAATTCCACAGGATGGATATGTTGTTCCCTGCTTTTTCCCTTCAAAAATACGACATGCCATTATGTCAGTAAAGAAGCGTACAGCAACTGGTCCAGATAAGGTCAGACCCGAACACCTGAAGAATCTGCCACCAGGACTTGTCAATACACTGGCTCGACACTTCACATGCTACATGTCTGAATGCAAGGTTCTGCCCCAATGGAAAACCAGCAGGACCGATCTTTTGTGCAAGAAGGGAGACATCCACGACATCATTGACAAATATTGCCTTATCTTCCTGTTGTCTACAAGTTGTTCACTCGAGTAATCCTGAATAGGATTGGCAGATCACTAGACTAAGGATAACCATGCGAGCAAGCTGGGTTCTGAAGAGGATTCAGCACAATTGACCATATCCACATGGTGACCAAGCTCATTGAGGTTTCGTGAGAGTTCAAGATTCCACTCTGTCTAATGTTCATCAGTTTAGAGGAAGCCTTTGATTAGGTTGAGACTGAAGTGGTCTTTGAAGCACAGCCAAACAGTGTTCAAATTAGATACATCAGGATCCTCTGTGAACTGTATTATGGATTCACCACCTCACCACCAGGATCTCACCATTCTACAAGGAAGTGGTCATTGACATAAAGAGAGGGGTTCCATTTCCCCGAAACTCGTCAGTGCCACCCTCGAGAACCTTATGTGAAGACTGGAATGGGAAGGAATGGGAGTAAAGATAGATGGTCAGCAACTACACCACCTCTGCATCGCTGATGACACATTCTAATAACACCAAGCATCAGCCGAGTGGCACAAATGCTGGCCAACTTCGACCGTGAGTGTGGAAAGGTCAGGCTGCAGCTGAATCTCACAGAGACAATGTTTATGAGGAATGTACTAGTTCCTGACATTCCATTTGCTCTCAACAGAATGAAAATCTCCGAGTGCAGCAGTTATGTGTACCTAGGTTGAGACCTCAACATAACAAATGATCTGGCACCTGAGATGTGTAGGAGGAAGAGAGCAGCATAGAATGCTATCAAGAGTGTTGAAGAAGTGACTAAGAGGATGAAAAACCTCTGACTCTGGGCACATCTTTTCAACCCCACCATTCTTCCTGCACTAACATTACACCTCAGATACCTGGACCCTTTGCAAACAGAATGGGAACGCTATCCGGGTCACCCAAATAGGAATCAAAAGAGTTAAGCTTAGAATATCACATTTCTCTTAAGTGAGAGAAGGAATCCGGAGTTCCGACCTCCATCGAAGATCTGGAATCAGGAATGCTCTCTCATTTGCCAAGGCGTTCAAAATCAGATGGGCTGGACATGTAATGCAATTTGGAGATGACCGCTGAACTAGAGCCGTTAATGACTAGATTCCGTTACTGACGGGACATGGAAAGAATGCCTGGGCGCCCAACTGCTAGAGTGTCAGACTTCTTCGTCAAAACCCTGAACAAATGGTTTGAGGCTCTTCATGTTCCTGGAGTTAGCAGATGCCATTGGGTTATTCTAGCATGGGACAGGGATGAACAGAGACGTGACTGCCACCCACTCGAGCAAATAGATGAGCAACAGACAGACAAGTGATACAAGCATTTAGCACATGTGATATAGAAGCAAATATTTGTGGTTCATCTCTTCTCATTTAGCTTAAAATTTAATTAGACTGTATCTAGCAATTTCCTATCCTTGATTATTTTTGAAAGAGACACTAGGTGTTTCATACAGGATATGGGGGATAGTTCATAGGCCTAGTATTCATGAGTTCCATGTTGAGTGTTGGGTTTGAGCCTTGGTAAAGCATGATGCCCCAATCACTGCCAGAAACAAATCCTGGGCATGGAACCATGAGTAACCCCTGAGATGCACCAGTTAAGTTCTCTCCCAGTGAAGTTAAATATATGTTTATGCACATGTTTACATAATGTAAAGGAGGATTTGGGGATACAATTCAATAGAATACATTGTCTTTACCTGTACTTCAGCTTTACTATAACTTTATCAGTCGTCAAGACAGTCTAAACAACACTTCTTTTACAGTTTCTCTCCCAACACTTCTTTTACAGTTTTTCTCCCTCTCAAGATTCTTTATCTGTGTCATAATTCTAGGACTGACCAAGAAATCATCATAGTTTTTTGCTTGCTTCTTTGTCCATTTTCTTATAATTAAATGTGGAATTCTTCACATATTTACAAAGGCTCATTTTTATGTATATTTTTCTAACTTTGGTTTGAGAATAAAATTAGACATTTTTATAAATGTAGAGATAATTATTTTCTTTGATAGTATTATACAGTTGATTTTAAGGAGCCAAGCATTAATGTATTTGAATGTTTTGCTTTTTTTTTTTTTTGACTTTTGTTTTGTGTTGATTTTATGCTACACCATTGTGTGAGCACTTACACCTGATAGTGCTTGGAGATCACTGGGATGAACTCTGGACCATATGGGGTGCCAAGGATCAAACCCTGGTTGGGTCTAATGAAATAAAGGCATGGGCAAGGGTTCCACCATGGCTCCTGACTCTGCTTATAAACTCTGAGGTCAGGAATTTAAAAAGAGAGGAAGAAGTTGATCTGTGTAAGAGTTGCTACACAGGTTATAAAATGAAATATCTGTAAACTGAGAGTGTCACCAACCTGTATTTTTTAATCAAATTAAACTGGGTTTCTAATAATCTTTTCTTAAACGTTCCAGACAAAATGGATATCAAAATTAATTATTTATTGTTGTCGTTGATGTTTGCACCAAATCTCTCTGTGCTCCTGGCTTTGAGCTCAGGAATCACTCCTAGGTGCCGGAGATTGAACCAGAATCAGCCACAATCAGACAAATGCAGGATCTCTCCAGCTGAGTATCTTTAAACATGTTTTCAAATGTTTCAAGTTGACAGATAATATAGCCAGTAATGTGTTTGCCTTCATGCCTACAATGTGGTTTTGATATCCAGAACCGCTCTGGTCTCTTGAGCCCACCTAAAATGATTCCTGAGCCAGGAGTAACTCCACATCTGGCTGAAAAAAGGGAAACAAACACAGATTTTAAATGTTCAAACTCAACTATAATTTCATGAAGTCATTATGTGTGGTAGTGCATAACTAAACTTTATACCTTAATCATAAAAATTTGTGGAAGAGAAAAGAAGTAGTTTAATATTAGTTATAAACTTTTTAAAACGTAAATTGATCATTTTTACAGTTTTGTGAAAATTTTCTCCAGATCTATATTAGCAGCAAAATAACAATCGCAAATTTACTTTCCAGTGGTTTAAGGAAATTTCTTTTGATCTGACTTTCCCTGTTCTCTAATTCTTACTTTTGTCAGTAGTTTCTAAGAAATAAAACCTTTACTATTGAGAATTGTGGAGGGCTGAGATGTTCACAGTGGTCTGATGATGAGGATGATGGTGATGAAATTGACGATGTTTATGAAACTGAACATGTTTCAAGAAGCTGCTTGGTACTGAGGTGTCTGTAGAAACTGTACTCCTGTTGGGTTTCCTAAACCTAAAAAATGTTATATAAATTGTCTCTTATCATTCTTTATTCTATATCAAATCAAGAGACCAAGTCTTTTGTCTGGGTTTAGTGGCATGAGAAAGATAAAACATAAATTGATTGCTTTTGTCTTTCTTTCTATATCTTTCTTTTTATATCTATTTGCCTTTGGTCAGTGATAATGACATGATCCTCAAATGTTATAAGTTGTAGAATTCATATCCACATTGCATGAATTAATCATTTGTTAAATACATCTTTAACTTGTGCTAAAAAGGATACTTTCTCATTAAGATTACTACTAAACAATAATATACGAAGTGTTATACTATGAAAGGAATGATGAAACTTGGCAGCAAAGGAGGTCAAGCAATTCAGCTCCATACACGTATCATAGCATATCTAGGCTACTCAGTCTGTGATCTATAGCCAGAACTGCTAAAGTTCTATTTCTACACTCAAATATTATTACTCTACTTTCTATTCTCTGAATTCCTGGAAAAAAATAGCAGCCCTCACATTATTTCGCACTCACATTAACTTTTGAGTAGAGATTAAGACTTCTTACTTGTACTTCTTTTCAGAATAGCTTTGTTATAGCAACAACAACAGAAACATTCCTTGACTCCAAAGAAGCACTCTGTTTGCAGTGCTGTGTTCAAAATTTGCGTCCAGCAATGAAGGATGTATGTAAGCTGTGGGACAAAGTAGAAACACTGGAGAAAGCAGGGAATTAATCACCAATATCTCTTAGAAATTTGCCGTGTGCTTAATCTTTAATACTTAAAGCATAGATCAATGTGACTAAAGCCTTATCAATAATGTCTGTTAACATCATGAAAAAATTATTAAGTTTAGGAACATAAACTTCACCAGAAAACTGGTCAGCATGTTAAGTAAATTCCCAGGGCATTGTGACATGCTGAATATGAAAAATAGCAGTTATTTATCAAATATGGATAAAACATTGCCATCAATTAATGGGAAATAATTGTTAATCTGTTATAGGTGTTGTTCTTACGTAATTTTTATTGATAATCACCTCCAACCACAAGCAATTTGAAGGATATTGATACAATAAGCATACAAGTACATGGGGTGTTATAATATATTCAGGTATATGAATAATGCACAGAAATTAATGTGGTCACCTTTTCAAAATGCAAGATCTACACAGACCGATTCAAGTTTATGTCCAACAAAATTTAATTATTAATAGCCAAACAGAGGTAGACATATGCTCACAAACATGCCATTTTTTTTTAAGTTCCTGGGTCAGTAGACATAATTTAGTCATGACAGTCCTAGTCAATAGTCACTGAATCTGTGAACAAACCAAAAAATCTTCCCCTGAACATTCTGGAGTTTTTTACATACATAAGCTGAAAATACCAAAGTTTGAAGGCAGCGGGAGGTTGGGTTTACAAGATAGGAGGTCCCATTCCTGATTTACCACGTGGATAAAGGAAGCTTCTCACCAGTAATGATTTGTCAATTATAAAAATCTTTGAACCTTTGAGGCATTTTAATCTTGAGAGTCATTTGCTCAAACATTGGTATTACTCAAGCTGTTAAAGGAGACTAATGCACCACACATCATTTTCGCCAATTCAGTTAAAGAATGAGCCAAGATACAGGCATGGGAGTAATCAAGAGATGATGGCAAACACTCTCTTATTTATATCTAAGGCAATTCCAGTGAGAAATGTAGCAGGCATCTTTGATCTTATGAGCAACCAGAGACATCAGGGTAAATGAGGATAATTCTAGTTGCATAGTTCCTTTCTAGTGTAAGTAAACTCTTAAGAGCAGAGCCTGTGTTGGTCAAGGATGGTTTTGAGATCTACTGTTAAGTCTAAGTTCATTGGCCTACTCTAGGCCCTCTATGCTGTATAGTCATGAATCACAGCATGCCAAGTCTAGATATCTAGGCCATGGGACATGTCTAGACAAAACTAAAAGAGACTCAAGCTGTGAGTATAAAACACATCAGTTGTAGGATTGTCAGAAGTGTGAGGTGACCTCATCTCTTAGAACTTATGATCTATAGTCGCTGACGTCCATATACGGATACTGGTTTACAACTTCAGAAATGATTCATTTGTTTTTTTCTTGAATGCGTTTCCTTTCATCTGTATGTTTCAATGACTAAGTTTGATTTATTTTGTCTGGATGGATGGTATCTGTGACTGATATTTCCATTCATTGAAACGTGATATTTATAAGTTCAGAGGACATACCAGCTAAGATCGCTCAGCCTAGCATTGAAAGCACTGGAATTTGAAGTTCTTTTGTAAAGAGCATAAATGGCTGGTTTTATTTGTTTTGTGATGAGTCCCTGAAATGCTGCAGTAATTTAGAGTGATTGCTTGTAAATTTCTGATACTTGTGAAAGTCATCCAAGCAAACTATTGGTGCAGACTCTAAACAAAACAGTGTGAATAAAGAAAAGAAAATAAATATAACTATTGCTACTTTGTAGGAACATAGAATCATGTAAAGGGAAAAGAGCTTTAAGTGAGGAGCAATATTATACTTAACATTTGTCTTAATTTACCACATTTCTTAGGAGCTTTTATTTTAAGTAATATTTCTAAGTTTTCACAGGCTGGATATATTTTTAAGGAAGATACTTAATAGTAGATGCAAAACTTTATTGCCAATGTCAATTTCTACATTTTTTCTTTAAGTGATATTTACATAAATATGCATATACTCATTCACCCATTTACACATTCACATTCTCAGTTCTAAACAAAAATAAAGCTCTAAAGAATAGACCACTAGAAAAATAACAAAAACTTGCTGTAGTATAAGCTCTAAAGGGGCACAGTATTCACATTTTTGCACAGCTATGCAAATGTGTATGCATTATCCAATCCACTGAAAAACAAACACCTGGGATTAAAAAAAAATAACAAAGAAACACAATAGAAACTACATAATATATTCACTGACAACAGAAAATAAAGTATGTTAAGCGTCTAAACAATACCAGATGTGCTCAGAGTCTATTTTTATTTGTTGTTTGGTTCTTTTCAGAATGTTAGTTTATGTTGCAGATATATGTCAAAACTAGAGGTCAGAATTAATTATTCTAGGAAGGATGGTCTCCTCTAATACATCTTTTGATAACACACAAGTTGGTTATATGTATTGCTATTATGCGGGACTCAGATTACAAAACATTTAGAAACCATTAACTCTCTCTCTTTCTCTCTCTCTCTCTCTCCCCCCCTCTCTCTCCTATAATCAGCAGTTTTTACAGGCTTCAAGTATACCTGAGCCACTGATAGATTCCTATTCACATTACACTTTCATTTACCTGTGTCAAAACAACTTTTTACATCATTGCCACTTGCTTTCATTTTTGCAAGCTGGTTGTTAGAAGACAATTACTCCACCTGAATTGTCTTTTCCTCTCTCAGTTTTGCTATTAAGCTAAAGAAGGAGAAAACACAGCAAAAATCAGATTGTTTTGTTCTGTACCTGTTATATTATGCACACAGGTTATTTATATATGCAAAATTACTATAACAAAGACTCGCACTTTTCAGTATTTCTTCTGCACTTCATGTAAGTTAGCTGAAGAGAGCTTTCTTCAAATGTTATATTCCTAAGCTTTAAAGATTGGTAATATTCAACATACTAACATTGTATGAATCATGGTTTATTTATTAAGTCACCTAAATTCAGTTTTATTTTCTATCAATCAAATGCATTTTAATATAAAATTGACTATTCAAATTTTATAGCAATATGTTTAATCTGGTACTAAACTTCTAATGTCTCATAAATTTTATTCTATCTTAATTTACTTTCTTTATGGTTTTTCAGAATGTGTTTTTGTAAGGTACTTTTAGGCTTTCAGGCATAAAATAAAATTGTAAACAAATTGATACATATCTATTATTTTTAAAGATGCGTTTTCAATTTTAGGAGTCATTATTTTTTCTCTTCTTTCACCCACCAACGTATAAGTAGCCAGACTTTCATGGTGGTATTTGGACAAACTGTTAAGAAAAGTACGGTTCTTCATATTTATTCACATGCCAAGACTAAACTGCTTATACCAAGCCTCCAATTTATTGTGTGAAAGACCAAAACTCCATGCACACACTGCTAATCCTGTCAATTTTGTTCCTATATGTTTCTTTATTTTCAACTGTCACTAGTACATTTTAACAGAATTTATGATTGAAGAATATCTGCTGAGTTTTGAATGCCACCAGAAAAAAGTTCAAATTGCAATCTATCACTGTGTGACGGTGTGTAGTGACTAAGTAGCTTTGTTATAATCATGACCCACCGTCAGTAAGTGGAGTCGCTTCCTTAATACTTAACAGAAGACAGGAAGAAGTCAGGTGATAGCTTTATCATTTATGTCTCAGATCAAAAGTTTTTCTATGCGTGTCATTGTCCATATCGAGTCATATGTTTGCACAATGTGTGTGTTGTGGGTCTGGGTGGTTAGAGGTTGGTAGCTCAAAATGCTGAGTACATGTGATGTTTTGCATGCTGGATGTCCAAATCCAATCCTCAGCAGCACATAATCCTTAACCCTTCCAGGACTGACCCTCAACCACAAAACTGGGTTGTCTTCTGCGAACCATCAAGTGGAGACCTTTCAAATAAATTTTTAAAAAATGTAAGGTTCAGGTCTGGGGGCCAGAGAGGTAACTGAAGCCTAATCTCAAAAGTCTAGGAAATATAAGTAATATATTAGGAACAAGTCAGTGTACAGTACATCACTGTCTGATACATAAAGGAAGTTCTTAAATACTTGATGAATCACGATCACGACGACCATCCTGTTATTCATTGATTGCCTCGAGCAGGCCCCAGTAATGTCTCCTTCATCCTAGTCCTAAGATTTTTTTAAAAAGTGCCATATGCAATGCTCTTTCAGAGTTAGGAGAATGAGCCCCATCATTGTTACTGGTATTTGGCATATTGGGTATGCCACGGGGAGTTTGCCAGACTCTGCCGTGTGGGCAGGTTAGATTCAGTAGAAACAAATGCATTTAATAAATACAATTTTTTAATTTCATAAATTAAACATTTTAACTATGAAAATAAATTAAATGCACCTCTGCAGTGCTCTGTAGGAAGCTAAATTAAATACTTGATGAATAATTATCATCATTGATGTTGTATTGCAAGAATCACTGTATCACTGTATCACTGTCATCCCATTGTTCATCAATTTACTTGAGCGGGCACCACTAACATCTCCATTTTCTTCCAGCCTTGAGATTTTTATCAGCCTCTTCTTACTCGTCTTTCCCAACGCTGCCATATTGGAGGCTCTTGCAAGAGTCAGATTTTAAATATAGTTCAGGTAAACAAGGGGATTTAATTGATACTTGTGCAAGTAGCATGAAAGACAGGGATACTGCTTGGCTTCATATATCATTGACGTATGAACTTCATATTTTTGATGTCATTCCACTGATTTGAATGTTCAGAGTCCTTTCCATGTCAGTCATAGTTCAGATGGACCTCTGCCACAGTTAGAAAGTGAATAATTGTAAATTACAGTTTGTATTCTCCTATTTTTCCAGTTGAATATTGCTCTCTGTCTTACTAGCTCACAGGTTTTTGAAGGATCTCGTTCCCAAAATCGCCTCTTGGAACAGTCCTTATGAGTCAAAACATATGATTTATAAATGTGGTCATACACAGAAGGAAGAATATCTTCTTTGGACCAATGATCCCGTCTTGAAAATAGAGATGAAGCATTACATGACCTTGCTAAATCTATATGACCTGGAACTCTGAAGCAGTGTTTGTCTTCAGAGGAGGACAGCATGAAGGCTGTTTAGAATCAAACATAACATCTCATCTCTAACAGCCATGCAAAAGTTTCAGAATAAAATTTCCAACAGTTGGACTGTCATTCACTGACTCTAAAAAGAAAAAAAAAAGAACAGAAGAAACAGAATAATAATACAAATAATCTATCTTGTGTCAGAATAATAATAAAGTAAAACATACTATGGTAACAGCAAAACAGAGAACAGAACCTGACAATTAGTCCAGAGTACTAAATTTCCAAAGGGTGTTGGTTTGGTGGTTCCCAGTAGGGAGAGAGGGAGCAACAGTTCAATGGGATGGGAGGAATCTGAGACAATTGTGTACTGGATGTTCTGGTGGATTGTGTGGTGTTGGAATATTGTAGACCTGGAAATATGCCACTAACAATTGTGTCAATCATGGTGCGTGAAATAAAATTAACAAACAAACACAAAGGATGGATCCTGTGCTGAGGATGACAACAGACCTTCACACTGTACTGTTCTGTCTTAAGAGGTTTGCCACCAAAATCAGGCAAATGAACCCAAGAACCAATCCAATAAATTTCACTACAAATTACCCAAGATCATTTCCTTTAAAAGTTCTCTATGGCTTCATCCGGAATGCATATACTTTCTTATTATTTATTTTAATTTTTATTATTTTGATTGTTTGTTTTGCTTTGTCTTGTTTGCAACCTGCCTATTGGTTATCATGTCTCATTCATGGCTCTGCACTCAGTTATCAGTCTTGGTGGGACTTGGGAAGATGTGAGGTGCACGGATCAACCTCAAATCAAGATTGGCCATTGTCAAGGTAAGTGTCTAACTCATTGTACGAGTGTTCCCACCTGAATGAATACAAATTGGTACCATTTTTTGGTTTTGGACATAAACCACAATTTTTCTGAACCAATACATGCCTTTAAATGATATTAAAGCCTAATTATTTCTCAAACAGTGTTCAAAAACCAACAGGCCAACCCGCGTTTGTATAACTATTATATATCTATTGATCACTAACCCACAACTTTTGCACAAACCATTGCAAATTGCAGCCTCCGCAGCATTTGAGTCCAAAAAAAAATTAAATCGGAGGTGACAGTTTTTGTAATGCTTTCCAGATCCAAGTGACGATCTACTGCAGAGGCCAGTTACATGCCGTTTCTTAATCAAGGATGAAAAATTGACATCCCTGGATTCATTTTTAAATGGGTCCAAGACAAGCCATCACGATAACCACTTTGCTCTTCTTTACACTTAGAGAAGAACTTCTGATCTTGGACACACTGCCAACATTCTAGGACAAAAATAGGGATGAGAACTTCCTATTTGAAAGAATTCATAAAAAGTGAAGTTTTAGGGGCTGGAGCGATAGCACCGTGGGTAGGGCATTTGCCTTGCACGCGACGGATCTGGGTTTGATTCCCACATCCCACATGGTCCCCCGAGCACCACCAAGAGTAATTCCTGAGTGCATGAGCCAGTAGTAACCTCTGTGTATCGCCAGGTGTGACCCAAAAAGAAAAAAAAAGTGAATTTTTAACTATTTTGATTTGGTGACTCCTCAATTATTTGGTCCTATTACTCCTACATCTAACTATGATATTGCATACACTGCATCCATTTTGTATATATATATATATGTATATATATATATGAAATTCTGGCTTTTGTCTCTTCCCAGGATAATTTTCAAATGCTTATATTATGGATGGAAGTTATTTGCTATTCCCAATAAATGCTGTTTGTTTGCTTGATAACTTGCCAGTTCTATTATTGAAGATTATAGGAAATTTCTATTTTGTTACTATTATGGAGCCTTTGAAACAAAGACTGCACTTAAAGCACTTAATTATGCAAATATTTTATTTTTTGTGTTTACTTAACATTTTTCTGTATTTTATAACTGAAGAATACTTCCTTTGTCAGAAAACTATGTAGAAATTGATAAGTTAGACAACTCTGATTTCCTTATTAATGTTTTTTTCCAGTATTTTTTCAATAATTTATAAAGTTCTTCTGTTACAGAGGCATCAGTTTTCCAAGATAACACAATTTATTTAAACCCATTCTATTACCAAATATTAGGGTTTTTTTTTTTGTTGGGTGCTTGTTTCATTTTATTCTGGGACCTATCCACCAGTACTGTTCAGAGATTAGTACTGGCTCTTCCCTCAGGAATTACTTCTGGTGGTTCTCAGGGGGATATAAGGTATTCTGAAGACTGAACTAAGGTTAGCCAAGTGCAAAGCAAATGCTTTAATTGATATATTATAGTTCCAATTCTATAAATTGTTTTATTATGTTTTAATCTGAGTGGTATATTGTTAGCAACAATATATTTTAACCTTATTTCTTTCTCTCCCTCTATCATAATCCAATCACATATTTGTTTAATCATAATATCCACTTTTACTTTTTCTAAATGTGACTTAAATGATATGCTTTTAATTAATTCTGAAACTTCTCTGTTAGCAGTTTTTACAATAAGAGTAAGGAAGGTAACTTTATTTTAGATATATATTACCTCTGAATATTAAATTTTTCTGGATTTTTGGGCTATATTTATTGGAGAATATAGTGTGAGACAGAAAGAATAAATGAAAGAAAGAAAGAAAGAAAGAAAGAAAGAAAGAAAGAAAAGAATGAAAGAGGGGCAGATAGAGTGGTCTTTATTGAAAGTATCAGGAAGGGATTGTATATTGAGGAATATTTGTAGCTGATTTTAAGATGAAGGACTCTTTATTGTCTATTGTACAGCTTCTAGTAAGGAAATTAAAAAAATCCATTTGATTCTGAGAATTTCATATTATTAAGTTAAAAAACACACACTCCAGTGGAACAAAAATGGAATGTAAGGTTAATTATTTGGCATAGAGCCTGGAGGAAAAATTGCCCTTTGTAAAATGTTGCCCAAGTAAACAAAAAGGTTTCTTTTCAAAGTTTCTTTCCTTAACAGTAAAAATATGCTTATCTAGTCATAAACTGAGTACAGTATCACAAGTTTATGTATATACTAAAATTTATAAGACAGTTCGATAACAGCCAATTGATAACACTATGAATTCACACAAAGAATCAATAGATGATACTAGATAAAGGGACTAATTGATGTTACAAAAAGTTCCCAACAAAGAACTTCAGTAATTATACTACTTACAGTTACCAAAAAGAGTAATTTGTTTTAGATTCAATGTTATTAATTTACCTGTATAGGTGGGACAATCTCGGGTGGCTGAACGCCACTTGTCCCTCTAAGAAGTTGGGCGACGCCGACCGCTCGGGGGTCGCGTAACTACTCGTTCATGGGGAATAATTGCAATCCCCGATCCCCATCACGAATGGGGTTCAACGGGTTACCCGCGCCTGCCGGCGTAGGGTAGGCACACCCTGAGCCAGTCAGTGTAGCGCGCGTGCAGCCCCGGACATCTAAGGGCATCACAGACCTGTTATTGCTCACTACTTCCACTACCCAGCCGTCGCCACACTCCAGGACGCTTTCCGGACCCGCGCGGCAGCTCCGGCCGAGACCCACGCACAACTGAAGACCCACAGAACAAGGTAAGCGGAATTCTCTGAGACCTTGGACTCCAGGCTCGGCGGACCCAGGGACAGAGCTTCTCTGCTTGCTCCCACCACCACAGGTGACAAAGGGATTCTAATCAGGAGCCCCACCCTACCCTGCCCTGTCTGCTTCCATCAACCACCCAGGGATCGAATTGTGCACAGGAGACCCACCCTACCCAGATAAATATCCCACTGGCAGACTTCCACTCTCGACACTACTTCCACTACCCAGCCGTCGCCACACTCCAGGACGCTTTCCGGACCCGCGCGGCCACAAGCGGCCGGGCGACACATCATAAGACACTAAATACCCGTCTTCTGGAATTGTCGTACCATATTTGATAGGGTTCAAATATGGTAACACCTACAAGGGTGATTAGAGGTCACCCCAAAAGCCTCTATACCTCTCGGAAAGACTGGCAAGCTACCGAGAGTATTCCGCCCGCACGGAAGAGCCTGGCAAGCTATCCGCTGTGTATTCGATATGCCAAAACCAGTAACTACAACTGGTCTCATTCACCTGCCCCTGAAGGCTTCACCGACATGGCAGCACTGAGAAGGATGAGAAAGGAGAGGCCGACAAAATCTCAAGGCCGACCTAGGCTGCCACAACGAAGGAAGACAAAAATGATCGTCTGTACTTTCAATGCACGTACGCTAGCATCAGATGCATCCATCGAGGACCTGATGGTACAAGCGCGAATGATCAAGTACGACATAATTGGTCTGACTGAGACAAGAAGACACGAATCTCACCATGCCGTTTTCGACACTGAAGAAGAATTGTTCCTCGGAACATGCGATAAAAGAGGTGTTGGAGGCGTCGGTGTCCTTGTCAACACAAACTTGGCCAAGAGCATTGATTCATTTGAATGCCTAACAACCCGAATCGGACGTTTACATGTGAATAGATGTGGCTCACTGCCTGCAGTTTCTATCTTCGTTGTCTACGCACCAACATCTCATTATGATGAAAGAGAAATCGAGAAGTTCTACATGGAGCTAGAGAAGTTCTATAAAGAAGACCACACCTTCTACAAGATCATTGTGGGTGATTTTAATGCCAAGATAGGACCGAGAAGATCAGCTGAAGAACTTCACATCGGGACCCATGGCCTAGAATGGAACGAACAGGGTGAGAGACTGTCTGAGTTCATCATGTCGACCAAGACCATTCATGGTAATTCACAGTTCCAGAAGGCAGAATCTAAACGATGGACATGGGAGTCTCCGGGTGGATGATTCCACAAGGAAATAGACCACATCATATTCAATCGACGGTTTTGCCTGACTGATGTCGCTGTTGTCCCAAAATTTCGAACGGGATTGGACCACCGTCTCCTTCGTGCAAAATTCTACTTCACAGAGCGGGGAGAAAGGGCTGCAAAGTTCAAAAAGAGAACTCCCAGAATGACCACCAACTGGGAACTCTTTGGTACTATTGCGGCAACATGGGAAGATGCCATTGTTGACAACATTGACGAGGAATACGATCGACTGGTTCAGCACCTCCATGAATGTGCGAGGAACGCCAAGAGAGAGATAGCCACAAAAAGTCGCCTATCTTCGAAAACTCTTGAGCTAATTCGCCAGCGTGGTTTGGCGCATGCCTCAGGCAACCGCAAGCTAACGTCCGAGCTTGCAAAGCAGTGCAGAGATGCGATCAAGGAAGACCTCAAAGAGAGAAGAGCAGAAGTACTGGTAGATGCGGCAGAAGCCGGGAAAAGTATTCGTAAGGCCCGCCTGTCCTTCGCCAACTATAAGACCAAGATGACTGCCCTCCGACGTCCTGATGGATCCATCACATCCTCCAGAACGGCAATGGAGAAGATTATCCATGACTTCTACTCAAATCTCTTCGATAGCCATGTCCACTTGCCGACATACCAAATTCCACAGGATGGGTATGTCGTTCCCAACGTTCTCCCTTCCGAAATCCGACACGCCATTTCGTCAGTAAAGAAGCAAACAGCACCCGGCCCAGACAAGGTCAGACCTGAACACCTGAAGAACCTGCCGTCAGTACTCATCAATACACTGGCTCGGCTCTTCACTCGCTACCTGTCTGAATGCAAGGTTCCATCTCAATGGAAAACCAGCAGGACCGTACTACTGTTCAAGAAGGGAGACATCCATGACATTGGCAACTATCGCCCGATCTGCCTATTGTCTGTCATCTACAAGTTGTTCACTCGAGTCATCCTGAATAGGATTGGTAGAACACTAGATGAAGGACAACCATGCGAGCAAGCAGGGTTCCGCAAAGGATTCAGCACCATCGACCATATCCACACGATAACCAAACTCATTGAGGTTTCTCGGGAGTTCAAGATGCCACTCTGTTTAACGTTCATTGATTTAAAGAAGGCCTTTGATTCTGTTGAGACGGAAGCGGTCATTGAAGCCCTAGCCAATCAGGGCATTCAAGCCCAATACATCAGGATCCTCCGTGAGCTGTATTGCGGATTCACTACCAGGATCTCACCATTCTACAAAGAAGTGATCGTTGATGTCAAGAGAGGGGTGCGGCAGGGTGATACCATTTCACCGAAACTCTTCAGTGCCACCCTCGAGAACATCATGCGACGACTGGAATGGGAAGGAATGGGAGTGAAGATAGATGGTCGGCAACTACACCACCTCTGCTTTGCTGATGACATTGTTTTAATAACACCAAACATCAGCCAAGCGGCACAAATGCTGGCCGACTTTGACCGTGAGTGTGGAAAGGTAGGACTACAGCTGAATCTTACGAAGACAATGTTTATGAGAAACAGCCTTGTTCCTGACACCCTATTCGCTCTCAATGGAACGACCATCTCCGAATGCAACAGCTATGTCTACCTAGGTCGAGAGGTCAACATGACAAATGACCTGGCACCCGAGCTGCGCAGGAGGAAGAGAGCGGCTTGGAACGCCTTCAAGAACGTCGAAGAAATAGCTAAGAGGACGAAGAACCTCCAGCTCCGGGCACATCTCTTTGATTCCACTGTTCTTCCTGCACTAACATATGCCTCAGAGACCTGGGCCCTACGCAAACAAGATGAGAACGCCATTCAGGTCTCCCAAAGAAGAATAGAAAGAGCTATGCTTGGAATATCACGTTTCACTCAAATGAGAGAACGAATCCGGAGTTCTGACATTCGTCGACGATCAAGGATCAGGGACGCTGTCTCATTTGCCAAGGTGTCGAAAATCAGATGGGCTGGTCACGTAATGAGATTTAAAGACGACCGTTGGACTAGAGCTGTTACTGATTGGATTCCACGGGATGTCAAGAGACCGTGTGGCCGCCCACCTACCAGATGGTCAGACTTCTTTGTCAAGGTCATGAACGATCGGTTTGAGGCCCTCCATGTTCCCGGAGCGAAGAGATGCCATTGGGCTACACTAGCACGCGACAGGGACAAATGGAGACGTTACTGGCGCCCGCTCGAGCAAATCGACGACTAACGGGAAGTTAAGTGATTAAGTGTGATTAAGGTGGGACAAAGGTATCTGCCACTGCCATAACTTTAGTAAATCTGGAAGGGTGGGACCAAGCTTTAAATTCCCATGTCTGGTCCTTAGAGTAATCGCTTCTAATCACATAGGGGAAGAAAAGCTTTAATCTGCATAATTTTATTTTATTTTGATTTCTAGGTAACCACCTTAAATAGCTAAATTCTTTAAGATGGTTCAGATGCTTTCTGTGTGAAATACTCAAGTTTTCCAGGTCCTTCACATGTATACAGAAAGTATACATGACATTAATGCTTTATGTTTTGACCCTTTCCTGTAAGAGAAAGGATGAAAAGAAAAATTATAACTATTTGATGAAGACTTGGTTATTTTTCTGTCATTTAAATACCCCAGGGAGCTATAGAACGGTTCTTTTGTGCCCTCAAACTGTATATTCCAAGAGTTCATGTTCATATTATTATTATTATTATTTTGCTTTTTGGATCATACCCAGAGATGCTCAGGTGGACTCCTGGCTAAGCACTCAGGAATTACCCCTGGCGGTGCTCAGGGAACCATATGGGATGCTGGGAATAGAACCCAGGTCGGTCATGTGCAAGGCATATGCCCTACCTGTTGTGCTATTGCTTCAGCCCCAAGAGATCATTTTGATTCAGAAAGTATAGCCATCGAGTTTCTATTTCTTGTTGATGGTAGCTGCAGGGGTCTTGTGTGAGGGGGATAAAACCAGGGCAACTTGAAAGGCAAGTGCTGCACCCACTACAGTATATCTCAAGCCCCAGTCATTTCACTAAGTCTTAGGTTACTGATAATACTATCTAAATCCCAGGTTCATAAGAATTATACAGTTTGGCAGATTCTATGGGGTATTGTGTTTAAGACTTTAAAAGAAAATAACCAGATTGTTGACTAGCATGGGGCCCTATCTTGAGACTTCCACGTAGTATCTTCTTAGTCATTAGAATCACTAAACATATTAATAGTTTTTTTAAGGATTGCCATGTAATCTCCAAACTCTTTAAGTCATCCATGCAAATTTTTATCTTTTCTAGCTCTCAGTTTTGTCTTCTTCTACTCTTTGAAGAACTCATGTGATTTTATTGAAGCGAATTGGATGATCAAAGGAAATTTTATCTGAATGTCATTGAAATTTTTGTTGTCTTGTTCTATAATACATTAACAGATATAACACCAGCGAATAAATATCCTGAGAACCAACTTTCTTCTAAGTGCTACTATTGAGCCATTGGCTTCTTTGGTATTCTGAAATACTGTCCAGGAAAATATGACTACTGGACTAACATCTCTATGAATTAGTCTTTCTAATAAGTAATCTATCATACCATGCATCAGCATCAGAGAAAAGATCAATGTATTCTGTAGAGTTTTGATTTCTGTTTATTCTTTTTTATTTCTTTGCATCTACACTTGAATGTAAAAGTGTTCAATACATTATTGACCTCATAGCATGGTCCTCCCGTTGTTCGTCAATTTGCTTGAGCGGGCCCACTAACGTCTCCATCATGAGACTTGTTGTTACTGTGTTTGGCATATTGAATACGTCACGGGGAGCTTGCCAGGCTCTGCTGTGCGGGCGAGATACTCTTGGTAGCTTGCCGAGCTGTCCAAGAGGGGCGGAGGAATTGAACTTGGGTCTGCCATGTTGGCTGCTTGTAAGGCAAACGCCCTACTGCTGTGCTATCACTCCTCATAAAGATATTATAATTCTACTAGCAATATGTAATGATATATTGAGAACAATTTTCAGAAAATATAATCAATCTAGTGAGAGAAGCTTGATATATAGTTGAGAAAAAAAGAAGCAAATCTTTACTTTGGCAAAACCTGAAATATATTGATAATAATCATTAATAATCTTGTCATTATTTAGTATGTTGAGTACTTGAAAGTTGGTATAACTAGATATAAAATCAGGTTATATATGTCATATAAGATGAATTTCTTTAAATTCTATTTAAAATATGATCAACATCACGATTCCAGACTGATGTATGCACTGTATGTTGAATTAAATATTTGAGAAAAATTCTGGCCTTGTAGATGTTAGATCAAGCAAATATGAACTCTGCACAAACATTAAAAATTTATCATGACAAACTCTAACGAAAACATTGATTATTTTGTCTTTGTTCTTCCAAGTCAGAGTCATAGACTGTATTTAGTTGCCAATTTGATTTTTCTTTCAGTGATAGCTTTTTTTCCCCGTCCTATTTTTTGCCATATATGACTGTACTCAGGACTATGCTCAGTGATCATTTCTGGTGGTACTTACTAGATTATCCGTGGATCCAGAGATCAAATATTAGTCAGCTGAATGAAAGATAGGAAATCTATCTACTGAACCATTTTTCTAGCCCAGCAAGTACATTTGAGTTATTACCTGACAAATCTACTCCTTAAAATAAGGAATTGAGATAGTAAAATTAGAATTTTAAATTAACAATCATATTCTCTGTGTTTTACTGAACATTTACAGGCCACTAACATTTCACTATTTAATAAAAATTATTGAAATAACTATTGGAACTCAGAGAAGGTCACTCAAATAGTTGGTTTTACTTTGAAATAAAATGGCTAATTTAAAGATCTATTTCTAATTTTTGCATTATTTCAAAGTTAGCAAAACTTAGAAGGTATGAATAATGTAAACATTAGAAACATATAAGAAGCTGAATATTTGAATTATTTTCAACTTCCAACTCTAAGCTTTTTGGGGGGGGATTAAACTTTATTCTGGTATCAAAGTAAGATGTTAATTTTATGAATATGTCATTAAATAAGTAATGTGTCATAAACTACTTCATGCATAATTTAAATTATGCACATTAGATATTAAACTTTAAATAAATCTGCAAAATTTACCTGAAGCTATATTTTATGCTCATGTTGAAAATTAAATTTTATGAGTGAATCCTATGGTTTAATAGTATCTGTTGATGCTTCTTAGTTCTGCCATTTTATTTTAGTTTTAATTTAAACGAGTCAAGTGAAGCCCACAAGGGTCTATCCTGACAGAATTTCAATTTTTTTTTTCAGTTAATCAACCATTTTTTAATGTACTGACTCTTAATCTCAGTTTCAGAAAGTGAAAACATAAGGCAGGGTGTTAATCCTAATTGTATTTTAGTTTTATGATAGTTGTTTAAATTCATAGTAAATGCCCAAAATTGTATTTGCTCAGCTATAGTCACACTCATGAAAGGAACAAGGAAACAAATGACATCTATTGATATTCAATAACACAATGCAGCACTTTTTCAGAAGCAACTATTATACATTTCAGAAACTACTATGATTTAGATATTCATATTTCATGACAGATTGTATAAAAGAAAATCTTTACTCCCAGTTTAATGAAAATTGGTATTGAGGTAGCAGATAATAAAAAAATAAATAAATTTTCAAATGAATATTTATAAACTTAATTTGTAACAAATTTCCTTTCAAAATTATAGAAAATTATCATTTGCTTAACAATATACATACTGTGAAAGATATTTAGATTTGTGACATATATATGAAATTAGAGAAAAAAATAACTATCATGTTTAATATATTAAAATGTGTAGTAAATAGGATACATGTTAAACTTAAAAGTGAATAAAAACTTTCTACTTCCTTTTTCATCCAATTACTTGAAACTAAAATTTTAAAAAAATTACAGCTCTTATATGCAGTGATGTGAAAAGCAGATTCACTTTGTCTGAATTAATGAAAATCTGAGGCCGCACTATTTATTTTTAACAAAAGCTTGCAGCATTCTTCAAAACCTCAACATTTTCAAATACCCCATTACAATTGATTCTGGGGTTCTGATAATTTGTATTTTAATAAATAATATATAATTATTAATAAATTTTATTTAAGTAATCTTTAAATCTCTAGTTATTCATATTTACAGTGACTTTTAGTGCTTTTGGTGCTCTTTCAGCATTACAGTGGGTGCAGACACTTGCAACAGAAAACGAAGAATTTCACAACTTTTAAATTTGATTTGCTTTCTTTTATAGTAAAAACTCCACTGAAATAAGTCAGAGGCTGAGACTTCTGCATAACTTCTTAAGACATCATAATTTAAGGATTTCTTTTCTACCTGACTGAACCTTTTCAAGAATGAATCTGGTAACTCAGGTCATCCTTAATTTGAAAAGATGAAATTTCATGACCTGAGGGAGAAGAGAGAAACCATATAATCATAAATTGTCAAACTTCAAAAGGACCGCTTACAGGAATACTGAACATGACATTTGAAGATCACAGATTTTATACAGAAAAGCCCATACATAGAAACATGAAAGTGCTCTCACTTTTCCACCTATGGATTAAACACTAAAAATCCATTCAATCAGCAATATGAGTGAGAAAGTGAAATAAAAAGAAATGTTTTGTTATTTGAGATATAAATTTTAAAATTCAAGGCATCTATTTCTGCTATTTGGAATGAATGATTTTCCATTATTTGAGTCTTGATATCTCAGTAATTGAAAGCAATGGTGTCTCCTGAAATATTGTAATTTTAGAAAACATAATCAAATTTTCCTTTTCACCGTATGTTCTCAACATCATCCCTCATATTATAAAAGAATGTAACAGAGATAGGTACTAGTGGAATCATTGCTCATTTTTGTTGTCAATCAGATTTCATTGCTCATTTTCATTGTTCCAATTTAATGGGTTCAAAGGAGAATAAAAACCGGAAGACTAACAGGTCAAGGAAGACACATGGAACTGGGACCATTACCTTCGTGAACTTCAAAAGCACTAATGATTAGATATTTGGTCAACTTTATCAGTGGATGTTTCCAGTCGTCACATCATTCGACATAGGCTGGAACAATATACCTCAGTCTGTTTCCAACCTTGCTCCTCTTACTATTTTGTTTACTTTCTGTAACCTGATGTCTTAGTGTTTAGACCCCCAGAAACAACTTGTTTCCCCCACCATTACCTGTGGTTCCTTTGGAATATCTTGAGGTCTTTCTGGGGGCCACATATCTCCCAATTGAGAAGTACTGGACTAGAATATCAAAACATAGTATTCTATGTATTTTTTCTTTGATAAAATCTAACACATCCTTATAGGATCACTTGTGTCACCAATTAGAAATGAATATATTCTGATCTCCAGTCAACCAAAATTTACAGTGTAGTGGTTTCTGATCTGATGTTGAGATCTCTAATCCATTTTGATCTTACTTTTGTACATGATGTTAGGCTGAGTTCTGAGCCCCTTTTTTGCATGTAGCCGTCTAGTTTTGCCAGCATAATTTGTTAAAGAGGCTTTCCTTACTCCACTTCACATTTCTTGCACCTTTATCAAAGATTAGGCGATTATATGATTGAGGGGAGATGTCAGGCCTCCGACACCTCTTTCATAGCATGTTCCAAGGAACAATTCTTCTCCAGTGTCTAAAATGGTGTGATAAGATTGGTGCCTTCTTGTCTCGGTCAGACCAATGATGTTGTACTTGATCTTTCGTACTTGTACCATCAGGTCCTCAATGGATGCATTTGATGCTAGCGTATGTGCATTGGAAGTACAGGTGATCATTTTTGTCTTCTTTTCATTATGGCAGTCTAGCTCGGCCTTGAGATTTTATCAGCCTCTCCTTTCTCATCCTTCTCAATGCTGCCATATTGGTGACACCTTCAGGGTCAGGGGAATGAGATCCATTGTAATTACTGGTTTTGACATATCAAATACACAACGGATAGCTTGCGAAGCTCTGCCATGCAGGCGGAATACTCTCGGTAGCTTTCCATGCTCTCAGAGAGTGATAGAGCCTTTTGGGGCTGCCTCTAATTGCGCTTGTAGGTGTCCCCATGGTTCAAACCATATTGGAACCCTATCAAATATAGTACAGCAATTCTGGAAGATGGGTATTAAGTGTCTTATAATGAGTTGCGTGGCCACTTCGTGGCCGCACGGTCTGGAAAGCATCCTGGAGTGTGGCAGCGGTTGGGTAGAGGAGGTAGTGGTGGTCCCATATTTTCAAATACAATAGTAATTAGGATAAATATTAATCAAGGTAACAGTCTTTCTGTGAAGAAAGTAAAGAGCAGGCACTGTAATTAGTTTCTTAAATTGTATTAGAGAGGAGAAATATGAACTGTTATCAGAGGAATGACTTCTCCTTTAAAGAAGTTATGACTGTTTACACCAGGGTAGCCCTTGTAGTCTTGGATCATTTGGTAAATTTGGAAATAAGTCTTTAAAATATCACTTGATCACTTGACATCCCGGTACTCATCAACATGCTCAAGCAGGTAACTTGAGCTGGCACGTCTTCATTCATCCCTGTCACATGCTAGTGTAGCCTAATGGCATCTGCTTGTTCTAGGAATACGAACAGGCTCAAAGAAATCATTCAGGGTCTTGACAAAGAAGTCTGACCATCTCATAGGTGGGCGGCCACACGATCTTTTGACATCCGGTGGAATCCAGTCGGTAATGGCTCTATCCAGCGGGTCATCTCCAAATCTCATTATGTGACCAGCCCATCTGATTTTCAACGCTTTGGCAAACAAGACAGTGTCCCTAATTCTTGATCATCGATGGAGGTCCAAACTCCAGAGTCTTTCTCTCATTTGAGTGAAGCGTGATACTCCCAGCATAGCTCTTTTGATTCCTCTTTGGGAGACCCAAATAGCATTCTCATCCTGTTTTCATAGGGCCCTGGTATCTGAGGGGTATGCTAATGTAGGAAGAATAGTAGAATCAAAGAGATGTGCCTGGAGCCAGAGGTTCTTTGTCCTCTTAGATATTTCTTTGACACTCTGAAGGCATTGCAAGCCGCTCTCTTCCTCCTGTGCAACTCAGGTGCCAGGTCATTCGTCATGTTGACTTCTAGACCTAGGTACACATAACTGTTGCATTCAGAGATGTTTGTCCCATTGAGAGCGAATGAAACATCAGGAAAAAGACCATTTCTCATAAACATTGTCTATGTGAGATTTAGCTGTAGTCTGACCTTTCCAGAGTCATGGTTGAAGTAAGCCAGCTTATGTGCCACTCGGCTAATGTTTAATGTTATTAGTACGATGTCATCAGCGAAACGGAGTCATCTTGATCTTGTAGTTGGCGAAGGACAGGCAGGCATTTGGAATGCTTTTCCCCTTCTGCCGCATCTGCCAGCGCTGCTGCTCTTCTGTCTTTGAGGTCTTCATTTATCACTTCTCTGCCCTGCTTTGTGATCTCGGACATTCACTTGTGGTTGCCTGGAGCTTGCACCAAGCCACATTGGCAAATGAGCTCAAGAGTTTTTGAAGACATGCATCTTTTTGTGGCTATCTCTCTCTTGGCGTTCCTCGCACAACTATGGAGGTGCTGAACCAGTCAATCTTATTCCTCGTCAATGTTGTCAACGACAGCATCTTCCCATGTTGCCGCAATAGTGCAAAAGAGCTCCCAGCTGGTGGTCGTTCTGGGAGTTTTCTTAAACTTTGCAGCCCTTTCTCCCTTCTCTGTGAAGTAGAATTTTGCATGAAGGAGACAGTGGTCTCATCCCGTTTGGAATTTTGGGATAACAGAGACATCGGTCAGGCAAGACCATCGATTGAATATGATGTGATCAATTTTGTTGTGGAACCATCCATGAAGAGACTCCCATGTCCAACGTTTAAATTCGGCCTTCTGGAATTGTGAGTCATCATGAATGGTCTTGGTCGACATAATGAACTCAGACAGTCTCTCACCATGTTTGTTCCATTCTAGTCCATGTGTCCTGATGTGGAGTTCTTTGTCTGATCTTCACAGTCCTATCTTGGCATTAAAATCACTGACAATGATCTTGTAGAAGGTGTAGTCTTCTTTATAGAACTTCTCCAGCTCCATGTAGAAATTCGCAATTTCTCCTTCATCATAATTGGTTCTTGGTGCGTAGACAACGAAGACAGAAACTGCCGGCAGTGAGTCACATCTATTCAAGTGTAATCATCCAATTTGGGTTGTTAGGCATTTGAATGAATCAATGCTTATGGCTAAGTTCATGTTGAGGAGGACACTGACACTACCAATGCCTCTATTGTTGCATGTTCTGAGGAACAATTCTTCTCCAGTATCAAACGTGGCGTGATGTGAACATTGCCTTCTCATTTCGGTCAGACTAATGATGTTGTACTTGATCTTCTGCACTTGCACCATCAGGTCCTCGATGGATGCATTCCATGCCAGTGTATGTGTATTGAAAGTATAGACAGTCATATTTGACCTTCTTCGTTTTGGCATCCTATTTCGGCCTTGAGATTTTATCAGTCTTTTCTTCCTCATCCTTCTTAATGCTGCCATATTGGTGGCTCTTTCAGGATTAGGGGAATGAGAACCCATTGTATTTACAGATTTTGGCATGTCAAATAAACCACAAATAGCTTGCCAGGCTCTGTCATGCATGTAGGACACTCTCGGTAGCTTGCCAGCCTCTCACAGAGGGACAGAGACTTTTCGGGGGGCCTCTAATCATTCATGTAAGTGTTCCCATGGTTCAAATCATATTTGAGCCCCGTCAAATATTGTGTGGTAATGTTGTATTAAATGTTTTATGATGTGTCTTGTGGCCGCAAAGCAATTCGGAAAACATCCTGGAGCATGGTGGCGGCTGGGTTGTGGAGGTATTGGAAGTAATGAAGGTCTGACAGCTGCTGGGAGCAGCAGATGATCTGTGTTTCTGGGTGCATTGAGCCTGGAGTCCAAGTTCGCAGAGTTCTGCTTCCCTGGTTCTGTGGGGCTTCACTTGTGCATGAGCCTCGCCCAAGTATCTGGAGAGTGTCCTGGAGAGCGGCAGGGGCTAGGTACTAGAGGTAGCACTGTGATACTGTCCTCCCATTTTTCAGTGATTTGCTCTAGCAGGACCAGTAACGTCTCCACTGTAACTGTGTTTGGCATATTGAATATGCCACGGGGAGCTTGACAGGCTCTGCTGTGCGGGCAAGATTCTCTTGGTAGCTTGCCGGGCTCTCCAAGAGGGGCAGAGGAATCAAACCCGGGTTGGCCAGGTCGGCTGCGTGCAAAGCAAATGCCCTTCCCACTGTGCTATCGCTCCAGCCCCAGAGTAGTGGAGATAGTGGAGGCAATCCTTTAAAATATAGTTCACACAATCTTATCTGAATTTTATCAGTTTTTCTTTGCTTTATTTAGAAAAAATATGCTAGAATTATTGTGGATCAAATTAGGACAGTTTTAATTCCCTCATGTTAAGAATCTGTAATTAAACCTTTCAAAATCATATTTTCTCTTATTATAAGGTTATAGTCCATTTTAAGATTATTATAAAGTTATTAACCATTTTGATTATGAAATGAACCAGTTCAAAATGAAAGACTATGTTTTCTCTGATTGGTTTATATAATTGTCATGCTTTGAGCCATCTGAAAACAATATATTTGGTTGATAATTTGCACTTATTTTACTTTTCATTTTTTTTTATAATTGACAATACTGTTAAAGATCGTTTTGTGCATACACTGTTCCAACACTATATCCACTATCACAGTCCCATCCTCCATTCTCCAATGTTCCAAGGACCCTCCCCTTTTTTTCTCACCCAGGTAAGTTCAGTTCTATGGACCAAGCTTCCAGTTCTTTTGCTTTGAACATTTGTTTTCCTATGTTTCTTTACTGCCTACATGTAAGAGTACTTTCCTTTTGACTGAGTTTATTCATCATAATACCTTCCAATTCCATCCATGTACCCGCAAATTTGATTTTTTATTTGAAGTGATTTCATGTCATGATCTTCTGACATAGCATATTGGCAGTGTTTACTTGCAAAAAACATCACCTTCCAGAATTTAGCTCTAATCCCTGTCTGGAGATAAAATCAGGACAGTGGTAAAGACCAGCTGGTTAGGATACTGCAGATATTTCTACTTTTAATCACAAAGAGCTTACAACATGTTTATTCTGTTTTTCTGTATTCATCTTTAGATGATGCCATAAAGCACCCTCCTAAATATCATCCAGAAAACTAGGTTAGATGCTGCAATAGAAAGTGGTATTCAAACAGTGAACCAACAATTTAGTATGAAACTCATTCCAGCTAATTCAACCTTTCGTCTGAAAATTGAGTGCTACATGTGCTGTTTCCAGCACCTGTGGCAGATGGTCAGCAGAGGAGAAACTGTCCCTAACAGTACATCTCTCATTCTAAGTCCCCACATTCAAGTCACAGATGGCAGGGAAAGGCCACTTGGTGCTGAAAAGGGTCTGAAAACAGAAGCTGGACCCACCTGAGATGTACTATTAAAGACATCCCTGCCTTATTGTAAAAGTGCCAAAGCCAAGCCCTCCCTGAGTTAATCAGAACTCTAAACAAAGAACTAGAAATCTAAAACTGCACATTTTTTTTTGATTAAGGAGTTATGTGCACATGTTGTATTCAAATATATATTATGAGAAAGAAGTAAAAATCTATTGATTTATTTACTTCCTCCTCTTTGACTTTGAACGAACTATCAAGAGACCTTAGGGGTTACAAAAGAAATAAATAATTTCTCAAGCTTCCTTCTTCCAAGCTCCTTTATTATTAAGAGCGTAAATGAGATGAAACCATACTGCAAGCATATTCTATTTGTTCTGCCAACAATTATTAGAAATAGGTGCCATCATTTAAAATTCATGAAATATCTACCTCTTGTTAATTTTGTTTATCGTAAAAGTTTTATTTTGCCATTATTCTCTAAGTTGAATGTGAGATTTATAACAAAATGTAATTTAAAAATATTACTCATGGGGGATGGAATGATAGTACAGTGTGTAGGGCACTTGCGTTGCATGCAGCTGACTTGGGTTAGATTCCATGGGTCTTCAGATGTCCTCCCTCCGTCTCCCCCTCGTCCCCCACCCAACTACCACCAGGAATGATTTTTTAGGACAGAGCCAGGAAAATACCCTGAACACTTTTGGGTATACCCTGCCCACCCGCAAAACAAGAACAACAACAAATATTAGGTAGGACTTATACATGCCTGCCATAGTTTGATGCCTGGCACTCTATGGTCCTCCTAGCCTCACCAGAAATGATCTCTTAGTGCAGAGCCCTGAGCACATCTGTGTTTGGTCAAAAAAAAAAAAAACAAATACACGTTCCCATGAATGTTTTACCAAAAATAATTATAATCATTCAAATGTACAGGTTTATGTGTTTGAAGCCACATCCAGCAGTGCTCAGGGTATACTTTGGCTCTGCACTCATGGATTACCTGGTGGGCCTCAAGAGACCACATGCAATTCTGGGTATTGAACTGGGTCAGCTAGCTGCATGAAGAGCAAGCATCCTACATACTGACCAATCTTTAGCTAAAAACAGCAGAGTTGTAGTTTTGAAATAATTTGTTTTGATGTCTTAGAAGATATTTGCGATAGGCTGTAATTAAAAGAACAGGACAAGAGCTGAGGGTAGCTCAGTGGTGGTGCAGCCACCTGCAGACATGGAGTCTTGGATTCCTCCAGCACCCCGCATTCAAATTGCCATCCTACTCACACGGTCATTAGTGAGATCTCAATCTACAGTGAAGCCGGCAATCTATGTCCACTTAAACCAAGTATACGTAAACACTACAACTGGGTGTGTGAACTCTACTAACCAGTGATAAGTCCCATCATCACAGAAGGAGAAAAATAAAAGTCGAATGGAGTCACACAAATTTCAAAATAAAACTAAAGTTTAGAGAAAAAAAAATTGAGAATATAGTGCACTTCTAGAATACAGTAAGTATAAAACAGGACTATTATGTTTAATTTTTCTAGGAAACTAGCTGGGTCATACCCACCTGTGCTCAGAGATTGCTCCTGAGTTCTGTGTCTAGGGATCACCCCTGGAGGCATTCAGGGGAACATATGTGGAGCTCTTCACTGATCAGAAAAGGCAACTGCTGATGAAAATTTGCTGTTCTTAACTTTCTGTAACATACTCCAAGATTGATATCAATCACGTCTTTGTGTTCAATTTTTAATGTGTCCAGATTTGGTTTCTTCATCTTAACTTGAAGGCTGAGGTGAAGAAAGATTTAGAATTTCTTCAGGTACTGGGGGTACCTCAAAGGTAGCTCAAAGGGCGAGAGCTTACGCATGACATGCTGGAGGCATGTTGAATCCCAGCATCCACAGCCCTTAAGACCCCTAGGAGTGACCCCAAAGCATTGAACCAAGAGTAGCATCTGAACGGCACCCAGCATACTCTTACCCCAAAGATATGTGTCATAAATTTATAATCAAAATTTTTAAGAAAGCATTTGCTCTTAAATAATAGATTTATCATGTTCGCAATCGTTAAATCATTTATATTTTTGCCAGTCATATCTACTTTTATGTTAACTGTGGTATTTGTCAAGGGGTGAGAGCCATTCATATTTTATCTCTGAGATACAAGTTGTAAAAATGATCTCACCCTCTGAAGAAATTAGTGTCTTTTATGGTTCCATTTAAAATTAGCTATATCTAAATTCATTACTGGTTTCCTCTCTAATGAGGAAAAAAGATGAATCTCTTATAACACTTGAAATTATAAATATCACATTTTGAGAAGCTATTGATTTAATGTATGTGAGAGTAAAATGCACACACATTGAACACACAATCTATGTAATGCACAATAAAATAATTCACAAGAGATTATAAATATTTTTTACACAATCTATGCAATGCACAATAAAATAATTCACAAGAGATTATAAATATTCTTTCATAATAAACTTTTTACTAAATAGATGTGGCAGGAAAACGCTATATATATATACTATTTTATATACATATACATATACGTATACATATATATTGAACATACAGGGAACTACAGCCTAATATAGCTATGTGACTTTGAATTCTAAGCAAATAAAAATCAAGGAAAGTATATACCTAAATGTAAATTGAGTCATTTATAGAATATTCACTATATATCCTTTAAAAATGTGGAAATTGTTAAAAGTTAGAGAACTTTAGAGTGATTTAGAATAGAAAGCAAAACTTGAAGGAAATGTTAGGTCAGTAGAGAAAGAGAAAGTATTCCCCTTGGAAACCAATTCTGCAAATCTATGCCAGGTATTAGAAGTGGTGCTTTTATGTATATTCTCTTGTAAAATCTCTGCAAGGAAGTTATTATTATTCCATCTGTGGGAAGAAACTAAATTTCAGAGAGGTTAAATGTCTTTCTCAATTCGGAGAGACCTGGAATTCAAATATCATTTTGCTCTAAAAAAATCATCACATAATGTATGTATTAAAGCTTAAGTTCCAAATCATCTGAGTTTTTGATTAAAGTTATAGCATATAACTATAAAATGTATTAAATAATTAAATGATGGCAAAGGGGAAGACTATATAGTTACATTTAAAACAAAAAGTTTTGATGCTTAGCCACTAAGAAAACTAATCTGTTATGCAAAAAACAACTATCTGTTAGGTTGATTCAAATAGAAGATGAAACATAATACATAATTTTAAAACACTTTATTAAATCTCATTAGTAAAACCTCATAATCATAATAATTAGAAATTATTATACAGTTTTTAGTATGTTGTTTACCCTCATACGCAAGAAAGCATCCTGACAACATGTAGAATGGTTAACTTTTGACCTTGAATATTTATAATCCCTGACATAATTTTAAAAGAAAGAAATGGGCATCTCTGAGGAGCCGGCCAGTGGGCCCAGCTCCCCTCCCGCAGCAAGCTGCCCCTAGGAGGCGGAGAGGGAAGGGCTGGGCAGGCCAGCACGCAGGCGAGCGATGATGCGGAACTTCTGCGCGGCCCCCAACTGCAGGCACAAGAGCACATAGTCCGACCTGGCCATCTTGAGGTTCCTGCGAGGCCTGGTCAGGTGCCATAAATGGGTGGAGAATTGTAGGAGAGCAGACTTAGAAGATAAAACACCAGATCAACTAAATAGACATTATCGATTATGTGCCAAACACTTTGAGACCTCTATGATGTGAACCAGCCATAGCCATGCTGAGACCACTCTCTGCACATCCAGACAAGTCTCATGCATGAAGGAACCGGCAGAGGAATCCAGGCATGTGGGTCCCGGGACTGAGATATCCAAGCCTGCTAGGATCAGAACTCGGTCTTCTCCACCCAGATACCCCATCTTCCAGTAGGTAGGCATTACACCCACCAGCTGCCTCCCGAGCCAGGTGGTCCCATCAACAGCCAAGACCCAGAGACTATATAACCCAACCCCTGAAGCAACTTCTTATTATCTCATTTTTACTTTGGAGAACCTGGCAGGCTACTGAAAGTATCCTGCCCTCATGGCAGAGTCTGGCAAACTTTCTGTGTCGTACTCAATATGACAAATACCAGTAACAATGATAGGTCTCATTCTCCTAGCCCTGAAAGAGAATCGAATACAGCTCTTTTAAAAATTCAGGGCTAGGAAGAAGGAGACATTACTGGTGCCTGCTTGAGACAGTAGATGAATAACAGGATGATCGTGATTGAGATGCCTTAGTTATTTCTATTTCATATAGCAAACTTCTATATTTCCTCTACCAGAACACTTTGGAAGAGGAAGCGAGGCATGCGGGTCCCAGGGCTGAGATCTCCAAGCGTGCTCGGATTGGGACTGGGCCTTCTTCACCCAGATCCCCCATATTCCAGCAGATAGGCATCACACCCACCAGCTACCACCAGTGACAGGTTTGTCCCATCAACAGTCAATATGCAGAGACTATAAAACTCAGCTCCCGGACATCTTATTATCTTTGACATCTTATTTTTCCTTTGGAGAACCCAGAAGGCTACCGAAAGTATCCTGCCCTCACAGCAGAGTCTGGCAAACTTCCCGTGTCATACTCTATATGCCTAATACCAGTAACAATGATGGTCTCATTATCCTAACCCTGAAAGGCATTGAATATGGCTCTTTTAAAATCTCAGGACTAGGTAGAAGAAGACGTTACTGGTACCTGCTCGAGAGGATCGACAAACAACAGGATGATCGTGATCATGATCGTGATGATCTGTAGAACTAGTCCTTATAGGAGAGTTCTTCAAGATAATGCAATACCAACAATATTTGCTCTTACCAGCCGTTGTAAACACAGAGAATGGATAAAAGAATTGAGTGAAGATGAAATCAGGACTCTGAAACAGAAAAAAAAAATTGAGGAAATGTCTGAACAGGAACAAAAAAACATAAGGAAATAAACAACAGTAATACTCAGTACCCCAGTGCAGAAGATACTTAAAATCTTTGTTTGAAATTTTGATTCTCATGAGAAAACAAAATATAACTCTGGATGGACATGAAGTTGATGAAATCCCAGATCTCTTTACTCTTGATAACTTCAAGGCACTGCTGGATTGCCGAATAAATTCCGGTGAAGAGATCCTAAGAAAGTGCTTTGAGACAACAGCAGTTAACATATTCTTCTGCTCTAAAACACAGCAGAAACAGGGAAGTAAGAGACTCTCACTTCTTTTCCATCAACACTGATGAGGTCATGGACATAGCAGGGGAAGAGCAGCTGCCAGTGTAGGTGAGGTGTGTCGATAGCTGGCATAATCTGAGAGTGGAGTTTGTGGGATTTCTACCTTAAGACGCTGATGCACAGATTTTGGCTGTGAAATTTCATACTACGATCACTGAGAAATGGGAGCTCAACATGGAATATTGCCGTGGGCAGGCTTACATTCTATCCAGTGGATTTTCTCCCAAAAAGAACGTTGTTGCTTCTAGACTTTTAGAGAAATATCCCCAAGCTATCTACACACTCTGCTCTTCCTGTGCCTTAAATATATGGTTGGAAAAATCAGTGCCTGTTATGGGAGTATCTATTGCATTAGGAACCATTGAAGAAATTTGCTCTTTTTTCTACCAGTAACTGCAACTTCTCTTAGAGCTTGATAGTATAATTTCTGTCCTCTTTCAGAGCAATGAAAAAAGGAGTAAAGAACGAAAGGAAATTTGCCATTTCAGTGGGCAGGCAGGCATGATACCTTTGAAATTGTAGTCGACTCCTGCAAGCACATGTTTTATGTTTAGATGGAATAACCAGTGACACAAATGTTAGATGGAATAACTGTGTAGCTGGCTGTAGCTGGCAGAGCATTTGTGCTCTGTAGTGCAGTAACAGATTTTGATTTCATTGTCACTGTTGTTGTTCTAAAAAATGTGTTAGCTTTTACAAGAACCTTTGGGAGAATCCTTCAGGGGCACACCTCTGATGTCTTCTTTACAGCCAGTAGCTTGACTCCTGTTCTGCATTCTCTAAATGAAGTGATGGAAAATATCAAAGTGCATCATGAATTTTGGTTTGAGGTAGCCACAAATTTGACAGCCAAATTTGATGTTCAGATGACACTCCCCAGGAAGTTCCACATGGCTCAGCAAAGTAACCTGGAATCTCAGCTGCCTTCTGAATTTTACTATAAAGAAACAGTGTTCTAACAGTGGAGCACATTATTCAGGAATTGAAGGACATTTTCTCAGAAGAGCACCTCAAAGCTCTTAAGTGCTTATCTCTGGTGCCCTCTGTCATGGGTCAACTCAAATTCAACACGTCAGAGGAACACCATGCAGACATGTACGGACGTGACTTGCGGAATCTTGATACTCTCAGCAGAGATGCATTGTTGGAGAATCAAGTGGAAACAAAAAAGGAAAGACATAGAACTTCCTTCTACTATCTATGACGTCCTATTTGCCAGACATCAATTTTTTTCCAAATGTTTATGCATTGCTAAAGGTCCTGTGTATTCTTCCTGTGACGAAAGTAGAGAATGAACACTACGAAAATGGGCAAAAGTATCTCAAAGCTTACATGAGCAATACTTTGAGAGACCAGAGGTCTAGTAACTTGGCTTTGCTTAAAATAAATTTTGATATAAAATATGATTTGGATTTAATGGTGGACACATATATCAAACTCTACACAACTAAGTCAGAGCTTCTTACAGATAACTCAGAAACCACTGAAAATGCCTGAGACATTAAAATAGGGTTTATCTCCCATTTGAAAGCATCTTACAGAAAAGCTATGATGTGTGTAGGCCACTCAGTCACTGACTGTCTTGACCAGTAGATCTCCCATTGAGTATGTTCATTTATACTCCTATTTAAGTGGCTCCAGTTTGAATTCATGCTTTGGAAACCAACCGAACTGTTCTAAAAGCATTGAAAGTGTCACATCACACTTCTCTGTGAAATCTGCTAGTAGCTCTTTTAGAGTTGTTTTTAGTTAAGTCATTTTCAAAATAACATTATCACTGTGGATGCAATATTTGGGTATTGAGTTACCAGTTCCTTGAAGAAATAAATTTTGAGGATGTGTGGGAGGAATTGATTTTACAAAATTTTAAAATAAAGCTCACAACTGATCTTTGATTGGTAAGAGTTCTAAGTATTACTGTTAAAAATCTGTACTGGACAATGAAGAGAATTACCAGAGAAATGTGAGCTTGCCAAAGTGTAGATTTTAAGTGCAGATTTTGTCTTTAGCAAGTGAGCTAAAAGAAAAAGATTACAGTTTGAATGGATGAGATTGCCATTGTTGTTCCATAACTGGGTGCTGCTATTTACATTTCTTTGTTGAGCCTACAGAAGCATTTAGCAAGTCTATGTTGAACTTGTGTTTCATGGTCAAGATAGGATCAGAGGCCATGGATACTGACAACTGATTCGTTTTGCTTTCTTGTCTTTTCTCCATGACTATTACCTACTGTCTCATCTTGATTTATAAGTAAAACTTGGAGAACCCACAAGAAATATTGTTTTGTGGGTTTCCTGGGAATGATATGAAAATATTGCTGTTATTTTTGGTGAAAGAAATCAATTGTGTATAGTTTATTTCAACCTAAAGAAAATGTGAATTTTGGTTAAAATTTGGGTACCTTATTTTGGCGGGAACAAAATGTTCTTGTGGTAAATTCACTTTTAAAGCTATTTTGATTATCACCACATTTGAAAACAAATTATGTGTTTTTGCATAAAATATTTAAAAAGTAAAAGAAAGAAATGATAGAGAATTGGCAAACTCATCCAAAAGTGTCAAATGATTTTTTTCAATAAAGGATTTAAAATATCTACGAAACCATAAACACCTAAAAATATTTAATGATTGCCGTTTCTTTTGTACAATGAAAAATCCTGAAGACAAGGTTTGGATTTTATCTGTTTACTCCCAAATTTAGTTTCTTTTAGACTTACCATTTTTTTAATAAATTTTATCTGGGCAGACATTTCTCAGGTGTGAACTTTTGAATGGTCGATTGCCTGACCTACGTTCTTCACTGAGTTTTGAAAGTGCTTAGAAGAGTTTTTAGCCTCTTTTTAATATTGAGAGGATTCTAGAAATATTGAATAATATAGTTTCCAAAATGAGCAAAACAATTTTAAAAACTGCAATGTATTACATGTGAAGAGCATGCAAAAAACTTTCTCCCAAATGTATGCACCCAGATATTTGAGCGACCATAGATGTTAGCATGAAACAACAGAGATTTTTCTCACAATTGTGGATGAGAGAAGTCTGAGATCAGAATATCAGCTTGATTGTTTCTGTGACAGCCTGTTTCCTGTCGTGTTAGAGAGTTGCTTTCTCTCCATGTCATCAGATGTCCTTTGCTAATCTTTAACATTCTCAGCATAAGTGAACCCTGCCCCTAATTCCTCTTTTACTATTAGATTAGGGATCTCCCAAGACCTCATTTAACTTTAACTACATCCATAAAAGCCCTAACTCCAAATACACTTGAGGTTGAAGCAACTCAGTACTCTAAATTACATTAATTAGTCCATAACATTTCACTCTGGATCACTAAAATGTATGTCCTTCTCACCTGCAAACTATATTGATTCTGTCCAACATCACAGAACTCTTAACTCATTTGAGTATCCTTCTAAACTCTAAAATAAGGAGGCAGGTAGGGAGAGTGAAGGCAACTTGAGTCATTGGTGGAGGGATGCTGATACTGGTGGCCATTTGTGACTGGAATATTGAATTCCTTAAACTTGTATCAATCACTTTGCAAGTCACAGTGAGACAATGAAAACAAAGACAAAACACAGGGCTAAACACTGAAGTTGCACCTAACTGAAACACATGAAATACTCTAGGTCCGATTCACAGTAAGTCAAAAATTCTGCTCCCATAGTCAATCTGCAGAGCCAGAGAAACTTTCTTGACATGCACAGGGGAAGCAGTTGTGTTCCACAAAGGAGGAATCTTCTGGCCCACAAGTATCAAATAAATCTGACATCCAGGAAGGCCAATCCTGGAGCCCTAAAGTTTGCAGCATAGCCTCTGCTGTGTGATGAACGTGCTGCGAAGGAACTGATTATAGAGTAGCAGCCTCATCCTCACAGCTCTGTGAAGTGGCATTCCCACTGGAACACTGTTTTTGAGCTCTGTCAGGGTCCCAGAGTCTCTGAGGGGGCAGCCTGCTCTGAGGGACTGCGAGAGAAGGATCCCCAGCAGTCGATTCAAATTCCCTACTTAGAAAGCAGCAGACCCCTGAAGATCTGAACTCCTTAAGGTTTCGAGATAGGAGAGTGTGGAAGCATGGCATCCCATATGCAAACAGTTTAGATTCAGATGCATGAAACATATTTTTAAGGGTCTCAGGATTGGAAACTACCTCTGATTTTTTATTTTTAATAGTTGGAAATATGGATAATCAGAGATCAGTGAGCCAAGAACAATAATCATGCTAGTATTTTTGTCAGTTTTTTGCCAGTTTCCTCCATATCTCAGGGAAGGAATTGGACAAACTCTTTCCTTCTTTTATTTTTTTAAATATACGAGTATACTTCTATTTATTCAGCCTCTATTGGGCTGATCGAATTGGGCATGAACTCCACCTTACTTTTTTTTCATTTTTTATAATTTTATTTATTGAATCACCATGAAAACAGTTACAAAGCTTTTAGGTTTAAGTCTCAGTCATACAATGAAACGCCCATACCTTAACCAATGCCCATTATCCACCACCAAAAACCCCAGTATATCCCCATCCCACACCCTCCCCCCACCTTTGGGGCAGATGATTTCCACATTTTTTCTCTCTCTACTTAGATCACATTCAATATTTTGACAGCAGACCCACTATTATTATTTGGGATTTTACCCCCATACTCATATCTGCCGAAAAGGCAACAGTAGACAATTTGTTTTCTATTGCTGTTTATGAATAACATATGATGTCGTACGGCTGCAGTAGTGGTCACACGATTTTGAAATTCCAAAATTTTAACAATGAAATGTGAAGGGATTTTTGGCAAAACCTGCTGGGTTCCGAGATTTGTTCCTGAGTCTCTGGGAACATGGCCATTAAGCAGTTTGATCAGGAGTCAGAGAGGCCATTCATGGGCAGCGACTTGGGGACTTGTTGAGACGGGGAGAAAAGGGCTGGTTCCACCACTTTCCTGTGAGGCCCCACGTGTCTTGTCACTGCGGGCCCAAGCCTGACTGTTCAATGGCCTCTGAAAAATTGTGGCCACTGAGTCACCAAGGGGGAGCAGGCAGAGGGACAGTACCCTTTCCCCCACGGGATGGCCCAGCGACAGTAACCTACTGCAGGGTTCGGACGCATTTCTGCCAAAAGCCGTTGGGTTTTGAGATTTGTTTCTTAGTCTCTGGGATCATGGCCATTAAGTGGCTTAATCAAGAGCCAGACAGGCTATTCATGGGCAGCAACTTGGGATCTCATTGGGACGGGGAGGAAAGGGACAGCTCAACACCCATCCTGTGAGGCTCTGCTTGTCTCATCACTGCGGGCCCACACCTGACTGTCCAGTGACATCTTAAGGATGGTGGCCACTGGGACGCCAGGGGGAACAGGCCAAGACACAAAACCTATTCCCACCTGGGGTGGCCCAGCTCTAGTAACCTATTGCAGGAGCTGGACACATTTCTGCCAAAAGCTGCTGGGTTCCGAGTTTTGATTCTGAGTCTCTGGGATCATGGCCATTAAGCGGCTTGATCAGGAGCCAGAAAGGCCATTGATAGGTGGTGACTCAGGGTCTCATTGGGATGGGGAGTTAAGGGCCGGCTCTACCCCCATCCCGTGAGGCCCCGCGTGTCTTGTCACTGCGGGTCTAATCCTGACAGTCCAATGGCTTCTGGAAGATGGCAACCAGGGGGAGCATGTGGAGGGACAGCACCCTTGACCTCCTGGGGTAGCTTGGCGATAGTAATCTACTGTGGGGTCTTAACGCATTTCTACCAAAAGCTGCTGGGTTTAGAGATTTGTTTCTGAGTCTCTAGAATCATGGCCATTAAGCAGATTGATCAGAGAGGCCGTTCGTGGGTGGTGATTCTGGGTCTTGTTGGGATGGGGAGGAAAGGGCTGGCTTTGCTCCCATCCCATGAGGCCCCACGTGACTCATCACTTCGGGCCCAAACCTGACTGTCCAGTGGCCTCCTCTGGAGGATGATGGCCCTAGGCCACCAGATGGAACAGGCCAAGGCATGAAAACTTTTCCCACCTGGGATGACCCGGCACCAGTAACCTATTGCGGGGACCTGATGCATTTCTGCCAAAAGCCATTGGGTTTCAAGATTTGTTTCTGAGTCTCTGGTATCATGGCCATTAACCAGTCCGATCATGAACCACAGAGGACATGCCTCCAATTATATAGCTAAGCTGGAGGTGGTTTGTGGTGTGACTCCCACATACCTAACTTTTAATTGTCTACTTTCATGGTAAACTTTGCCCCAAGTTTTTGGGATCTAGCCAAAGACACAGCAGTAATTTTCTGGTATCTGGAAGTCTGAAGAAGCCATCAGGCTGCTGATGCACTTGCCTCACAGGTACAGATTGACCTGCTGGTGGCACCATACTCCCGCAGGAATTGGACAACCTCTTAAACCACAATATTGAAACCTAAGGGTGGCTTACCATTTTATTGAAACAGGTACATATAAACATATATACATGTTTATGTATAAACACATATACATGTTTATATGTAATCATATACATTTACATGTATGTATACAGTATATACACTTATATGCATATGTGCATATATACTTATATAATGCATATACACACATATATACATATATGTGTATTTTGTGCATATGCATGTGTATATGTATATATGTGTGTATAATGCCTTTAACATGAAACATCCTCAGTCTAACCTAATCTAGATTTCATCTAATTTCTTATTTCTGAATCCTTACTTTTCTTGCCCTTCTATTTCTTTTGGCTGTTTCCCTTTGATCACTGTCACAGTCACTGTCCTCCTGTTGGTCATCAATTTTCTTGAGCAGGCCCAGTAATGTCTCCATTGTGACAACTGTTTCTGTGTTTGGCATATCAAATACGTCACAGGTAGCTTGCCAGGCTTTGCCATATGGACGAGATATGCTCAGTAACTTGCCGGGTTCTGCAAGAGGGGCAGAGGAATCGAACTCAGGTCGGCCATGTTGGCTGCATGCAAGGTAAACGCCCTACCTGCTGTGTTATCACTCCACCTCTTCTTCCTTTGATATATTTTTTAATCTGCTGCATGCAGTTGCTGTAACTTTTTCTTTTTTTCTTCACTTTCTTTCCCCTTACCATTCCCTACATATCAGGCAGACTTGCCTCTGTATTCCATTCTCAGAATGTCTATTCATGATCACTATATCAAAGTTTCTATCCTCCCAACATATTCATACAGTCGTTAAGTGTTCCTTTCTTCATCCTATTCCTTTCAACGTTTGCAAATTTATGTGACTGTGTTTTTCTCTTACATTAAAGTAAAAATACCTCCAATACCTCTTTTTTGACTGCTTTGTTTCTTACACTTATGGCAGAAAGGCAAGAACAAAATATGTATTTGATAAATATTTTATAATGAATTTTAAATAATAAATTTAATATAAATTAAATAAATATTTAATCAGACTAATTGATTAAAAATTCATCAGGATTTTTATATGACTTGGCTATTAATTTGATGTAGTGTAAGAAAGCAGGTTAGAAAAGAGATTGGGATCCAAATGAATACGGCCATAAGTAAAGCTGATGAAGAAACTCAGGCTGAATTTTAAGATTTCTGTTAAGAATCTTAGGAGATACATTTGAGGATCAGATTTTTTAAATGGAATTTGAAGATTTTAAAAATATTTATGAGAGGATATATCCACATTATATGCATCGAAAGTTTTTGCCTATTAATTAAGTACATTTGTTATTATGTACAGTACATAGAGAAACACATATTAAATGCAGTGTGCCATCACCTTTGATCACTACAGTATTGCTTTATACTTTTGCATCAAAACTAAAAAATGTGTCTCTTGGACATAAATAATATTTTCCAAGTATGTTTTTCTGAAAAGAGCAAAACTTCTGGAATGTTTAATTCTTGTGAGGACAAACTCCATAATCTTCAACTCTGTTGAATAATAGGGAGGTGCATGGGTTATCCACTGAAATGAGATGATTCTGAAATCATTATTTTGAAATTTTAAAAATATCAATGCATTTTTAGGATGTAGGAAGTGCTGTAAAAGTTTTATAAGAACCTCACACTAGTCCTGCTAAATAAATGAGAATGGTGACTAAGAAACAAATTTAATTATCATCTCAAACCTTTGATCTCAATTTCTCCACCTAATGTCACTGATATTATTTTTCAAGTGAAATAGAATTCATTTATATTTGTATTTCTGCTATTCTATAATTATTTGAAGAGTAAAAATGCAAAACTGAGTATCAAATAATTCAAAGACTCGCTATAGAGCCTTAATACATATCAAATATGATATCTGCCCTAAACAATCCTTTAAAAAATTTTGAAAGGTAGTAAAATTTAAAACAAAAATAATGTTTAAACATGGCATTATATATTCTATTAAAGGACAAGTATAGATTAAAATAATGACCAAAAAATCACTCATCTTTCATTCTTTCTCTGTCAACATTTATCATGTTACATATAAAGTATAATGTCATTTTTAATAAGTGCATACTATTTATTATATATGATAATATTCACTGTATGTTTTTCCCTTCACCTTCCCTTCATTTGACATCTTGGAATGGCAATTCAAGTTTTGGCAATAAATATAGTATTTTTAATTAATACGTAGAGTGAAATGCTACGGTCTGCAAATATTAAAAGTAATACAAATGTAAAACATACTATACTTTAACATTAAGTTCCAGTAAATTATTCCTACATGATTGTAAACCAAACCATTATCAAAATCAATTTTATAAGCGATAGAACAGTGGGTAGCACGTTTGCCTTGCACGCAGCCAACCCAGCCAACCCAACCGACCCAGGTTCGATTCCTCTGCCCCTCTCTGAGAGCCCGGGACGATACCGAGAATATCTTGCCCACACGGCAAAGCCTGGCAAGCTTCCCGTGACGTATTCAATATGCCAAACACAGTAACTAGTGTCACAATGGAGATGTTTCTGGGCCCGCTCGAGCAAAAAAGATGAACAACGGGAGGACAGTGATAGTGACAGTGAATCAAAAAGAATCTCTTAGAAAATTAGTATTTCTTATGCAGTTGGATCCTTTGATACATTTTTTAATCCTTTATGAGCAAAATATTTCTTCATTTTCCATCAGGCAGACTTGTAGCTAGACGAATGCTCCACACCCATTATTTAAAATGAGACATTAACCTGGATTATTAATTAATTAACATGGAAACTAATTGTAATATTTTACCAAGAAACTATCTTCAATCTTCAGGTGTATACTTTTTAAACTCACCTTATGATTAAAAAAAAAACAGTTTGCAGGATGTATTTAATTGGTAGGTCTTAAAAAGAATGTTATAAGTGTTCAGAATACCATGCAGTTAGGTGATTACCACAGTTCAGTGGTTGTTAATTATCCATCTGAAGGCCAAGTGAATCAGTAGTCAAATGGGGCCAATTATCACATTTACAGAAGAACATGACTCTCAGGATGCAGCTTTCTGAAACCCTCATTTGCTATTGCAAAGTCAGTCGTAGAACAGTTCAATAAAAATGAGAATTGGATGATGCAGCATAAGACAAAAATCATGGATTCAGAAGATGGAGACAATATGGTAGAGATTCATAGTGTTTCCCAAAGTTTGTTTCAGCATCTAGCTGAGTCCAGAAAACGTAGAATCTTAAATGAAAAAGAAAATGTTTAAAATAATTCTGAAAGGTTTTCTTATGCGAGCTGAAAGTACTGGTGTTATAGATCTCACTAAGATATATCATTTCATTAAGGCCAAAGAAGAAAGGAAACTGCAGAGAGCTGCCAAATATAAATTGCCCTCTTTGTTGCCTGACAAGATTGAATATATATATATATATATATATAAAATATATATATAGACATATTTTTTTTGGTCTGGAGCCGCTGTAAAAATGCAGCCCACATGTCCCAAATGTCCAGCTAAATAATCATTGTACGGTAACTGGCATATGTGTGTGTAGTTAGAAATCAAAGAGAAATATAGGCTTTTTCTTTTAATAATTATGCCTTGCTATTGATAAAGAGTAATGACTCTCAGCAGTAGTATTTCAGTAGAGTTATAAAGATTAGAAATATAATTAACTTATTGATGCTTAGATGTCCAAAACTTTTCATGAGTCGGTATATTAAATGCCTAATTATAGCCAATGATAATTCTTTTTGGAAACATGTCTCTGCAGTGATTTGGGTTGTAAATGCAAATAAAAGAACTAGAAATAGCTCCATAAATCATTTAGCATGAATTCCTCTTTTCTTCTGTCCTGTTGAACTTTTCTAAATAGCCTCTAATACTAGCTGCTTTTTTTTTTTTGCTTAAACTCATTCTATGAGAAGAAATATAATCGTGGTAATAGCTCTCAAAGGAACGGTTACCTCTCTTTGTAAAACCAAATAACTAAACAGATGTATACACATAAACATACAAATGTTCTAGAAACAATAGAAAAGAGGAAAAACAGACATGGGCACAGACATACATCCTTGACAACAAATGTGCACATTGCTGAGAATTCCAAGTTTTTAGTGTTCATGAGAATAGATATAATGTTTCAATATTTGCAATGTTTCCATAAGTACAAGACTATAAAATGAAAGGCGAACTGGAGGTTTACAATCAGCAGTACTATTTATATTTTATATCATGTAGTGTAGGAACTTTTTGTCATACCATTTAATTTAAAATTGTTCCCACATCATCCTCTCATCCTTATATCACTTTCTCTCTTTGTAATAAAAGAATAAGGTTAGAAAATCAATATTGTATCATCATGAGTATTTTGTTATTGTAGATTCAGACACTCAATGATTGATTGAACCTACTTTCATTGCCATGCGGTTTATAATTCGGTTACCCAGATCACTGGACCTTAGTAAAACCCTAATAATTCACTATTTTTAATTCACTATTTTTTAATCTTTTCAATAAGCCATCATGATTTACAAAGTTATTCATAGTTGAGTGTCAGACATAACACTGTTCCAGCACCAACCCCACAACCCCATCACCAGTGTCAACTTTCTTTCACCCCTAGCCTGACTCCTTCACACACACACACACACACACACACACACACACACACACACTCTCACACACTCACACATGTGCGCACGCGCTCGTGCTCGTCTATTTATCTATCAATCGATCTATCTATTTGCTTCCTGGGGCTCACTCAGAGGTGCTCTAGGTTTACTTGTGGCTCTGCACTCAGAGATTATTTCTGGTATGATTTGGGTCCCAAAAGGTACATTTTTGAAATGTGATTATGAAGTTTGGATCTCTTGTTTTCAATGTTGTTGATTTCATGGTTTGACTATTGATCTGCAACATTCCTCTACATCCCCAGTGATTAATTTTGAGTTCTGAAGAATATTAATACACTCAGACTAAGAGACTAAGCATATGTATTATTATACTCATAGGACTATAAATCAAATAAACAACTTATTATTTTATGTCTCTTGCATTACCTATAGGGAAAGTTAATTGGCCCACTGGGTGAAATATATGAGTGATAAATATTATAATAGATATTATTGTGTCAATTTTGTCATTTTAAAATATTTCTCTATTTTTAGGGCGTTCGCCTTACAAGCGGCCAACATGGCCGACCCGAGTTCGATTCCTCCGCCCCGCTCGGAGAGCCCTACCAAGAGTATTCGATATGTCAGACACAGTAACAACAAAGTCTCCAATGGAGACGTTACTGGGCCCGCTCGAGCAAATCAACGATCAACGGGAGGGCCTTTACCTTTACCTTAAACTCTATTTTTAAAAAGCAGGTCAACTTATAAATAGTGGAGTAGTTATGGTGTTTGCCTTGCACATGGTAATGCAAATTGGATCCTGGGACTCCATCTGATCCCTCAACCAGGAGGGAACAGTGAGCACAGAGCTAGGAGTAATCCCTGAGCACTACTAGGTGTGATCTAACCTAAAAACAAAAGGCAAAAACCAAAAGAAGTTGCTCTTTTAGCTTTCTCAGATATTTATAATGACTCCATAAATATCACATGTTTTTGTTAATCAATGTTTGACTAAAATTGAAAAATAAACCCTTTTAAATATTAAATAATTTTAATTTTTGTACATCCTGAGCCTGGTCGTATTTTGTAACCCGGAGGAAAGATGCAAAAAAAAGGAGATGAATATGATCTCACATAATTTCATATTCTAAATTTTGGGAAGTCAACATTGACTCCTTACCTAATCTGTGGAAAGTGTCATTTAATAGAGAATTTTGCTGCTCTTATGCAAGTCATTAGGCCTCGTCTCTGCCTTCCTTGCTCAGGTCCTTGCTAATCTCTAAGCCATCTTATAGCTAGACTGACTTGGGAGCAGAGCCCTTTTTCTCCACGACCAAGCCCATGTCCTCAATTCGGTCTTCACATGATCTCCAAACCATAATCATTTTCTGTCCATTCAACAGTGGAAGTGTATTGGTCCAAAATATTAATCTAGACAAATATTATTTTGTTGCCGTAAAGAAGAAACTGCCCCTAGGCTTAATTGTAAATCAGCTGTTGATCAGAAATTTTTGATCATAAAATAGAGCAAGAGACTTCAAAAGTTGGTAGGTGGGAATAAAATTAATACCTATTTAATTCAGGAAACAACGAAAAAAATTTGGTTAATATAGTTTTAATTAATCCAGTTAATACTTTGTTTACTATTGTAAATGATAAGAATTCTTTTGAACCCTTGATATATGCTATTCACTCTAAGGTTCATAATGTCCTTATGATTTTCTTTTTGTAGATTGTATAATTAAAAATCTGAGAGTTTTGCTTTACTCATCTAAGGTGAGTCTTGAAAGCTAAAGTTACACTCCATATTACCAAACTACCACATAAAGATTAAACAATTATTTGAGGGAAGGGGTCATAGGAAAGTCACAATCAGCAGAGCTCAGAGATTATTCCTGGTGGAGTTCAGGTGCCCATTAGATGTGCCTGGGATTTGAACAAGTCTAGACTACATGCAAGGCCAAGTGCTTTACTGCCTGTATATATCAACAACCCCATGGTTAAAAACAGAAAACGTACTTTGCAAAACATTTCCAGAAGCTTCCTATGGGTCTAAAGTTTCCATTCATTTATAACTGTCAGCCTCACAACACTAAGAAATGAACATATATTCTCTTTAATATGGAAAATTGAGGGCAATTGTATTCTCTTTTCAAGGTCATATAGTATACAACTGTGAAATATTTATAATATAAATCTGAGTTACATCCAATTACATGATTGCCTTCTGGAAATTATTTTTTGTTTACTTTAGTATAAATCCCATATACTGCCTTAGGCTATTTGCAATTGACTACTTTTATTACACTGAACAAGCAGCGATTTTCGATGGTATAATTCATGAGAAGGCTGCAATAATCATTAGTTTATTTATAGCATCAATAATTAATTTAGAACTCTGGCATTATGAAACAAGTAAGGTAAACCATTTAAAATAAATAAGACATTATAGTGACTGATTAGCTTATGCATTTTCATAATAAAAACACTGAGATAATTATAGAATATTGGTAAGAATTTAGAAGATAGAATAATGTGTTATGCAAATACTAATATAGAGCAATTGCAATAAAATAGATAAATGAAATAAGGTAAAAATAAGAAAGCAAATAGTTAAAACTGGAAGAAAAAAGGGGTCTAAAATCATAATAAAAGGAAACAATAAATGATTTTGCATAATTGTGACATTGAGTATATGTGAAAATCATGAAATCGTGTATTCCACAAATTAATAAAACATAAATCCTAATTTTTTGTTTATAATTAACTTAATAAGTTATTTATTCTTCCAGTCCTTTACTTTAGAATAACTTATACTCTCGGGTCTGTATACTATGAGTTCTTGTCAGTTCTAGTGTCAAAGATGAAATGTCAGAGCATGACATTATTCTATTAGAGTTGTCCTACACACATACTCCACAAATTCAGTAGGGGTTGAAGAGACATTCTACGTTCACTAAGCGTCACTTGACTGGTCCTTTTAAAGTCTTGATACGGCATTTGGGGATTATACATACAGGGACTAGTGGCCTAGATAACAACAAAAAGATGAAAAATAGACAATTTGTGTGTTTGGGTACAATCTGAATGGAATGCAAGTCTTCAGAAATGAGCTCTGGCGCTGAGAACATCCCAAAATCCAGAGTTTATTTTTAGAGAAGTATTAATTTCATAAAAATATTTGCTGGATAGTACAGAGAATTCCTGTATACCCCCCTCCCAACATACAGTTATGCTATCATTAGTATTTTGATAAAGATATGGTGTGTTTATTTTGATTGATACATATTTTTAAATAGATGATTTACATTAGGGTCAACTCTTGCATTGTGTATGTGGATTGCCAAATGACTATAACAGTTACTATTACCATATTGCTATTTTGTGTGTCTGTTTGTTTGTTTGGGGATGGCACACAGGTGGTCTTCAGGGCTTACTCCTAGCTCTGAGCACAGGATAGTTCATTCATAGCAGTGATAGAGAACCACATTGGATGTTGGGGATCAGACCTAAGGTGGTCAAATGCAATGCACTTTTCCTACCTACTATACTACCTCTCAGGCCCCCACTATGGCCATATTGTAGAAAATCGTTTCAACATCCTAAAATTTTGTTGATTTCACCTCATTTCCCCTTCCCTCTGAACCCCTAGTAATAACTAATACTTTTTTCTCTATATATTGCTTTGCCTTTTCAAAAAATACGACTGAAATAATTTGGCATGTAACATTTACAGATGTCTCACTTTCATTTAGAAATAGTACATTTAATATGTGTTCTTTTGATTGCAAGATACTCCTATGTACAGGAATGCTATACATACATTTGAACATGTCTCAAAGTTTTTGATGCTTACCCAAGATGCTTCAAAACTAGCAGTGAATCCCTAAAGACCAATGGATATTGATTATTAAACATGAAAAACTTGGTTTCAATTTTTTTATTCAAATAAATATTCAATTGATAGAGAAGGATCCAAATAATCATGGGTCTAAAAATGTTTAGATAAATTAATGAATGGGATCAATCATATATAATTTAGGTATATTCAATAAGCTATGTATATCTATCTGATAGTTTGAGAAATAAATAATATAGAAACTTAGAAAAATATAAAATATAATTTTTACAAAGGTTTGTCTTATTCTCAAGATCTATTCCTATTAGTTTAATTATTTTCTATTCATTACAAACTTTGATCCTATGGATAGTTTAATATTATTTTTCTATTAAAAAATAATTGGTTACCTTCTTATTTTAAAAATAAAAATGTATTCTATTACTGTTGAAAATTAATCCAGTAGTACAGTGAATAAAATAGTAGGCAGCTTCAATATAAATGATTCCTACCCCAATAGAAATAAATAATTTTGAGTTTAATCTGGAAATATTAAATATAAATGTGTACTTATATTAACTCACTGATTTATATGTATATAAAATATTTAATAAAGGTAAAGGTAAAGGCCCTCCCGTTGATCATCGATTTGCTCGAGCGGGCCCAGTAACGTCTCCACTGGAGACTTTGTTGTTACTATGTCTGGCATATCAAATACTCTCGGTAGCTTGCCGGGCTCTCCGAGAGGGGTGGAGGAATCGAACTCGGGTTGGCCATGTTGGCCGCTTGTAAGGCGAACGCCCTACCCGCTGTGCTATCTGTGCATTTATATATAAGATATCAGTGAAAAATTTTTTAAAAATCATCTAAGACTGTGACAAATATCTCTCTTTTTGGAGGGAAGAACACGTAGTAGTAGTTAATTGCTTTTGGATTTAAGTTTAGAGATAACCCCTAATCCCAGATGGAGTTCTGGGATCCTATGCCATGCTGGGGACAGAACCTGGGTCAGCCGCCTGCAAGTTAAGTGCCTTAACCACTGTACTTTATCTGGCCCCAAAATACACTATACTTTATTTTTAACAAATAAAATATCATATATACATTATATATTTTTTTAATTTTTCTACTAGTGAAATTCTTAACATAAACATTATCCAGTTGAAACAAAAATAAACTAAAAAGTTTTCAGAATCTAAATATTTAAATGCCAAATATCACGACTAAGTAGATTTCAGAATGTTGTTAACGACACAGTTCTTCTCTCACTTCTATATCCCAGAAATATTTATGCTTTTGCAATTGAATCTCTCTTACTTACGAAAATAAACTGCAGAGTAATGCTGTGGTCAAAGACGTGAACTCTGGATTTAGCTAAATCTGATCTAACTGTGTGACATTGAATTACTGTCTTAAAATTTCTAGACATTAGTTTCCTTATTGGCAGAAAAGCATCATATTTCCTATTATTTCTGCTGTGTCTTATCAATAATTTATAGAAGCAACTTAAACTAATCTAAGACACGCAAGCCAAAGTTTTTATTGTGGTATTAAAATTGCACTGTGATTTCTAAAAATATCATTTACTGTTGTATAATTGAGATTATTTTCTGTATTTTGTGAAGCATGTATGTATGTTTACTGCATGTTTTGTGAAGCGATTTTATGTTGAGTTTTTTGTTACATTGAAACAACTTTTGTGTAGAGATGCTAAGGAAGAAGAAATAAACATGCAAACATGATCTGTAAAATCTTATTAAAGTTTGCAACAAAAGTAGAATCCACGGACCACAGAGGAAGCACACTGTTCCTAAGGACATGACTCATCTGCTACGTGACCTGACTCAAATCCCTGCACCACCTGACACAGAATAACCCTAGAGAGAGTCCTGAATTTGAATGCCCTGGGCCACAGAAGGGTAGTCCTCCTGGTCCCCAATGATATATGGCCTGAGCAGTTTTGAATCTTCAGGACATAATATTAAACCGTTCAGTCCAGTTGACCAACTATTAAAGAGAAGTGTTCCCCCAAATTCTCTGAGCACCACGTGGGAGATTCACCCTCCCCCCAATTTTATTAAATAAAATGTTAATGGTTGAAAGTACTTTGTAAAATATGCTTCTAAGAAAGCTCAATTGCATTACAAATTCTGCACTAATGATTATTTTGTTTATTTTTTGTGGGAGTCACCCCAGGCTGTGCTCAAGGCTTACTCCTGGCTGTGCAATCAGGGACCAGCCACAGCTCTGTTCCTCAAGTGCCACATGGAGTACAGGGGAAGATACCCGGATCAACGGCATGAAGGCAAGTCCTCTACCTCTCTGTTCTTGTTCTAGTCTTGCATGAACCATCTCAATTATTTTTTTGTTACCAAGAAAAACAATTGTGGGGCTGGAGCAATAGCACAGTGGGTAGGGCATTTGCCTTGCAAGCGGCTGACCCAGGTTCGATTCCCAGCACCCCATATGGTCCCCCGAGCACTGTCAGTAGTGATGCCTGAGTGCAAAGCCAGGAGTAACCCCTGAGCATCACCAGGTGTGACTCAAAAAGAAAAAATAATTGTATGTGTGTTAACAAACTCAGATATAACCCTTTAAGAATGTCCCTATGTTAGTAGGTTTCTACTATTACTATAGAAATATTACTGGAATAAATATATTACCTGTCACCTGTTGACCCATTGTTCATCAGGTTATTCCAGTGGACACCAGTAACATCTCCATTTGTCCCAGCCCGAAATTTTAGTAGCCTCTCCTTACTCGTCCTTTCCAACGCTGCTGTATTGGAAGCTCTTTCAGGGTCAGGGGAATGAGACCTGTTATTGTTACTTTTTTTAGCACATTGAATATGCCATTTTGTTTTATAGTCTCTGGATCTCGGGCGTTGATGGGATTGCATGGCGCCAGGGGCAGTTTGTGGATATGGCTGCCAAGCTACTGGAAAACTGGAATGCTGGTGGGAGGAGTCCCAATCTGAGCAGGCTTGGAGATCTCAGCCCTGGGTCCCACACACATGGGTTCCTCTGCCAGTTCTTTAATGCATGAGGCTCCCCGAAGTTTGTGAGTGTGACTGGAGTGAAATGGACTTCCTCAGATATATCTGCACAAAAATATCACCTCAAGTAATCTCAACACTTAATTGCATGAAATTGTTTTCCCTAATGGATAAATTACTTAGAAACAAATAATCTAAAATGAAACAAATAATTATACTGCAAGGACTAAAAGTGGATTCAGAGCCAACCACTGTAGAAAACTAATAGTTTTAGATTTCTATATAGACCATTGAGGAAAATCTAAATTTACATTGAGTCTTAGAGTATATGTGGGTTATATTAATGTCCATAAGTGTAATAATCACTTTGTGATATAAACGTGGTTTTTTCAGCTAAAAACTAAAATGTATTAAAAACAACAATATCTAAAATATTTCAATCCGCATGGTGAGTAATGTGGAATAATTATAGCCTATATTTTTCTTTCTAGAATATTTGTGGAAAGTTTTCTACCAAGAGCCTTTGATGTCAAACTATTGTGTGTGTGTGTGTGTGTGTGTGTGTGTGTTAATTTTGTTTCGAGGCCAAACAATGGGGTACTCAGGGATTTCTTGATGGAGTCGAGGTAATCAGGGGACCACATAGGGTCCCAGGGATAAAATTCAGCTTTGATGCATTGGAGACAAGTACCCTGCATACAATTCAATCTCTCAAGTTCTAAACTACAGATATTGGGGGGGGAGGGGTGGGGATTGGTAATGTCTAAGATTAATCCAATACATTTCCCTATGACTTTCTAAACAATTATTATTACAGAAAATGAAAAGAAAGTGAGTTTAGCTGTTTTCTCCATGAAACACTATCTCATGGAAGACCAGACGATGAACTAATTAAATGAGCTGGCTTCATAGGATTAGTATCCTACTTACTGAGGCTTAATTCAAAACTCATTTTATGTGTTTGACTGGTTCAAAATACACATATCATAAACTGGATGTTCCTTTCCAGCTCCTTGATTTTCAAAGAGTCCCTAAAATCCCATGAAAGCCCTCCTCTAAATGTCTCCATTTAAAACAGTACCCGCGTTTATAAAGGTTTTATTTTTTAACTGCAATGTAATATGTAACTCTTTCTTTTAAAGATAATGGCATTTTGTTCATTATTTCAGATACATTTTCAGAGGTTCATAGTTGGTTCATAGAGGTTCTTATCCCTAAGATAAGGTTCTGGGTTTAAAGTGTCAAAATTACCAAAGATACTATTAACTTCAACCTCATTTATATCTTAAAGCAAAATAAAAAAAATAACTTACAATAACGTTATGTATTGTGAGTTTATGCCTGTAGCTATAAGATGATCTTTTATAATTTCTGCTGATTTGTATAGGTAATATGTTATTAGCAAATTGTGTGGAAGACAACTTTTTTATGTGTGCTGAAAAAATTTTGGCAAACTATTATTTTATAAATAATAGGATAGCAAATAAATTATATAGAGGGCAACAAAAAGTGAATATAAAAAAATTCTTATCTTTTTCTTGTATGGTATGTGCAGACTTATTCTCTTTGTTTTCAGCCTTTTAAAACTTTATTTAAGTTTGTGCAAAAAATAAAATTACCTGTGGTTGTGATAGATCAGACATATTGCCTAATATTTTCTGTGAGGTGGTTAGACTGAAATTCTCAAATCTTATAAAAAATGTTATATGTAGATACTAAAGATTGTGAATCTAAAGTATATATTTACACTACCCAAGTATTCAAAGAGATTCTTTAATTTACTGAATTTCTCAGAGTTCCATAAATATGAAAGTTGGTATTTACATTTATAGTTTTATACTGAATATCTTACATTATTCCTAATTACATAGGTCTTTGAAAAAATAGAGATGCACTCTTCTATGTGTGTGAAATTCATACATGATTGAATGTATATTACACTGAAATGCTCCTACCTAACGATATTTTAAATAAGAGAAAAAGAACTACATCATAAGCATAGCTATTCTGGCCTTTAGAGAAAGAAATGGTACTTTAGAAACCTGCAAATGACAGAACTCTCTGCTGAAACACTCCCTGAGCCTCATGAATTACTGCCGCTGTGCTTTCATAGAATTATTAACATTTTAAAAGGAAAGAAGGGAGAATAAAATATAGTCTCCATCCCAGTATAAAAGAAGGGATAAAACATTATGGAATTGATATCTGGCCGATCCAGCAGGTGAATAGAAGGTCTAAACAGTATTATAGGCACACTGATGTTATTTAATTCAAAATTTTCTATTCAAATCATATCAAATTCCAATGAAAGTAGGATTATATTGCAGCAAAAGCTGAGTATGAGTGAGACTGTCACAAACAGGTTAGTACTATACATGTCAAGCTTAAAATAGAAGCATGGATTTCTCTCTTTGGTTCTGGTCGACAAAATGTCTGGTAATACTGATTACTAATGGCATTTTAATTGTGAGAAATAATTAATGTGCAGATTATCTTTTAATACAAAATGTTATTTTGTCATCATTTAACACGAATGAATAACTATAAACTTATACGAATCAATAGATATATGTTTGTATTCATATTTATTATAACATGCATTTATTAACCCATATTTGTGTTCACATATTTTATATATTATATGCATCATATAATCTCTAACATATATTACTTATGTATGGATATATATTATATTGATATATAACATGAATATATATTTATACAATATGTATATGTAATATGGTAAAGGTAAAGGTAAAGGCCCTCCCGTTGATCGTCGATTTGCTCGAGCGGGCCCAGTAACGTCTCCATTGGAGACTTTGTTGTTACTGTGTCTGGCATATCGAATACTCTCGGTAGCTTGCTGGGCTCTCCGAGAGGGGCGGAGGAATCGAACTCGGGTCGGCCATGTTGGCCACTTGTAAGGCAAACGCCCTACCCGCTGTGCTATCGCTCCAGCCCTATATGTAATATGAATATATATAATATATATGACTACACCAGGACATTTCTGTCTCAAATATATAAATGATTATAAAACACATTTGATAATTTGATTACCCTGTTATTCATTAAGTATTCCAGAGAGTTGTATTTTTGAAAGATTTATATGTTTAGAATGAAAAATTGTGGAGTTAGAATTAATTCTGTCTTAAAGATGGTGTAACTCTGCAATTATAAAAAGTTGAAGTGAAAGAATAAGAAAAACATTAGGGCGGTTTGGGATATTGTGCAGCCAATAGGACAATGGCCTTGCATTCAGTGGACACAGATTAGATTGAGACATCCCATAAGTTCCCCAGTGCTGCCCAGAGTGCTTCCTGAGCACAGAGTCAAGAGAAGGATGAGTTGTCCCAGAAACAAAATAACAATCAGATTAGGAGTTTTCTCCCTATGGTAAAAATAAAATAAAAGACACATATGATGAAAAGCTAAATTCAGATATACATTAGTTATCTATTACTGCATCTAAGAGTTCATAAGACTTAGTAATTAGAAAAAAATTATTCTTTGACAGTTTCTGTGGCTAAGGAGTACAGGAGCAGTTTCTCTGGTTCACTGCTGTCGGATCTAGGATGACATTTTAATTAAAGTTTTGGTCAAGATCAAGGTCTTCTAGAGGATGGCCATTGGGAAGTCAGGTTTGGGCCTTCAGTGAAGAGAAACACTGGGCCTCATGGGATGGGGTTGGAGCCGGCCCTTTCCTCCCAGTCCCAACGAGACCCTCAGTCGCCATCCATGAATGGCCTATCTGGCTCCTGATCAAGATGCTTAACGGCCATGATCCCAGAGACTCAGGAACAAATCTCGAAACCCAGCAGATTTGGGCAGAAATCCCTCCATATTTAAGTAAAATATTATGATACTACTTACAAGTAAAATGTTGAAAAAATGAGAATTATGAAAACAGTAAAATGTTTTACTAGGAATTAAAGATTGGGGGTAGGGAAGGAAAATAGAAGAATAGGAGTTGCTTTTAAATATTTTTAGTATTTAAATTGGATCTAGCAGATAAACTTTATAAATCTAACACTTCAGAAGTAGTAATTATAGTCAATGATACTTTCGTATTGTTCTCAAAAATCAAAATACTGAATCTTATTTTCTTAAAAGCTACCAAATATGAAGTGATATATGGGATATGATAGAGATATTAGCTAATATAGCAGAGGCAATCAAAGAATAAGAAATAGTCTGCTACTCTAGTTGTATTTGTTATCCTAATCTATCATAAATATGGAAGTGGCATTTTCTAAAATTTTCTTCATTCTTTTTATGGGAAAGTCAAAGCTTTCATCTCTGCAAGATTTTCCAGAATGCATGGCCTCAGGAGGCAGACTTGGCTGAGTCCTCCTTAGTGTACACACTGACGTCGGTGAAATGAAATGTTGAGTGCAAAGAATCACATGTTGGAAAATGAACACCGAAGACCAAGAGAGTGACTAAAAATGATTATTTTTGATTAACTTAGCAAAATTATTCACAATGAATTTTGTAAAAGGACACTTCTCTTATTTCTAGGATGAGTAGCAAGGCATTTTGACTAAATTTCTCACACAAGTTAGCTATAAAAGTAAAATTTACTCTTTTCTTAAAAAACAATCTTTGATAATGATAAAATGCTTCTAGAATTATGTGGAAAAAACACATGTTAATTAAATTATACATAGCCCGGCAAGCTACCAATAGTATCTCGCCCGCATGGCAGAGCCTGGCAAGCTCCCCGTGATGTATTCGATATGCTAAACACGGTAACAACAAAGTCTCCAATGGAGACGTTACTGGGCCCGCTCGAGCAAATCGACGAACAACGGGAGGACAGTGACAGTGATGTTTTTATAAGTACAGAAATGAATATATATGTTTCTATGTAATTTTAAAAGACTAAATTTGCAAACTGTTGAGCAGAATAATAAGAAAATAAAGAAAATAGGGTGGGGAGAAACATGACAACATTTATACTCTGTAAAATGTATAATGTTAAATATGTGAAATAAAGAAGTATATTTATCATCTCTCTCTGTATATATAGAAACCTATATATTTCTATATATATGATATCTCATTATGGCAAACAAGCCTTTAGGAAACTATCAGGGTTATTTTGCTAAGACTTTGATCTATACTCTGTGTATCTCATTAAGACCGTGTTTGTTTCCCTTATCAAAGATTATTATGTTTAATAATAAGGAATTATTTAATAGTTATGGTATTTAAAATCTTCTTCTATCTTCCCTTGCCTACACATAGCACAATGAACTCTATTTAGTCTTTCAATATTAATTTATGTTGACCATTCTTCAGGCTTTTTTTCACATTTAACATTTATATGATAGAGCAAAACAATGAATGATAAACATTTGTTTTTAGTTCTGAATATGATTATATTTGTAAGGGCCTTTATTCTCAATTTTGTAAAGTATCTAAGAGTCACTTAAAAACTATAATGAGGCAAATTTTTTGTTAAGAAATCATGAATCTGAAAAACCAGTGATTAATGTTGCAATAATCCCTATTTTGACAAGTCATACAAAATCCACCAAATTTTCAAAGAAGGTCAATCAATGTAAAGGTAAAGGTAAAGGCCCTCCCGTTGATCGTCGATTTGCTCGAGCGGGCCCAGTAACGTCTCCATTGGAGACTTTGTTGTTACTGTGTCTGGCATATCGAATACTCTCGGTAGCTTGCCGGGCTCTCCGAGAGGGGCGGAGGAATCGAACTCGGGTCAGCCATGTTGGCCGCTTGTAAGGCGAACGCCCTACCACTGTGCTATCGCTCCAGCCCCAATCAATGTACTTTGAATTTATATATATATTTATATATTTATAGATATAAATATATGCACAGCGGTAGGGCGTTCGCCTTACACGGGGCCAACATGGCCGACCCGAGTTCGATTCCTCCGCCCCTCTCGGAGAGCCCGGCAAGCTACCGAGAGTATTCGATATGCCAGACACAGTAACAACAAAGTCTCCAGTGGAGACGTTACTGGGCCCGCTCGAGCAAATCGACGATCAACGGGAGGGCCTTTACCTTTACCTTACCTTTACCATATATAAAATATATACATATATTTATATCTATAAATATAATGTCCTCCCGTTGTTCATCGATTTGCTCAAGCAGGCCCAGTAACATCTCCAATGTGAGACTTGTGTTACTTTGTTTGGCATGTTGAGTACGTCACTGGTAGCTTGCCAGACTTTGCTGTGCTGGCGAGATCCTCTCGGTAGCTTGCCGGGCTCTCCGAGAGGGGCGGAGGAATAGAACTCAGAGCAGCCATGTTGGCTGTGTGCAAGAATTTACCTCATTTTTGTACATTCATCATTGATCTCTTAAATCTTACAGTCATTCATATTTTTATTGAGTAGTGTTGCTTCCATAATTATATATTAAACTCTAAGTTCTCTTCTATAGTTGAAATGTTAACATCCAACTTTCTTGTCTACAGTTGTTTGCAAATGAAGCAAGTGACATGTTAAATGCTCATATGAAAATCTGAAAATACTCACCAATATTTCTCCATACAAATATACTTTTTTGGCTGGTGATCCTACTATCCAACCAGTTCTTCAAACCTAAACAAATAAAAAGACCATAGATTGATTTGTATTTGTTTGTTCTATTTCTTTACACCCAATCTCCAACCATATACAATGATATATACATGAATATAATGCAGTTTCCACATCTCAGTCCCTGCCACAGGAAACTGTTATCTAGACCATAATTATTCCCTAACTAATACTCCACTACTAAGGATGGCTCTTTATAACTCAGAATGAGTTTTTCTGACCATTGATTCCTTAACTCCTTTGATTAGCATGAACTGATACCACTAGCCTATTCTCGTCCTTGACTGAAAATAAATTCACTATCACTATCATACCGTTGTTCATCAATTTGCTTAAGCGGGTGCCAGTAACGTCTTCATTCATCCCTGTCACGTGCTAGTGTAACCAGATGGAATACCGGGGGCTCTTTCAGGGTTAGGGGAGTGAGGATCATCATTGTTACTGTTTTTTGGCATATAAGTATGCCACGGGTAGCTTGCCAGGCTCTGCCGTGCTGGCAGGATACTCTCAGTAGCTTGCCAGGCTCAATGAGAGGGATGGAAGTTTTGGGGGCAGCCTCTAATCACCTTTACAGGTGTTCCTAGTCAGGCATATATGCAGGCATGTTACTCTTGGTAGCTTGCTGGTTCTCTGAGAGCGAGAACTAGACAATAAGAGATCAAGTTTCCGGGAGCTTGGTTTTATAGTCTCTGGACCTTGGCCATTGATGGGTTACATGGCAGTTGGTGGGTGCAACTGTCTAGCTACTGGAAGATGGGGAATCTGGGTGAAGGAGGCCCAGTCCTGATCCGAGCAGGCTTAGAGATCTCAGCCTCGCGTCCCCCACTCCTGGGTTCCTCTGCTGGTTCCTTCATGTGTGAGGCTCATCCGAGCATGTGGAGAGTGGTCTTAGGATGGCCGTGGCTTATTCCCGGAGGTCTCCAGCTGACAGGGCTCTGCTCGGGGCTGAGAGGGAAACTCAACCCACCCCCTCCAAGTGTCCCATTCTTATTGTTCTTTTTATTCTTCCAAGTCTTTATTATTTGTTTTTTGTTCTTCCAACTTTTTTCATTGATCCTTCTGTTTTAGCTACGCTTGCTGTAGCAGTGTAACAGATTCCAACAATATTAATATGTCCTAATCCACATCTGTGAATAGTACTTTGTGGAAAGCATAACTTCGTAATAGTGATTAGGGTTCTAAAATTGCCATAAAAGTGAACATAAGAACTTTGCACAAAGGAGGCAGAAGATGGGAGAGATAACCCCATGGGTTAGAGTTTTTTGTTTTGTTTTGTTTTGTTTTGTTTTAATTGTGGGGGCATGAGGTAGAGGGGCACATGTGATAGTTCCCCTGAGTTATTCCTTGCTCTGTACTCAAGGATGACTTTTGACAGAGCTCAGGGAATGTTGGGGTCTTGTCTGGCCTCTGTTCAGCATGCTCCTTTGTCCAGAAAGAGGCCGCTACTCAGATTTCTGAGGACAGGGCCAATCTTCCCTGCCTGCAAAGAGAGGGGTCCGAGGAAAGAAGCAAACCAGTGTTGCCGCCTCCATAGAGAAATGACCCCATGAGCACCGCAAGGGTCCCATCAAGTGGTTCCACTTTATTAAGTAAACAGCACAAATTTTATAGGCTCGGAAAAGGGGGGGAGGGGTCAGATATGCAAATGGCCAGTACTCACAGTGGTTAGAACAGCATATCTTTTTTCACAGTTCTATAATAGGGTTACATTTCTGTCATCTGCATATCACCAGATACATTCTCTTCCATGATAACACTGACCTGTGCTAAGTAGGTGTTGCAACAGGCTTCCTGAGTGATCTGGGAACATCTGCCCTGGCTCTAGCCCAGGGATTAGTGTTATGATTCAAAGCAGACCCAGAGGGACTTTTTTTCCCAACAAGGGAACCCCAGAATAGTACCTGGGAAGGAACCCAATTTGACTGCATGCAAGACAAGTACTAATCTCGCAAGCCCCAGCCTTTGTATAGAAGGCCCAGAATCTCACAGGTTATACACAAAAGTCCCTCAGACTTGGTGTTCCTCTGACTATTTCCAGGACTATTTCCAGGACTCTCACATACAAGAGGGAGGCATAGCTGTGGTGACAGAATATGGAGTGCTGGGCCTACAATGGACTGCACGAGGTAAGCTACAGGAACTCAGAGCACCCAAAGCAATTTCTTGTGAAGTATCTCTGGAGGCAGCAGAGCCCCGCTGGCACCTTGGTTTTAGTCCAGGGTACAAATTTGTTTCAAATCATAAAATTTGTGGTATTTTTTTTCATGCTTATAGGAAATACCTAGACATAACTTAGTCTGTGTCTCTCTTTCACTTCAGTTTTGTTGTTACTGTGTCTGGCATATCGAATACTCTCGGTAGCTTGCCGGGCTCTCCGAGGGGGGCGGAGGAATAGAACTCGGGTTGGCCATGTTGGCCGCGTGTAAGGCGAACGCCCTACCCGTTGTGCTATCAGTTTTGTTATTCTATCTTATTGTGTTCCTCCTATGATCTTCACACAGATGGATCTTTCTCATCATGTCACCACAGATCCTATGTGTCCTCTGGATAGATAACATTTTTCTCCAAACACCTTCAGGCATGGGTATCCCTGGTCCTTTGCTGTGTAATTCTCCTTTCGAAGTGTGTCTTAACCATAATGTATCTAATATCTCTCTTTTCCCATGAGGATGAAAGTTTCATATGGTTTAGAGATTTTACTAAACCACTTCTGTTCAGAGAACTAAGTTTACTACCAAGATCTTAAACCCAGTCATATTGTCAAATAATTAACTTTAAGCTGGTCTATTGAGATTTTATCTCTTTCCTATTTCTCTTCAAAATATCAGTTTTAGGGGGTATGGTGCAGTCAGCAGGTCAATCTGTACCTGTGAGGCGAGTGCATCAGCATCTTGATGGGACCTTGAGACTTCCAGATACTCCAAAATTGCTGCTGTGCCTTTGGCCAGACCCCAAAAACATGGGGAAAAGCTTACCAAGAAAGTAATCTGCCAAAAGTTAGAAATTTGGGAGACACACCCACAAACCACCTCTGGTTCAGCTACATAACTGGAGGCATGGCCTCTGTGGTTCCTGATTGGACTGGTTAACAGCCATGATCCCAAAGACTGAGAAACAAATCTTGAAATCCAATGGCTTTTGGCAGAAATGCATCTGGTTCCTGCAATAGATTACTGGTGCTGGACCACCCCAGGTGGAAATAGGTTTCGTGCCTTGGCCTGTTTCTCATCATCCTCCAGAGTCCACTGGACAGTCAGGTTTGGGCCCGCAGAGATGAGACATGTGAAGCCACAAGGGAAGGGAGTGGAGCCTGCACTTTCCTCATCGTCCCAATGAGATCTCAAGTTCCTGCCCGTGAATGGCCTATCTGGCTCCTGATCAAGCTGCTTAATGGCCAGGATCCCAGAGACTCAGAAACAAGTCTCGAAACCCAGCAGCTGTTGGTAGAAATGCATCCGGACCACACAGTAGGTTATTGTCGCCAGGCCACCCGAGGGGAGAAAGGGTGCTATCCCTCCGCCTGCTCCCCCTTGTCAACTCTGTGGCTGCCATCCACCAGAGTCCATTTGATAGTTAAGTTTAGGCCACCACTGACGAGACATGCAGGGCCTCATGGGATAGGGGTGGAGCCGGCCCTTTCCTCCCCATCCCAATAGTACCCTTAGTCGCCACCCATAACGTCCTCTCTGGCTCCTGATCAGGCCCCTAAGACCATGATACCAGAGACTGATAAACAAATCTCAGACACCAGCAGATTTTGGCAGAAATGCGTCAGGTCCCTGCAATAGGTTACCAGCACCTGGCCATCCCAAGTGGGAATAGGTTTCATGCCTTGGTCTGTTCCCCCTGGCGGTCTGGTGGCCGCCATCCTTCATAGGCCACTGGATAGTCAGGTTTGGGTCCGCAGCGATGCAACACCAGGGCCTCATGGGATGGAGGTGGAGCTGGCCCTTTCCTGACACGCCTATGAGACCCCGAGTTGCCGCCCGTGAACGACCTTTCTGGCTTCTGATCAAGCTGCTTAATGACCATAATCCCAGAGACTCAGGAACACATCTCGGAACCCAGCAGGTTTTGGCAGAAATCCCTCCAGATTTAAGTGTTAAACTTTTGGAATTTCGAAATCGCGTGACCGCACAACATCATATGTTATTCATAACCAGCAGTAGAAACAAATTGTCTACTGTTGCCTTTTCAGCAGATCTGAGTGTTGGGGTAAAATCCCAGATAATAATGGTGGGTCTGGTTTCAAAATATTGAATGTAATCAAAGTAGAGAGAGAGAGCAATGTGGAAATCATCTGCCCCACAGGTAGGGAGAGGGTGTGGGATGGGGGGATACTGGGGGTTTTGGTGGTGGAGAATGGGCACTAGTGAAGGTATAGGTGTTTCATTGTGTGACTGAGACTTAAACATAAAAGCTTTGTAACTGCTTTCATGGTATTTCAATAAATAAAATTATAAAAAAAATTAAAAAGTAAGGTGGTGTTCATGCCCAACTCAATCAGTCTAATCAGTGGATGAATAAATAGCAGTACTCTTATATAAAAAATATATATATCAGTTTTGTTCAATCACGTGAGTTATTGAAATATAACTTAAAATACTTTGAGAGTGTATGCTTCCCAATTCACTTAATTCTTCTAATTATTACCACTAATGATTCATTTAAGAAAAAAATTAATAAGAAGCATATATATATATATTTCCCCTCATCTAGTATTAATGGGTATTAAAACTTATTTTAACAAAAACAAAGATTATAATTTTATTTCATTATAATAGCATAAGATATGTCTTTTAGGAACTCACATAAAGTATCTTTGATATTGTTTCCAGGTAATGAAAAATTTCAAGTCCTCTTTCATAATTTTTTAAAAACTGTTTCAGGCTGTTCTGTTGAGTGAAGTGTTTTTTTTTTTTTCTTTTTTTTTTCTTCTTTGCCAGACCCCAGAGTTTTCAGCATCTTTCATTTCAGGTATACTTGCCATGTTTGAAACAAAGAATACTGGATTTTATTGGGTATTTTTGTCTTTTGAAAACCCAAAAGATAATAAATTGTGTATATTATATTTGATTACATTGGAGAGATAAGCTGAAGAAATAAATGCATTAATAACAGTATGAAATGGGAATTATGTTTCCTTGATTTAAAAGGAGACACATATTTACATGTTTTTCTTTTGAACAGCAGTACCCCGATACATGACTGGTACTCAGATATTTTCTTGCAAAAAAAAATGTTGCATTTACCCAACAAATTTTTGATAAAATATTTATAGAACCTGATAAACCATTTCCAGATAGCAAATTCTATTTTTCAGTGGTAATCAATTATGGATGATAAACAAGCTCAAAAAAAATCAGAGTGCTCCTGAGATGTGCAAAAAATATTTCAAACACCAATCATAGCTGGGACTGAATCTCTATCAGAGGTGGGACTGGATTTTGCATCTGTGAGGTTGGTACAATGTGGTTTTGTATTAAAAAAAAAAAAAACTAAAGCAACTATTTAATGTTTTCATTTAATCACATCAACATTCAAGGTTAAAAATTATTATTTCATTATGATCACTCCTTTAATGACTTTTTAATGTAGTTTTATATTTTTATCTACTTTTTTAGAAAATAGTTGTCTTTCTTTTACATTATAATGCCTATAAATCTTAAAAGTTCATCTCAAACACAGGTGAACAAAATCATCTACCTCACATAAGATCCATTTAAGAGATAAAATTTAGCAAATCAAAGTATGGATGAATAGTTACTAGGAGCTATGTCTGAATTCAAGCTCAAGTTTCATGCATAATATAAACTTAGAGAGAAATATCTGACATTTGAAGGTCAATAGAAAAGAGACTTCAGAGAAAGAGATTCTTTTTTGCATACATTAAGGGATGATTGAAAGAACTGCATATTATATAGAGGTTGAAAGTTTAGTGAATTGTGGAGATTGTTGTGTATTCAAGTGCTTCTTATTATTTGTGACTATTTTTTGCTTCATTACCTTTCTTTAGGAAGAGGTAAAAATGCAAACTGTTCTGTCAAAACTCAACCTTCATTGTTTCATTACTCATACCTGATTTCAGCATAATGCCATGCACTGCACAATGTGCATTTTTTTTCAACACAGCTGAACACAGACTTTTTAAATTGAAGGGAAGGTGCCACTTGCATTTATTCTTAAAATCATGTGCCCTGTTTTGTTTTGTAATGTGATCACAATTCCTTTGGAAAAGACAGTTTATACATGCATGATAACAAACTAAAACTGTAATAAAATACGGAGATGCTTTTAAAAATATCATTCTCCGATATGTTAGCCAGCAATAGAACATTTAGTTAGAAACTTCCCACAAGAACTATGGCAGCGGACTATTCAATAGACCTTGTCTCATTCAAAAATGCTTCCACCTACACTGTGAATTCAATAATGCACAATAATGAATTCTTTCCAAACAAGCATTGTGTAACTGTACATCTTTATGAGAAAATTGTCTTTAAGGAAGAAATTGGAATTCAATATTTAAGACATTTGAAAGGAGAAAGTCAATAAAGTGATAAAGATGAGATGGACGGTAAGATGCAAGCAGTGACCTTAGTCTCTGTAGGTTGAGTCCATGTGGTGTTGAATAATAGTTTAGTGAAAATGGCTTTTAAAAGGTGATTATTTTATTCCAGTGAAAGCACTGAGAGACTAATTTTTTAACTGAAAGATTTTTACTTTCAAACCTTTCCTCTATCCCTATTTTCTCACTTTCTTTTCACTGAAATAGTAAAATAGTATACCTCAGAATTTTTTTCTAGTTCAGCATTTTTGTTGCTGGCAATGATTTTTTTTTAATATGCAGGTCACCTCCTCTTATATGTTTTATTAGACAGTGATAATGGACCCTGCTCATCCCCATCATATAGCTGAAGTTAGTTAGGGGAGAATCTTGTTCCAACTTGAAAAAGGTACAAAACTGGGGAGGAATGTGTTTCCTAATAGGATGTGGAGAAGAACAGAAGTTCCAAATCACATATGAGAACCTTTAACCAGAAGAATTATTGCTATAGCACATTTGTAAATTTAAAACATAAATGAATTAATTAATCAGTTAAAAGTAATGGCATTAGAAAACAATCACATATGCTAAAGCATGAATAAATGTCTGAGCAGTATAGAAAACTACCAAAAGAATTATATATTTTTATCACTGTATCACTGTCATCCTGTTGATCATCTATTTACTTGCGCGGGCACCAGTAACATCTCTATTCCTCCCAGCCCTGAGATTTTAGCAGCCTCTTCTTACTAGTCTTTTCCCAATGATTGGAGGATTTTTCAGGGTCGGGGGAATGAGACCTGTTGTTGTTATTGTATATGGCATATCGAATACGCCATGGGGAGCTTGCCAGGCTCTGCCCATGCGGGCAGGATATACTCGGTAGCTTGCTGGGCTCTTGGAGAGGCAAATATTTATATATTTCATTCTATGATTTGTTGCCTACTGCATGAACCCCATCAGATATGCTGTAATAACCATGGAAAATGGGTAGGATGTGTCTTGTAATGCGTCCGGAAAGTGGCCTGGAGCGTGGAAGTGGTTGGGCAGTGGAGATCGCCTGCCTTGGCTGAGTCCCTTGGAGCGGGGAGGGCTTTCACCCACCCCACAGCCTGGCACGGAGTCCAGTGGCATGGTTCTGGGGGCTTCCTTTTATACTCCTGTCTGGGAGGAGCATCTGTGAGTCCTGGAGTACAGTGAGAAGAGATTAACTGGTACCGGCAGGGTCTGGCCTAGAGGTATGATCCCTGAGTCACAGGAGACTGGAGGAAGCGTGCAGAGGTCTCTGTTCTGGGTCCCGTTGAGTGCAGAGTCAAAAGTCACAAAGTTCTGCATTATCTGGAATATACTTCTGAAGAAAAATAATATTTCAGGCTTTTTTATTAATAAAAGAGAATTTTCATTGGGTTTAATTACTACTCTATATAAGTTATCAATTATCACCAGAGTTTAGATACTTGTTTACTATGCAGTAAGGATTGAACCCAGGTATTCATACACATGAAGCATTCTCTTTATCCCTGAACTCCATCCTTGACATTTAGCCTTTTAGCTTTGTGAAAAATAAGGAAGAAGAGAAAGATATAACTTAACCTGCGATTTAAATACAGCCTGTGAAGATGATGTTTCCATTCTAAAAATAAGGAGGCCTTTTAATAAAATAGTATTCTCAAGTAGAAAATCATTGTCCTTTATGCAATGCATATTAAAAGTGAAATGTTTTTATATGATGAATAAACATTATGTAAAAATCTAGAAACCCAGCTTTGTTTCTATACTACCTAAGAATTTCAAAATGTTTTTTTTTTGATCCCTCGAAGAGTATTTATTTTTTCTTTTGAGTGGGGTTTCACCCCTGTCAATGCTCAGATGTTACTCCTGGATATGCACTCAGGAATCCTAATGCAATATTTTAGCATTTTATAAATTTGTTTGTGCACATCAGTGTCTTTTCAATTAAAGCATTATGTTCTGTAATGATCACCCAGTGATACATTTCCCTTTCTTGATACTCATTTTCTTACATGAAGTTGAGAATCTTCAAACTGTGTGAATTCTATATAATTTAATTACAAACTCAGACTCTGTAAATACTTAGTTTCTCACAGAACATTTTTTCACATATTGTGTATGTTAATCTTCATAGTATGGTAGATTTCTATTTTATCCAATGGATTAATATAGTTGTGTTTTGATACTCAGATTTCCCGAGAGTTGGCTAGTGGGAATCAGTATGAACTTATCTGTTTTGGCCCTTCTTTGTGTCCTTACTTTTCTTCTACTTTTATTTGACTTGGTCTACTCCAATATTCTTTCTGGAAAAATAAAATGACTATCTCCTCACTTTGTATTTTCCTTTCGTCATCCTGAATTCAAGTTCATTTAAAATGTCTACGTATGTATTAAACGTTGATGACCATATATTTTTAGTTCTGATTCTATACTACAGCATGCTAATTTTATGCATTCAAGATGGTCTTCTTTCTTTATATATAGCTAATTTTCCCACCGCAAGAGTCTCTTTCTATTTTCTTTCATGTTATCAACTTATATGACCTTCCTCTTTGTATGTGACCCTTCTTCTTTTGTTGATGAAATCTGAAATCAACTCTGCAAAATTGCTGATAGCTTCGTTCTTGGTCCTGAGTCTCACCATTTGATTTTTTGTTCTTCTCACCTAGGATGCTTTGCACAACTCTTGTTCTATGGTCCTGGAGTCTAATGGTTGGGTCAGCTTCTCATGTTCAACTCCTCATAAACCTTGACTCTGGGGCTACACAATATCTCTGGAGATACTCCTCCATTGTCATTATCCATATATCCCCACTGGTGACTTATGTGAAGCAGGGAGGAGTCGGTCACTTTTTCCCATTTTTCCTCCGCCACCCAAGACCTGTTGGCCAGACTGGACTGGTAAGAGAGGACAGTTTCAGGCTTTACCCAGGATTTTCGTGGTTCTTGTCTCACCTTACAGAAAAGAATTTCAGGAGTAGACAAGCAGTGAAGTAAAACGGATTTTATCTGGAGGTTTGAAGGGGAGGAGAGAAAAAGTAACTCACTCAACTTCCCCCCAAAACAGAGAAGTCTTTAAATGGCCTTTAGGACTGGCTTTTATATGTATACTTCTAAGGATGCCTTAGTCTGGAGTTTTCTGTCAGAGGTGGGATTGATTAGGCATTGCATCAAAGGAACAGTTTTGAAGTTTCTGGTGGATCACTTTCAAGTCCTTGTCTTTATTGAAGTTCATCGTTTCTGTAGGACCCCCTCAGGGTCCTGTTCCTGTGTTTCCATTTTTCTGTTTTTGTTGTTATTGTTGTTGTTGTTTTCTGCTGAGGGTCTTATCAGGCTTCAGTTCCTGTGTTTCCCTGCTTTTCTGTTGAGGGTCTTATCAGGCTCTTGCAAATTCGGGGCTAATTTTTTTTCCCAGGAGAACTTTGCTATTGCCTTGGGAGGGGACCTTTCCTGTCTCCCTATATCACGGGTACAGCATAGAAGTTTGGGGAACAGATTGTTTTAGAAAAGGTGATAAAGAAATATAGATAAATTACTTCCTCATCAGCTTGCATATTGTTAGGGTCAGGAGTCGACCACCCCTCAAGGACTAAGAAAAGTGCCGATAATGCAAATCCCATAGCAAGGTTTATTGTTACAGCTGGCTGGGGTCCAAGTATTAGCCCTGCACAACAGGTTTCAACAAGGATCCTGAACACTAGGTTCAGCAAGTTTTTATACTTCCATTCTAGGAAGTAGGCATTACTCAGGAATTTTTTATTACCTATAGAGTACATATTTGTTGTTGTTTTGAGGCTGAAGTGATAGGATAGCGGTAGGGCATTTGCCTTGCGCGCAGCCAGCCTGACCTAGTCGGGTTCGATTCTTCAGCCCCTCTCAGAGAGCCTGGCAAGCTGCCGAGAGTATCTCACCCACACGGCAATGCCTGGCAACTACCCTTGATGTATTCAATATGCCAAAAACAGTAACAACAAGTCTTAAAATGGAGACATTGCTGGGCCGGCTCCAACAAATTGATGAACAATGGGAGGACAGTGTTTGCTTGTTTGTTTTGTTTTGGCCCACAACATCTAGCCAATTTCCTGACAGTAACATTCCATAAACCTAATCTTATTCCAGGGATGTAATCTTTGACAAAGGTAAAGGTAAAGGTAAAGGCCCTCCCATTGATCGTCGATTTGCTCAAGCGGGCCCAGTAACGTCTCCATTGGAGACTTTGTTGTTACTGTGTCTGGCATATCGAATACTCTCGGTAGCTTGCTGGGCTCTCCGAGAGGGGAAAAGGAATCGAACTCGGGTTGACCATGTTGGCCGCTTGTAAGGAGAACACCCTACCACTGTGCTTTGTTTTTTCTGCTTTTCTTGTTTCTGAAGAGTCCTAAGTCATTCAGAACCTGTCATGTCAGTTCTCTGACTAAGCAGGTCCTAACATGATGACTCAATTTTTAGTTAATGAATAAGAGGCAATAGCTGTCTCTAAGAACACAGTTAAGATGGTTGGGACCAAGACATGGGTGTCTTCAAAAAGAGGAAGTGAAACTATTTCAAGTTCACTGTTACACATAGGGCTGGAGCGATAGCACAGTGGGTAGGGTGTTTGCCTTGCATGTAGCCAACATGGCCGACCTGAGTTCGATTCCTCTGCCCCTCTCGGAGAGCCCGGCAAGCTACTGAGAGTATCTCGCCCCACGGCAGAGCCTGGCAAGCTACCCTTAAGGTATTCGATATGCCAAAAACAGTAACAACAAAGTCTCACGATGGAGATGTTACTGGTCCCGCTCGAGCAAATCGATGAACAACGGGAGGACAGTGACAGTGTTACACGTATGGATATTTTTGCTTTTTGCTTAATATATGTTTTATTAATGACCTTTCCCTTGATAAATGATATGTTCTATCTCTGCCAATGAGAATTTCTGGGATACAGGTGGGGCAAGTAAATGTTTTTGAGGAGTTAATTAAGTAAACATATAACCTTAAATATATGGATTGGAGTTATACAGTGTCAGGAGGAGGTATGTCATTTGCCTGTGGTCTACGAAGAAATGAAAAAAGGCAGAAAGTAAGTCATATGGTACAACATATGCTGGCATACCAGATATCATGCTGCAAAAGAATATGTGGGTGGAGATTAGCATTTGGAAACAGGAAAACAGGGGAAAGAGACATACATGATAAAAACAACAACAACAACAAAAAGGCCACACTAAGGATTTCAAAAGGCTGTTAGCAACTCCAAACTTTTCCCTAGGCAAGTACCTAGTTACAAAAGTGGGCTTGAGGGTCAGTTTAAGGAAACAGTAAAAAGGTAAAGGTAAAGGCCCTCCCGTTGTTCGTCGATTTTGCTCGAGCGGGCCCAGTAACGTCTCCGTTGGAGACTTTGTTGTTACTGTGTCTGGCATATCGAATACTCTCAGTAGCTTGCCGGGCTCTCCAAGAGGGGCGGAGGAATCGAACTCGGGTCGGCCATGTTGGCTGCGTGCAAGGAAACAGTATATTAACTAATTTTGCATAATAAATTGTTGAGCTGCACTGCAACTCAGTCTCCTACACATATATTTTTCCTTTAGCACAATTTTCCCATTCTGAGGATTTCACTACCTATTCATTTGCATTTTTTTTCTTCTCTGGAAAAGTCCAATTTCTTACTTGAGTCCGCATCTGTCTTTCCCTTTTCTTCTTTTCCAGATAAACTCATTTCTTTATTCATCTGAATTTCTTTTCTGTGAAGGTAAACGGAGGACTACGAAAGCCCCGATAAGAACTTAGGATTTGTTTTTCTGCTAAATGCAATTTCTCACTTAAGTCTGGGTTACAAGAATCCCTAAGAAATGAGTGGCAATGATCATTTTTCATGCCTGGAAGAACGACAGGTCCATGGGAGCTGTTATTGGAACTGGTGAGACATGAGGTCTGTACCGTGCACATGTTCATATCAGACTATGATCAATCCTAAATCTCCCCAGGCACTTTCTGGGGTGAAGAGACCGGTAACACCATTCTTCACTCCTGTGTTTCCCTTTACAAAAGGCTTCCCAGACATCTTGTGCCCACTCTGTTAAGAATCTACTCTTCTACTCTGAGCAAAGTTAGATTTCTCTTTCATATTTAAGAAATTTTTAGCTTCTCATGTTTCTGCTTTGTTTCCATAGGAGATTTAATCCATCAATGTTTTAAAATAATTAGCTTTCTTTGTTTGCTGACAATCCAAAGGAAAAATTCATGTAATCATCCTCCTGGATTTTCCCACAGCTCACTTCAATATTTTAAATGTGTGCATTATAAGTATGGCCTATTAGATATGTTCACCATTGCATAATTCATATTTTTTTGGAGTTTAGATAGGTAACAAACTTTTTTTTCTAGTGACTGAATATTTTGGGTGTTCTTCCTTGCATTTTACAGAATGGAGAAAAACGTATCTACTCCTTAACAGTTATCTACTCTCTAACTGAATTGTTAATCTTACATCTTTACATGAGACTTTTGCTTGCTTTATTGATATGGCATTAATAGTATAGTTTAATAAGTGTTTACTTTCATTAAAAACATTATTGTCTTAAATGGAACTATATATTATATAATAGTAATTAAAAATAAGACTAAATATGAGAAAAACAAGTAAGATATCAGGTTTTATTATAAAATAACTGAAATCATTACTTTGACCAATGTCTGTTAATGTGTATGTCAGCTCAGGTATAATATTGGTTAATCAATTGTTTATAAAAACATGGGTATTGACTTCTTTGAAAAATTAATAGTCAAATGAGATATCCCCAAATTCCTGCAAATGCAAAATTATGTTCTCTCCTTCATCTTTATTAATTTTCCATTCATCAATCTCAATTCTTGAACTCAAGTCTTTTCTATAATATCACGAAAAGATGACTCAACTTTTCCTCCTTTTCCTTAGAATCTTACTAATTTACTAAATACTTTGACTATTAGTGTATAACTTATTCCTCCAATAAACCTGCCCAATAAACCACCAGTCAGATTCAGCAGTTTTTTTTCAGCTGCTGGATGCCGCTAAAGTCCCTGCAACGTTCATTGTTTATAGCCACATAATCAAATGCATCTCTTAATGTGGGCTCTTGCTGTAAGGAGGAAATGAAGCCTGTAACTTCCCCCGTCTTGCCCTATTGGGAGAGTAGCTTGGGGTTTGTTATGCTGTGCTAAAAAGTGAAAAAAAATACTGACTAAATATTCAACACTTTCCTAAAACAGGCAAGAGAAAGGATATCAAAGGGCAAGTGGCTGCAGTCAGCCTGAACTGAAGAGAATTACAACATTCACTAGGAACCAGTGATGAGATAGAAAACCCGAACTGCAATTAATGGATTATTCAAATCACAAATCATGGCATGGCCAGGACTGAAACATAATACCCTATGATGACACATTCAATTAAGTGGAAGCATGCTTATGTGGGCTTACTCCTCGAGCAATCCCAGGTCTCATAGTAAATTTTGAGGAGAAAATATCTTTATCCTTGAGGCAGACAGAGGGGAAAAAGGATCAATTTTGAAGTAATTCAGCACTTTGTTTTCTTCACAAGTTCTATTCTCAGGAGAAACTATTCATCCAGAATATTACCTAATAGCACAGCAGTAGGGCATTTGCCTTGTGCTCAGCTGGCCAGCAGAGTCGGGTTTGACTCCTCCGCCCCTCTCAGAGAGCCTGGCAAGCTACAGAGAGTATCTCCAATGCACGGCAAAGCCTGGCAAGCTACCCATGATGTATTCAATATGTCAAAAACAACAAGTCTCACAATGAAGATGTTACTGAGGAAATCAGTGAACAATGGGAGGGCAGTGCTATAAAGAATCTTACTTATCACATTAGAATTTTCTTTAATTCTAATTAATTTTCTTTAATTCTAATTCTTTTATTGCATAATTTTGCAATATTTACCCAATTCAACCTTAAGAAGACAGTTTATGCTTTGCTCATGATGTAGTAAGAAATAAAAGAAACTAACGAGAGTTCGGTCAGTCTCACCAAAGAAGCTAAATTAAGCTATGATTATATGATTATAAGCAGAGGTATTAGTAAGACTAGAAAATTGGGGCTACTAATTCAGACCAGCATATTTTCCAAATTTTATAACACTATATATGTTTTTAAATTTCAACCTGCTGAAAATTGAGGTCCTTTATTCATTTTTATCCTCTTCTTTCTTTGAACTACTGTGCCAGAATTTCCTCAAGTATTACAATCATTGAAATAGTCCTTTACATGTAATCTATTGAAATAAATCAATTTTAGTATCTTAGAACAGTGTTTAATTGCCTTGAGTTCTGTTCATGCTGAAGATCCTTGAATCTACTCATATTAAACTTGAGTTCAAATTTGAGTTCAAGTGTATCAAGCATTATTGATCTACCTTAAGTTCTACTCAAGTGTATCATTGCTTTGAGTTCTACTCAAGCTGAACTTACAATCTTTTCTATGAATAGAATCATGATGAAGACAAATTTTATTTACAGTGCAACTCTGCTGACTTATGTGCTCTAGCTCTTAATTATAACTGCAGAACTTAATTTTTTCTTGGAAGAACAATTAGAGTTGGATGCATGAGAGTAGACAAGAACTGCCTTGGTAATCCACAATTAACCATTCTACTCTTATGTATATGAGAAAAAAATCAATTCTTTTGTTGATGATCACTTAAAACTTTGGAAAATTTCAAAAGTAATTTGAATAAAAAACTTTCTAATAATTAAAAATGCAGTTTCTCCAATTTCTCTATTACGAAGACTAGATATCAAGGTATATTTTTAAATTCAGACACACCTATTAAATACACTTAGCTATCTTCTTAGTCAGAGATTGAAAGTATACATATCGTTATTTATATATTACATAAGTGTATCTATATATTATGTTTATATTATATATAAATGAAATGTAAATAATTATATCTCTAAGCAACAACAATATTGATACAGCTAATATTTATACAATTCCTATATCTATCTATCTATCTATCTATCTATCTATCTATCTATCTATTTGTGTATATCTATAGAGAGATAGATAGATAGATAGATAGATATACACAAATATAAGACCCAGGGAGACTTATATCCACCATTTTCTTTTGTTTCTCTATTATCACTAACACAGCTCTCAGTGTTGTAGACTGAGTAGAGAACTGTTAAAATAAAACTGTAAGAGTTGAAGACTGGCCAGAAGCTGACCTCAGCACCAGGAATACCAAATATTTATTGATTTGTTGGATCGAGAAATTATAAATATAGCTGTTAAGCCTATTTCAAAAATAGATGTCCCACAGTAAGAAAGATTTGGCTACTTAATCTTAGATGGGCTAATTCGAAAATCCCTAATCAGCTTTATCCAGGCCAATCATTTCCCATATTTGCTTTATCTTTTAAGATCATGAAAGAAGAAGAAATGAAAAACAGCCACACGTTCCAGGAAACAGAGCTGAGCCTTGATTCCTGTCTTATTGTCATCAAACCTCACAATACAGCCTTCTTCTCATAACCTGATGCCATAAGTTTGGGTCCAATGTGTAGTTGGTAATGTAGCATTTCCCAATAATACTGCTTTTTCACACATCCTCTGGAATGACCTTTACAATACTGTGAATACTTATCAGTTACTTAACTTATTTCTATTTCTTTAATTCTAAGTATATTGGTTAGGGGAAGGAGAAAGTGAAATAGGCATTATCAACAAGATATCATATCAAAAAGTCAAAGTACAATGTTACTTAAACTGAAGATATTTATAGTCGGATTGTTAGTATGTTTCTGTATTATTAAGGTTAAGTTTATAAATCCTTCTTCCAGTCGCAGGGGTGCATGGTATTTACTGACATGTTGATTTTAGATTTTATGTGGGTCATTTTAAAAATTGAGTAGAAAATACCATATCGTTAACTCTAAGTTTTGTACTATTTAGTACTTTATAGTAGATCTTTGGCTGGAGCGATAGTATAGTCGGTAGGGCATTTGCCTTGCACGTGGCTGACCCGGATTTGATTCCTCCATCCCTCTCGGAGAGCCTGGCAAGCTACCGAGAATATCCCACTCGCACGGGATATTCTTAAATCATCTACAACGTAAGCTTACCTGTTTCACCAAATCTGGCAACCATACATAATGTGAAATATGTACCTGGATTTATAGAATGATAGGAACATTCTGTATTTTTAAAACTAACACTTATTTTGCATTCCTAGACATAGCTGGGCTGGAGCGATAGCACAGGGGGGTAGGGCATTTGCTTTGCACACAGCTGATGTATTCGATATGCCAAAAATAGTAACAACAAGTCTCACAATGGAGAGGTCACTGGTACCCACTTGAGCAAATTAATAAACAACAGGAGGACAGTGCTATACATAGCTAGCTAAATATCAAAATAAATCTAGAATTTTGGAGGATTTTATTTTATTTTATTTTATTTTGGGGCAGGGCAGGGTAGAAGATTGTTTTTGGGACTTCCCAAGCAGCTCAAAGCAGCCCAAAGGTAAGTTCTGGTGACACTTGACCTGATTGTGTGGACCAGACTGGATAATGTTTTGATCTGGTGATTTAATGGTGTACTAGCCTAGTGGTACCAAGATTACTGGGCTCATTCTATTTTTGCTCTTAATTATGAGTTTTAGGGACAGAATATATCCCCTGCGCTAGTAGGACATGTACTGAAGCCCCTGGAACTCTCTCTGTAGTTCCCTCATTTTTTTTACTTCAAAATTCTGTTAAATATATTAGTTCATTAATAACGTTAAAAATTTTATAAGTGCTATCTATGTAACATATTATGGTACATGTAACACATTGACATTTTCTTTTTACTCTTTATACATCACAAAAGATGATAGACAGAGAGATTAGAAATGTAAATTGTTTTCATTTTTTGTAAATGTTTCAGATTTTAATGTCATCATTTCAGACCACCTTCCTCAAAGTAAATACATAAAGTCTCCAGAGATTTCCAATGTCATCTTACAAACAAAATACTCCAATAAAATAATTAAATTGTATCTAAAATAAGTAAGGCCTTGGGAGATGGTGCAGGATTAGGGCTCATGCACTGTGTGGACCTCTTTCAGTTAAATCTCTGGAATCACGTGACCTCTTTAGCATTGCTGAGTGTCCTGGAGACCCTTGGGCATATCTGGCTGGCATTGGTGTTCTCTAGAACCATGTAGTTGGATCAGCACTGTCTTTGGGTCCCCGCCTGAAGCACCAGCCATGATGACTGAGTATTCTCACAGGTGACCCTAGGCCCCATATGTATTTCTTGTTGCATCCTCCCTAAAATAAAATAAAATAAAATAAATATATAAAATCAAGTCATGGTACAAGATGCCAAGATGAAAAGTGATTAAATAAGTTTGCTTACAGTTTGGCATATTGATGTATCACGGGGAGCTTGCCAGGCTCTGCCGTGAGGGCGAGATACTCTCGGCAGCTTGCCGGACTCTCCGAGAGGGGCGGAGGAATAGAACCCGGATCAGCCGGGTTGGCTGCGCTCAAGGTAAACACCCTACCTCTATAGCACAGCGGTAAGGCATTTGTCTTGCACGCAGCCAACATGGCCGACCCGAGTTCGATTCCTCCGCCCCTCTCAGAGAGCCCGGCAAGCTACCGAGAGTATCTCGCCCACAGGGCAGAGCCTGGCAAGCTCCTCGTGACGTATTCGATATGCCAGACACAGTAACAACAAAGTCTCCAATGGAGACGTTACTGGGCCCACTCGAGCAAATCAATGAACAATGGGAGGACCTTTACCTTACCTTACAGTTCAATCACATTTGGTAAAATATAGTTTTATCATAATTTTTGAAAGATATTCATTGTGGTTTTTATTCAAAATAAAAACATCAGTTCAAAATAGTACAATAACCAGAGTATTTTAAAAATAAAATGATAAATATAATATTAAGAATTATATTTAAATACTGATATATATTAATATTTGGTGGAAACAACATCATGACTAATGGCCATAAAGAAACAGAAGTACAGTTTGTTGAAACTAATTACATTTGGAAATTATTCAGTGTAAAACTTGGAATTCAATTGCTCTCATTTCTCATTCTTTTTCTAATTATTATTACTATTGTTGCTATGACCTCTCTGTTTTCTGTATACTTGCATAACATTTAGAAAGAGTATTAAAGTATAATTAGAGCATGGTGTATCTGGCTCTTTAACTTTCAAATATATCAAAATTATGCATCCATTCAATTTAATCAGAAAATTTCCTAATGAGAATTATGTGCTGAAAAGACTGGAAAATTTAACATAGCTAATCCTTGGGGAAAAAATGAATGGTTTTAAAAAATGTGTGTTTTCTATTTTATTTAGAAGTTCATTTAAGCATTTAAAAAGTTGAAAATTTGACTTGCACTTTCAAAGGCTGTGTTCCCTTCAACATATGTTTTCTTTTTCTAACCTCACATCTTTCTAATTATATTCTTTTAAAAAAAGGCTATCTTTCAAGGTCTGAGAGATAGTATTATGGGTAGTGTATTTGCTTTGGAAGTGACCAACCTGGGTTTGATCCCAAACGTTCCGTATACTTAGCTGATCAGGAGTAATCCCTGAGTGCAAACTGAGAGTGAGTCCTGAGCATTGCTGTATTTGCCCCCAAAGCCAAAAGAAACAAAGGGAGAAGCAAAGATATACCTTGCTGCACAAACACAAAAAGAAAATTAGGTGTATGTGAATTTAAATAAGATACAACAGTTCACACACAATTTAATGCTCTCAATGTCTTACTAAATTCAGGTAGTTTTAAATTCCACTTACTTGTGAAAGACCATTCATAGTGTTCCTTTTATTATAGAATATATAGCCATTCAAAGTTCTTATTTTTATCCTCATTAAAAAAAAAAAACTTTTATTTCTCTGTCAAATAAAGTGCCTGCCATGGAAACAGGTCAGGGTGTGGGAGTGGAGGGCAGTGGGAAGGGTGTCCTGAGGGAAACTGTTGGCATTGGTGCTCGGAAATATACACTCATGAAGGATGGATATTGGACCATTGCATGACTGAAGCCCAATCATGAACAACCTTGTAATTGTTTATGTCAAGGTGATTCAATTAATTAAATAAATAGTTTGCTTTCCATTTCTTCAACAATCACTTAGAGATTCATCTTTTTCAATCATCACTAATCAGTTCATCTTTATATCATACCTCAGTTTGATGACCAGCGTAAGAAGTTAAACATCAAAACATTTAATGCATAAGAAATATCAGTATGTTATCTTATTACAGTTATTCATTTTAGATAGGTGTAATTTGGATCCATCTATCTTGTATGATCCGTTTTGGAGTTAGGGTTGGGAAAACCACTATTCTCTTCTAGAATAGAATCCTTAGATTGCTGGCTCTTGCTCTATTTTATTTTGCTTTTCATTTTTTTTCTAGACTACATTCCTATTGTACGAATGAATTTTTATCCTACAAATTATATAATTTCCCTCCAGTCCATGTCCCTTTGTTTCTCTTGCTCAGTTTCTGGAGAATATATCTGACTTCATTAGTCTAACTCTGCTCACCTTATAAACTTACTTCAAAGACTGTCTCACCAGGAGGCAATGTCTGAAATTCTAAAAAAACCCTACTTTTTACTATATTTTGCTAGTTTACTTTACATGTTTTTGCATGGCAATGGCCTAGTTATATTGTTTATAATTTTCAGTGTATGTCTTCCATAATTTAAGCAATTTTCATTGGTCAGTGAAGACCAATGTTGACTGATGAACGTAAGTTTTATGTTCATAAAATTGGCTTCCAAAATGAAATAAACAATGGCATTTATGCAGCTCTAGTGGTAGCAACTTAATCTACTCAAGAAGTTAGTTCAATTACATTGTGTATATTTATTTTGCATAATTATGTCCCAAGAGCTGTCCTATCCCTAAAACATTTAGCAGGAATGCCCTTTGAACAACAACCAAGGTAAGTTTTGAGCACAGTCCAAATATGCATGTGTGAGGCAACAAACACACACACACACACACATGCACATGTGCACAAATCAAACACAAGAACATACAAAGTAACACACAAACAGATAGAATAAACTACAAATCTAGTTATTTTCCACAAACATTAAGATTTGCTTGAGCGGACCCAGTAACGTCTCCATCGTGAGACTTTTTGTTACTGTGTTTGGCATATCGAATACGTCACGGGTAGCTTGCCAGGCTTTGCCGTGCGGGTGAGATACTCTCGGTAGCTTGCCTGGCTCTCTGAGAGGGGTGGAGTAACTGAACCCAGATCGGCTGAGCCGGCTGCGCTCAAGGCAAACGCCCTACCACTGTGCTATCGCTCCAGCCCAAACATTAAGATATAATGCATTTTTAGAAAGGGGGCCTGCCATAGTATGACAGGTAGGGTTCTTGCCTTGAAAATGTGGCCAACCTGGGTTCAGTTCTGGAAAACCCATTTGATTACCTAAACCCACCAGGAGTGGCCCCTGAGCGCTGAGTCAGGTGTAATTCCTGAGTACCACTGGGGATGCCCCTATCAAAAAAAGATTTATTTATATATCTCAGTTAATCACTTATACCTTAATGGTCCCAGGCTCTGGGCTGGCTCTGAAGCCCGAGTCCAACCCTGACCTTGCCTGGGCCAAAGCCGAAAGCCGAGTACCAGCACCAGTGTCTCTCCCAACACCCATGGCTCATGGCCCAAGAACCATTCATGTCTCTAGCGATACACAAGTCACTGTCACATGCTCCTCAGGTCCTCAGAGATGAGGGCAGAGCCTATGAAAGTGCCTTAACAGACAACTCAGGGTACTGAGACTCTCACACAAGAGGGAGAACCAAAGTTCCTCAGAGGCAGGAAAGGCAGGAGCGATGGGTATGCCTGCCTCAGAAGCAGCAGTGACACATTATGACCTCAAAGATGCATTCAAGGATTTTCCTCTTCACGCTGCTGCAAAACATCAAGAGACTTACCCCTCTTGCTCAGAAGATAAGCTGGCCACAGCTGGGGCCTTAAGGACTCCAGACCTGCCATAGAGGCAGGATGGTGGGAGGGAAAAATGGAGATTTTGGTGCTTGAAAATGAGCACTGGTAAAGGGATAGGTGTTTGAACATTGTGTGACTGAAATCCCATCATGAACAGCTTTGTAACTGTGTGTCTCACTGTGATTCAATTAAAAAATAAATTAGGGGTCAGAGCAATAGTACAGTGAGTAGTGTTTGCCTTGCATGTGACCAATCTAGGTTCAATCCCTGGTAACCCACTGGGTACCCCAGGCACCACTAGGAGTAATTCCTGAGTGCAGAACCAGGAGTCAGCCCTGAGCATCACTGCGTGTGACCCAAAAAGCAAAAATAAATATAAAATACTTTTTAAAAAAAATACACATGTTGGACTCAGCCGACCAGAGTTCGATTCCTCTGCCCCTCTCAAAGAGCCCAGCAAGCTACCAAGAGTATCTCGCCCTCACGGCAAAGCCTGGCAAGCTACCCGTGACGTATTTGATATCCCAGACACAGTAACAAGACTCATAATGTTACTGGTCCCGCTTGAGCAAATCGATGAACAATGGGAGGACAGTGACAGTGACTGTGCCACCCTAGTTGAATCCTTGTGACTGATTGAATGATTGATCTTGGTACCTATGGGTGCTGAAAGGAAGGGAAGAGTGAGGGGCGACAGCATCCCTCAGTCCCTCAAAGCATCCCCTGCTAGAAGCAGGCGGAGGGAAATCCAGAAGCTCGGGGATAAAGGGAGCCCAAGACTCCTCAAGGTTCTAAGTTATAATACCCTGACTTCCGAGTGGAGTGTAGCGTCAATGTGGGGATGAAGGTGTAAGCTAAGCCCTTTCCAGAGATGACAAAGGGACCGAGTTCCCTATGGAGCAAGACGCACTTGGACGAATCCAAGGAGCATCCGGGTTGGGTTTGAGAGGAGACACTTGCCAAAGCGAGAAGCAGCATCTGAACAATCCAAGGACATGACAGCAAGAACAGAAAATGAGACGAGACAGAGCCTGCTGGTCTCATGGAAGGGGGTGAAATAGTTGGGAGGAAAGTGGCTGAAATGCAAAGGCAGGAGGCCCCCCATAGATTCACACCTTCCCAGCCTTGGGCAGCAGGCCACTGCTAGATTCACATTCAAGGGGGACGGAGTGATAGTACAGCTGGTAGGGCATTTGCCTTGCACACGGCCAACCTGGCCTATCTCTGCCCCCTCAGAGAGCCTATCAAGCTACTTAGAGTATCTCGCCTACACAGCAAAGCCTGGCAAGCTATCTGTGATGTATTCAATATGTCAAACACAGTAACAACAAGTCTCATAATGGAAACGTTACTGGCCCGCTAGAGCAAATCGATGAACAAGGGGAGGACAGTGCTACAGTGCTACGTTAGTGTTACCACAAAGTCAAATCCTCTCTCAATGAAGTAATTATTTAGAGTATAGACTTTTAAGAGAGTTCATTCTCATCCATGCATTCAATTCAACCTCACCTGAGAAGTTATATATTGTCACATACAGATAAGACACTGTATGCACCTCATTGTATATATATTTTAGTTAGTTCTTTGTTTGAAAGGTAATCCATAGGTTACTTAAAACTTTTGTTGTTACTTTTGATCATGTCCAGCAGTGGTCACATATACTTTCAGTTTCTATGCTCAGGGATCACTCAAGGGACCATACGCAGTGCCAGGATCAAACTAGAGTTGGGAATATGTGAGTCAACCTTCTTGCCCTTTAACTCTCTCTCTAGCCCATATGATGATATTATGTTTTACTTCCTTCTTTTTTTTTTTTGGTGTTGGGGATTATTGGATACACCAGATAGTGCTCAGGACTTAATCCTGAGTCTGTGCTCAGGGATTATTCCTGGTGGAGCAGAGGGTTCATATAAGATGCCAGGGATCAAATCTGGGTTGGCTTCCTGGCCCAATAGGTTAGTTTTAATGAGAGAAAGTTTCTGATATTTCTATTGTTGGTACACACTATAAATGAGATTTTATATAATGATTTAATTTTTGAAATATTATATCTTGAAAAATAATATTCCCTCTAACAAAAATATTTTATTAAAACAGCAAATGTAAGTTTGAAATTTTGATGATTCTCCTGTCTTGGAAAACTTAAGTATAGCAAAAACAAAACTGTAAACTCATTCCCTTGGTGATAAATTTCTACTTTTAAAAAATGAGAAGTTTGAATAAACTTTAAATTGCTTTATTTCCTGGGGCTAGCATAAGTTCCCAAACAAAATTTTTAATTGGTTCTTAAAGCTCTTTATTCTAAATAGAATAATCACTTTCATTCTGAAATGGAATTTGAAGCCTGCATTAGCCCAAGGCATGGAAACAAAAAAGAAATGAAACATGAATTTATCTATACTTCATATTAAATCCCTAAGAAAAAAATCAATATACAATATGTCTTAAGTAAAAAGACCATGGATATAGTTCATACAAATAAGACATCTTAATATGTTCAGCAGTTATCTTCTGATATACAGATTAAACGTTACCTATATTCTACCATTTTCTTTGCTGTATATAAGATGTTTATATGATGAAGCAATTTTGTTGAAATTACAAAGTATGATTTTTTTTAAAAGTTTTTGGGACTTGTCAAGCGGTACTTATCGTTTACTCCTGTATTTGTGCTTAGAGATCACTTCAGATCATGCTCAAGGCATGACAATGAGGTTTGAGCTTTCAAGTTTTGGTCAGCCACCTGGAAAGTAAGCAACTTGCTATTTTTTTTAGTCTAGAAAACAAACAGCTAAAAAGACTTTGCTACTTTTCTTATACTGACATTGATCTTTATAGATCAGTGCAGTCTTCTGCCCCCGCGCCTGGCTGTTCCTCACCGAGGCCCTTGGAGGGGAGCGGGTTGAGCTCTCCTCCCCGCCCCGACCAGGGCTCCGGCAGCCGAAGACCTCCAGGACCAGCCACCACCATGCTGAGACCACTCTCCGCACACATGAAGGTACTGGCAGAGGGACAAAGCCCCGCGGGTTCTGGGGCCGAGATCTCCATGCCTACTTGGACTGGAGTCGAGCATCTTCCACCCAGATCCTCCACATCCCAGTAGGCGTGGGTCACACCCACCACCTGGCCCCCTGGTGCCGTGTAATCCCATCAATGGCCAAGACCCAGAGACTATAAAATCCAGCTCCCGGAACCACACGGCCGCATTCGCGGCCATGCGACATCTTATCAGGACATCTTTTTATGACATCTTATTATCTCATTCCTACTTTGGACAAACTTGCAGGCTATCGAATGTAGCCTGCCCACAGGGCAGAGTCTGGCAAACTCCCCGTGGCGTACCAAATATGCCAAATACCAGTAACAATGATGGGTCTCATTCTCCTAAAGAGCCTTGAATATAATCTCAGGGCTAGGATGAAAGAGACGTTACTGGGGCCTGCTCGAGGCAATTGACGAATAACAGGATGATGAAATGAAATGAAATGACATTGATCTTACACATTTTCTACGAAATAAGCTTCATTTAAACTGAAAAAAAACCAGAATATTTTTTAAGCATACCTGTGGTACAGAAGGTTTATTTGATTATATTTTATATAAAACTTTATATATATATTGTTCTAATCTTTATTTACTACAAAACACCTTCAGATAGTGTAAAATAATGATATAAAATATTCTTTCATAGCCTGGAAAATGAGATAGTTAATTCCCAGTATATTTATATTACCTGTGCTAGAAAATTAGACAAATTTGTATCTACATATTTTAGAGAATTTAAGATACAAGCCATGCTGAGAAGAGTATTAATTAGCTTTTATTGAGTGGTAATTTTGTTCTACAAAATTTCTGTAAGCATTAAAGTAACAACAGTGAGATTCTGTTTCCAAGGGAAATATTGGATTAGGTTGTTATAACCTCTGATGTTATAAGATCTCTAATCTCGGAGAGCCCGGCAAGCTACCGAGAGTATCTTCCCTGCACGGCAGAGCCTGGCAAGCTCCCCGTGACGTATTCGATATGCCAAACACAGTAACAACAAAGTCTCCAATGGAGACATTACTGGGCCCGCTCGAGCAAATCGATGATCAACGGGAGGGCCTTTACCTTTACCTTTAACCTCTGATGTAAAGTATTTCATTCATTGATTGTTCTATTAGATTGTTTTATGTGTTTTTCCATTTTGAAACACCATACTTGATATAGATTTATTTATTAACTTTGAATTCACTATCAACAACACCCATAAGTAAAGCTAGAATTAAAATGAAACATGCATGCTACATATGCACACAAAGCACATAAGAATATACATTTACGGCATACACAAGCAAATTTTATTTGTGCATATGCACACATATGCACATATATGTTGAATATTATGCAACTGACTTGTACATTACAGGAAAAAGTAAAGAATGAATTTTCGGTCTAAAATGCCTCCTTCCTCCTCTTTTTTTCTTGCATAAGTTTTTATTAAGCTTTAGAAATGTTTTTTTTTGTTCATACATTCTTTCAATAAAATTAGATTCTCTAGTTTTTGGTAATCTAGCATAGGACATAATTTACTTGAATAAGAATCATTTCAGTGTGCTATAAGAATATGTATAATGAACATATCTGTCTCTAGAATTTAATCAAAACATTCATGTAATCACTTCCCTAAGTAAGGGAACCCGTATTTGTTCCTCTAAGATGTCAAGTACTTATGCTTAAAAATAGTGAACGGGTTCTGTTATATTGCAAAATAAAACTAAAAATGTGGGCACAAATAAGTTTGCTAATCAAATGAAATTAAAACAGGAATATTTATTTAGATATATATGTGGTCCCAATATCATCATAACTTTTCTTAAAAGTGGAAGAATTATTTCAATCTGTGCTTGGTTACCAGAATCACATATGTTCACCTGAACAACCTCAGGAGAAAGTGAAGAAAAATGGTGTCACGTAAACGGAACCTGCCATGCTACCTTAAAGAGGAGGAAGGAGGGCAATGAACACAGTTAGTGCCTAAAATTTAAAAACAATGAGGAATCAGATTCTCCCCTAGAGACTGCAAGAGTTATGAAGTCCAGCTCTTTTCAGCTCAGTGCATTTACACATCTTCTGCTCTCAAAGAAAATAAATTTCTGTTACTAATTATAGTTCAGGAAGTTCCCAGTAGTTCCAGCAATAATATAAAGTTAATTCAACTCTATTCACCTCTGTCTCTTTAAAACAGTATACACACATAAGTGGGCTGGAGCATTAGCACAGCGGTAGGGTGTTTGCCTTGTGTGCAGCCAGCCCAGCTGAACCGGGTTCTATTACTCCGCCACTCTCAGAGAGCCCAGCAAGCTACAGAGAGTATGAGTCTCTCGCCCGCAAGGCAAAGCCTGGCAAGCTCCCCGTGACATATATTCAATATGCCAAACACACTAACAAGTCTCAAAATGGAGGCATTACTGGGCTCACTGGAGCAAATGTATGAACAATGGGAGGACAGTGTTTGTTTGACACACATAAGTATGATTATGTATGTAATGCATGTTTTTTACAAACCTTTTCTTTTTCTGTGGATTACATTAGAGATTAGCATGCCTCTCTATGTATTGGCTGGAATTTCATATATTAACTCGACTCAAATATTCATAACTGGATTATTTCAAGCCTGTATTACTAAAATGTATGTTTCGTAGAAGAAATGTTTGGATTGTTCCCATGCACAATTAGGAACAGTCTTAAATATTAGACATTTCTCATATTCAAGGCAATTCTTCGGTCAGACAGTGGGTAAGGTGCTTGCATATCACTGACCTGGGTTATTGTGTTCCTATTGGCTATAATCTGAATGTGTTTTGGCTAAGAACCATTTGAAGGCATGGCAATGATATTTAAGTAAAATTCACACAATGTTAAGTTATATTTTATAGCAATTAAAAGATTTAAAGAGTTACTGGATCTTGGAAGAAACTGGATGAAGACCTTGTTTACTAAGTCCCACACAAAACAAATCTAATGGTAAAAGTCATTTAAGAACTGAATAACCACATTTAAAATAAAAGATGTGAATGTTTATTAAATCATATATTAAAATTAATGAAGATAGATTTAAAATCCTGATATTGGACCAGAACCTACAAAATATGCTTAGAAAATATAGGTAAAGGTATCTATATTGACCTCAGAAAGACAAAAATAAACAAATGTGACTATGTCATACTAAAAAGTTTTTGTATGGTTAAAGAAAGGAGGGTGAAAATAAAGACAATTCCTTAGGGTTCAGATAGGGAGCAAAGGGGATTAAGGCACTTGCCTTGGACACTGTCAGTACTGTTTCAATACATTGTACTGCACATGGTTCCTGAGTATATTGGCAGGAGTGGTCCCTGAGAATATTTAGGTGAATATCCAGATCACTTGAAATTATTAATAATTACATCTATACTTCTTATGCAGTGTGTGAAGCAAATATATTTGTTGTTTAATACAGAGATTCACTGATAGTTGGCCATACTTGAGTGCTCCCAGATAAATAATTAATAATAAACATTTTAGTTTTTTTTTTCAAAATTTAAAAACCACTTGACATTAAAAAGCAAAATTAATAATAATAAAAATAAGCATTTTATTATCAAGTATATAATAGCAATCCTATAACTAGAATTATAATATGGCACTTTAAATTCTGAGTATAGAGAGCATTACCTATTTGATAAAATTTAATTGAAGATGTACTGTAGGGCTGGAGTGACAGCACAGTGGTAGGGCATTTGCCTTGTGCGCAGCCAGCCCGGCCGACCCAGGTTCGATTCCTCCGCTCCTCTCGGAGAGCCTGGCAAGCTACCGAGAGTATTCAATATGCCAAACACAGTAACAAGAAGTCTCACAATGGAGACGTTACTGGACCCGCCTGAGCAAATCGATGAACAACGGGAGGACTGTTTTACACAAATGCATATGTCTTATTCAGAATAGGCAGTTATAACTGATGTGTAAACAAGTATTTTGTTATATGAATGCACTGTATTGATATTTTTTATATTTTCAAAAAGAAACACTTCTTACTAAGTTTTGACTGTAAATCTGGTTGTCAATATCTCAAACACAGGTGATAATTTCACAAGAGTGACAAAGTCCATTGGGGTAAAGTTTCATTGAGAAATGGGTATCAGCGACATATGTATGTCATTTGTACACAGGCAGTGATGATTTTCTTGTGTACTAAGATTTCCTGTCTCTAATTGAATGTTTTGAAAAACAATTGATCATATGAAGACTGAAGACTTGTGCTCTTACAACCCAACTAAAACATTCCTTAGATTTTGTTTGTTTTTAGCAAAACTAAATGTTCTGAAATATCACTGTGATGTTATGCAGGCAAATTTCTTGTAGTGTAACTCTTCAAGTCAAGTGTTGCAGATTACATTGTGAGAGCATGTAATTGATTTTCTAACCCTTTACTTCCTGACTGCATTGTTCTAACAGTCACGTGAAACATGTTCCCTGGGAAAAGAGAAACTGTTTTTGTTTTGCATGCCAGTTATATAATGGGAATATAAAGAAATACTCAAGCACAAGGAAATTTACAAATCACTAAAATCAGAGTCAAATAGTAACTTTCCTAAGTTTTGAAACGAAGATTGCATTATATTTATCTGAAGTTTATCTGACCATCATGAAGAACAAGAACATTGATTTCCTACTGATCTGTGTAAAGATATAATTGTACCCTTTGCAAGAATGAATTGCAGCATATTTTAACGTTTCATCACATAACATTTTTGCTATCAGATAATCGTTACTTAAAAGATAAAAATGCCTTTAGTCTCCATACTTGCTTAGTTATTTTTCAATTCTGCTTTAAAATCAAATATAAAGGACATAAAAAAAACATAGGGATCCTCTACCAAATTGAAGAGATTTTCATCTGATACTCAATATGGCTTAAAACTTAATCAAAGTGATAACCTATCTTTTCTCAGCAACAATAGGAAGATGAAACAATTACATAATATGATATTTGAATACACGTAACTGCCCTTAATGAAACTCAAACAAGATTGTTCCTTAAAGGGAAAACCTTATAATCTAAAATTAATTTTATAGATATTAAACTACCAAAATGAGATTCTTTGAACATTAAACTAGATGGAATTTTCAAAGCATATGTAAAAAATATAAGAGCTTGATTTGTTGAACATAATAATACTTAATGAAATGTAGGTAAATGACTTTTTTCTCATGAAAATCTGACGTATGGAATTTAAAACTTATTTATTATTCGTGATCAATAATGCTTAATTTCAGAGATCATTTAATGTGTACTTTGTAAGGAAATTTGGGTTTTCAATCAGGTTTTTCTTGATGATTTGATGAACTTGAAAAGAGAACTGCTTAATTAAGCTTTAAACAATAGAAGAGCTCAATTGCCCCAAGAAAAATTCTCAGTTCTACAGAGTTTTATCCATTTCAAAGCAGAAAAGTATTTAATGTGTGTCCAATTGTTTCCAAGGGCAAGAGGTAATTTAATCTCGTCATACTTTGGACAAAGCAAAATTCATTTTCATCCTGGATGGAAATTAGTGCAAGTGTGTGTGTGTGTGTGTGTGTGTGTGTGTGTGTGTGTGTGTGTGTGTGTTCGGAGGGGTTGCATGTTGGTGGTGGGGGGAGGAGAGTTAAATTGAGAAGGGTGCAGTAAGATGACAATAGTTGGAAATGATCACTGTGGACAAGAACTGAGTGTTGATAGAAGGTAAAGGGATATACATGAAAATCTTTCAGCATCTGTATTGCAAATAATGATGCCTACAGTGAGAGATAGAGAGAAGGAGAGACAGACAGACAGAGAGAGAGAGAGAGAGACAGAGACAGAGAGAGAGACAGAGAGAGAGACAGAGAGAGAGACAGAGAGAAAGACAGAGAAAGAGAAGTGCCTGACATAGAGAGAGGCAGGCTGGGATGGAGGTGATTTAGGGAGATAGAAGGAAAATTGAAGACATTAGTACTGGGAAATTACACTGGCAGAGGGATGGGTGTTGGGACATTGTATGACTGAATGAACAGCTTTAAACATGAACATGAACAGCTTTGTAATGCTCTGTCTTACAGTGATTCAATTTTAAAAGATCTAATTTTTTTGAAAAATAATGCTACTTTCTGGTTTCATAGTAATGTGCACAATAAAAGCTATGTCGGACATTGCAAAGAACAATTGGGAAGCAACTGGGTTTGACGATGGAGTCTCAAGAACTTAGCCTGAATAAGACAAGCTGTACACAACACCTCCCCCATAATTTCTCATTTTGACTTTCCAAGCAGCAGGACCTGTCTCCCACCCCTCTGGACTTTACCAGCTGTAAGATCCAGTCACCTGAGTGGCACCATGGAACAATTAAGGAAACAGGCCACCAAGAAGGAACAACAAACCACAACATCTTACTAAGCCTTTTTGCAAGCGTGAGCTGGATACCCCCACGAAAACATTGTTCCCGGTTTCCAAAAAAAGTTTGTTTTGTTTTTCTTGAGGTATATAAACGTTACCCCGTGCTTACAGTAAATCATGTTTTCTCCCTGCCCCCCAAAAAAACCCTCTTCTCTCTGTAAGTCAACCTAAAGTGTACACTTTGATGGATTAAAATAAATTCTATTCTATTTTCCAAAGATTGGTCTGTGAAACAAACACAAAAATATATCAGTACCTGTGAACTTTATATTTTGGAAGAGATATAGTGGCAAAAAGCAGTACATATAACCACATAAATTATATATTACATTAAATGATACTTTGCACCTTATGGGATGCAATTATTGTAGAGCTCAAAAGAGTTTCAGTGATTGGTGGCAATTGGATGCACATTACATTTTTTATTTAGGCTATATGGGCTGAATTTCGTTTGCTGATATTTTTTTTAAAAGGTTTGAAGAAGTGAGAGAGTTCACTGTGAAGATATTCTTGGAAAACTCATCTAGAAAGAAAGTGAAATCCCAAGTGGACTATGTTTAGCACATTGGAAGATAGCAATGAGGCAGATATTTGGAGAAGAGGAAAGGAGGGTAGTTCAGAGTATCTGAGAAGTAAGAATGGTAACATAAGTGGCAAGTAGGTGATAACTAGGGGGGGTTGGGTTTGGCGATTATTCAGAGTTAAAAGGGGAGTTAAGTCAAAACTGTTACTAGAGGTACAGTGTTGTTATACTTTCAAAAGGATAATTTTGGCTTTTGTGGACACTTTAGAAAGAAAGAGATAGAAAAGGTTTAAATAAGGTCAGCTAATTTTGAGACTCCTGTAAATATCAGACAGGGTCTGTTGCTTGGGGGGGGGGGTGGTAAGATTCTAAATAACTGCACTAATTGAGGTAATGTCCTGAAACATTGTCACACCCAGGTCAAAGGATTTAAAATGCTAATTTTTTAAGTTGAATGCTTCTGGACACAGCCACTTCTTTTCTGTGAAGAATAACTTTTGGAGAGATATTTTTAACATGACTGTGATATTTCAGATGGGATTATTTAATGTTCAAATTAAAATATACTGAAGAAGTACATAGTAATTAATATTAATGAGAAGTTAGCAGGGACTTACTTATAACTCTCATGCTGAAAAACTCATAGGCTTTTATCCCTCCAAAATACTTAGACCTAAGCTCAATTGACATGGCAACAAGCGAAGATTCTGTGTGGCTCACAGATGATCTCAACATTTATAATCTTGAACAATATTTTAAAGATTAAGACTTCTTATTAATATTTGATTCATTTCACTTTTGTGCGTAAGGTTCCATAGTCCATAACCTCTCAGAAAAATGTAATTGTTGTCAAACTAGTTGTTCCCTCCTACTTGATTTAGCTATAGCTTCTATCTGAACCACTATAATTTTGAGATGCTTTTCTAGTTCTCAGTTAGTGTATGTTCATGAATAGGGTAAGTCTGTCAAGATTGACATTTCATGTTTATTTCCACCACATTCATATTTGAAGAAAGTTCCGTACATTAGAATGTTTTTTTCTCCCCTCACCAAAGTACAAGTATATTTACTGTAAATTAAAAAAGAAAAAAACAGACCATCATTAAAAACCTTGATAATATTAACAGTTAATAAAAATAACCTTTAAAGATCTTGAGGATATTTTAATAAAATACTTCATACAATTTTATAAGTAATACTAAGAATTATTAATAGCTACTGAAGAGTAAAAGTTAACCAATAATGAGGTCACCACTCAGACAGAAACATTTTGAGGACAGTAAGCAAGAAAACAAAAGTCATCTGAAATGAATGTTTAGTATCATTCTAAATAATTATGTTGTTTTTTCTCAGGTGTCTCTTTCGCATTGCATTCAGCTGGAAGCATTGGTGACTAGTAGCAACTTTCTCTAGTCTTAAAATACATATTTTAACAAAGAATAGCATAATTTATTTCACTATGCTCATTCTAATATCCTATAAAGAGAAATAGACAAATAAATGTGTAATAAGGGAGATCACTTTTTGATAAATCTTGAGAATCATAAGACTTTTTTATGACAAAAGCTAATGGGAAAATACTATGCTTATTATAAGAAAACAAATTAAGTAATGAAATTTAAAATGTTGTCAACATTCTAACATGTCTACTTTTGTAAAAAAATTATTTGCTAACATGCCCTCAATTTCAGAGCTATACAGTTGATCCAATGAGAAACTATCTATGTACACATATATACACATCGCCATTTGAATACATTATTACACAGAGAGAAAAATGTGGAATCTAATACTATAAGGTCTTAGCCTCTAATATACATCCATGAAATATGTGTCTTTATGATATCTATTTGTTCTCTATAAGATATCTTGTATTTCTGTATAAGTAGTTTTTTTTTTCATCACTTGATCACTTGACTTCTTGTTAATCGTCAATTTGCTCGAGCAGGTGCCAGTAACATCTCCATTTGTCCCTGCCCCGTGCTAGTGTAGCCCATTGGCGTCTGTTCGCTCTAGGATCATGAAGAGCCTCAAACCGATCATTCATGATCTTGATGAAGAAGTCTGACCATCTGGTAGGAGGGTGGCCACACGGTCTTTTGATATCCCGTGGAATCCAATCGGTAACAGCTCTAGTCCAGTGATCGTCTTTAAATCTCATTACGTGACTAGCCCATCTGATTTTTGACACCTTGGTAAACGAGACAGCCTCCCTGATTCTTGATCGTCGATGGATTCTTTCTCTCATTTGAGTGAAACGTGATACTCCAAGCATTGCTCTTTCAATTCCTCTTTGGGAGACCTGAATAGCGTTCTCATCCTGTTTGCATAGGGTCCAGGTCTCTGAGGCATATGTTAATGCAGGAAGAACAGTGGAATCAAAAAATGTGCCTGGGCCAGAGGTTCTTTGTCCTCTTAGCTATTTCTTCGACGTTCTTGAAGGCGTTCCAAGCCGCTCTCTTCCTCCTGTGCAGCTCGGGTGCCAGGTCATTTGTCATGTTGACCTCTCGACCTAGGTACACATAGCTGTTGCATTCGGAGATAGTCATTCAATTGAGAGCGAATGGGGCGTCAGGAACGAGGCTGTTTCTCATAAACATTGTCTTCGTAAGATTCAGCTGGAGTCTGACATTTCCACACTCACGGTCAAAGTCGGCCAGCATTTGTGCCGCTTGGCTAATGTTTGGTGTTATTAAAACAATGTCATCAGCAAAGCGGAGGTGGTGTAGTTGCTGACCATCTATCTTCACTCCCATTCCTTCCCATTCCAGTCATCGCATGATGTTCTGGAGGGTGGCACTGAAGGGTTTCAGTGAAATGATATCACCCTGCCGAACCCCTCTCTTGACATCAACGATCACTTCTTTGTAGAATGGTGAGATCCTGGTAGTGAATCCGCAATACAGCTCACGGAGGATCCTGATGTATTGGCTTGAATGCCCTGATTGGCTAGGGTTTCAATGACTGCTTCCGTCTCAGCAGAATCAAAGGCCTTCTTTAAATCAATGAACGTTAGACAGAGCGGCATCTTGAACTCCTGAGAAACCTCAATGAGCTTGGTTATCGTGTGGACATAGTCGATGGTGCTGAATCCTGTGTGGAACCCAGCTTGCTCGCATGGTTGTCCTTCATCTAGTGTTCTGCCAATTCTATTTAGGATGACTCGAATGAACAACTTGTAGATGACATACAATAGGCGGATAGGGCGATTGTTGTCAATGTCATGGATGTCTCCCTTCCTGTACAGTAGTACAGTCCTGCTGTTTTTCCACTGGAACAGTGCATTTAGACAGGTAGCGTGTGAAGAGCTGAGCCAGTGTATTGATGAGTACTGACAGCAGGTCCTTCAGGTGTTCAAGTCTGACCTTGTCTGTGCTGGGTGCTGTTCATTTCTTTACTGATGAAACAGCGTGTCAGATTTCAGAAGGGAGAACATTGGGAACAACATACCCACCCTGTGGAATTTGGTATGTCGGCAAGTGGACATGGTTATTGAAGAGATTTGAGTAGAAGTCATGGATAATCTTCTCCATTGCCATTCTGGAAGATGTGATAGATCCATCAGGATGTCGGAGGGCAGTCATCTTGATCTTGTAGTTGGCGAAGGACAGGCGGGTGTTACGAATACTTTTCCAAGCTTCTGCCACATCTACCAGCACTTCTGCTCTTCTCTCTTTGACGTCTTCCTTGATCGCACCTCTGCACTGCTTTGCGAGCTCGAATGTTCGCTTGAGGTTGCCTGAGATATACGCCAAGCCACGTTGGCAAATAGGCTTTTTTTCATAAACATAACCAAAGAGTCTCCTGCCCCAACGCTTGGCTGTCCTCACCGGGGCCCTTGGAGGGGGTGGGTTGAGTTTCCCTCCCCGCCCCGACCAGAGCCCCGGCAGCCGAAGACCTCCATAACCAGCCACAGCCATACTGACACTATTCTCCACACGTCCGGACAAGCCTCTTACATAAAGGAACCTGCAGAGGAACCCAGGCGTGTGGGTCCCGGGGCTGAGATCTCCAAGCCTGCTTGGATAGGGACTGGGCCTTCTCCACCCAGATTCCCCATCTTCCAGTAGGTAGACGTTACACCCATCAGCTGCCACCGGCGCCAGGTGGTCCTATCAAGGCCAAGACTCAGAGACTATAAAACCCAGCTCCCAGAAGCGCACAGCCACACGACATTTTATTATCTTGTTTTTACTTTGGAGAACCCGGCAGGCTACCGAAAGTATCCTGCCCACACAGCAGAGTCTGGCAAACTTCCCATGTCGTACTCAATATGCCAAATACCAGTAACAGTGATAGGTCTCATTCTCTTAGCCCTGAAAGAGCATTGAATATGGCTCTTTTAAAATCTCAGGGCCAGAAAGAAGGAGAGGTTACTGGTGCCTGCTAGAGGCAATAGACTAACAACAGGATGATTGTGATTGTGAACCAAAGAAGTGATTTGTCAGATATTATGAGGAGGGCAGAACTGTGAATTTTACTGTGTAGGTTTAAATTTTCTCTTCTTCTCCCATAGTTTCTGAGGTAGTCTTCTGCAACTTTATCAATTGCTATATAGTGATGTTACAGTTAGGCTATTAGAAATTTTCTACAATTCTGTACTTTTGTAATCCAACTAGAAGTTGTTAAGATGCTAGAGAGAAAAAGGATCACACCATTGAACAGAAACTACTGCATCTGTAGTAGGTGTAATAACTTGAATCTGGCTCATAAAATTAAAACAAATACTTGGAAGTATTTTTTCAAGAAACAAATAAATTTGGAGCTATTACATGAAGAATTTCATTACCCCAACTGCAACTTAGCATAGCTCTTTTGTGAAAATTTATTATTATATTAAATTGCCTGCTCGAGGCAATCGACGAACAACAGGATGATCGTGATCGTGATTATATTAAAAGGCACACACGCTTCAATACAAAAATAACAACTAAATCAGAATCTTCCTCGTGTACACTACTCTTTATATCCACTCTTGATGAACTTTGTCTACTGACTGTCAGTGATCATAGTCTTGGATTTAACAAATTTATTTACATGAAAGCATAGTAACTGGTAAATCAGTTCTATTTTCTAATATTGTTTGCGTTTCAATGATAATTCTATGTTTACCCAAAATGAAAGCATAATTAAACCTGAAACTGCAATCTCTCAAATATGCAATCAGAAATCTCTTTTTTTAGGAATTATTTATCAAGATATATAAAATACACCACAAGACACTTGATGCAAGTTACTGTTGCACTGCCTTCCCATTGTTAATTGATTTGCTCCAGTGGGCCCAGTAAGGTCTCTGTTGTGAGACATGTTGTTACTTTGTTTGGCATATTGAATATGTCATGGGTAGCTTGCCAGGCTTTTCTGTGTGGGTGTGATACTCATGGTAGCTTGCCAGGCTCTCTGAGAGGGCTGGAAGTATTGAACCTGGGTCTGCTATGTGCAAGAATACACCCTAGCCACTGTGCTATCGTTCCAGTCCAGGTGCAAGTTACACTGATCAAAAATACATATGCAGATGGAACAGTAGTGAAAATATTTTCTTCCCTGCACATATTTGGTTTTACAATATAAAGTCAATATGTTTTTGTTTCCGGGTTCAGAGGAATAGTACAGCTGGTTGTGTGTTTGCCTTGCATGCACAAACTAGAATTAGATCCCTTGAATCCCATATCGTCCCCTGAGAACTGCCAGGAATAATTCCTGAGTGTAGAGCCAGGAGAAAACCCTGAGAATCAGCCGGTATGACTATAAAACAAAAACAAAGAAAGGTTTTGATTTCATGTTTCATCTCTATTTGATATTGGGAGGTAGAAAGAAGCTTAAGATTAAAGACTTCTCCACTATTTTATCACTGTATCACTGTCATCCCATTGATCATCGAATTACTCGAGTGGGCACCAGTAGCATCTCTCTTCTTCCCAGCCCTGAGATTTTAGCAGCCTCTTCTTATTCATCTTTTCCCAATGATCGGAGGCTCTTTCAGGGTCAGAAGAAAGAGACCTATTGCCGTTACTGTATTTGGCATATCGAACACACCATGAGGAGTTTGCCAGGATCTGCCCATGCAAGCGGGATACTCTCCGTAGCTTGCCGGGCTCTCCAAGAGATATAAGTGGGTAGGAAGTGTCTTATATTGTGTCGGGAGAGCAGCCTGGAGGGTGGCAGTGATTGGGCAGTGGAGGTCGGCTGCCGGGGTTGTGTACCTTGGGGTGGGGAGGGCTCTCACTTCCCCCACAGACTGGTATGGAGTCCGGTGGCATGGTTCTGGGAGTCTCCTTTCATACTCCCATCTGGGAGGAGCATCAATGAGTTCTGGAGGATGGCCAATGAGGAGATTATCTGGTGTCAGCAGGGTGTGGCTTATGGGTATTTTCCTTGAGTGCCCACTATTTTATAAAAGATATAAATTTAAAAAGTGGCAAGTATTCTTGATTAGCTGAAAGAGCATAATTTTAGGAGAGAGAAGGTAAAAATTGGTTGAATTTCCCAAGTCTACAAACAGATTAGAAAACTCTGAAGATCATAAGTCATTTGAGACTACTTTGGTTTTTTGGCAGTGGAATAGTGTTGACTTGGATTCCTGGGAAAAGAAAAATCTGAGCAAAATTGAAACCGACACCTCCTCTAACAGAGAAACCGATTACCAAGCATAGGCTATATACAATACAGTTATTAAGGGTTGCCTTCCTGATATGATGGTGTTGCCAATGAGTAAGAAAAGACCCTGACCTGTGCTGGAATGGAATTTTATTGCAATAATTTATTGAACTCCCAACATTCCCAGTAATTATATCTCTGTACCAATATTTAACGGCAGAGTTTGGCATGCTACCCGTGGCATATTTGGTATGCCAAAAACAGTATCAATAATGGGCCTCATTCTCCTGACCCTGAAAGAACCCCCAATGTGGCAGCAGTAAGAAGGATGAGCAAGGAGAGACTGATAAAATCTCAGGGCTGAACTAGGCTGCCCAAACAAAGAAGGACTAAAATGTTTGTCAGAACTTTCAACGTACATACGCGGGCATTGAAAACATCCATGGTGCAAGGGCAGAAGATCAAGTACGACACCGTTGTTCTGACGAAGACGAGAAGGCAATGATCCTATCATGCCACATTTGAGACTGGAGAAGAACTGTTCCTTAGAACATGCAACATAGAGGCATTGGTAGTGTCAGTGTCCTCCTCAACACAAACTTGTACATAAGCATTGATTCATTAGAATGTCTAACAACCCAAATAGGACGCTTATGCTTGAAAAGATGTGACTCACTGCTGGCAGTTTCTATCTTTGTCTTGTACACACCAATATCCAATTACTATGAGAAGAAATTGACAAGTTCTAACAGGAGCTGGAGAAGTTCTATAAGGAAGAGCACACCTTCTACAAGATCGTTGTAGGTGATGTTAACTCCAAGATAGGACCGAGAAGATCGCCTGAAGAACTCCACATCGGGACCCATGTCCCGGGCCTAGAATTGAACGAACAGGATGAGAGACTGACTGAGTACCATGTCGACCAAGACCATCCATGGTAACTCACTGTCCAAAAGGCTGAATCTAAACATTGGGCGTGAGAGTCTTTCGGTGGACAGTTTCACAACTAAATTTTGCCTGACAGATGTCACTGTTGTCCCAAAATTCCAAACGGGATCGAACCACTATCTCCTTCATGCAAAATTCTACTTTACGGAGTGGGGAGAAAGAGCTGCAAAGTTTAAGAAAAGAACTCCCAGAATGACCACCACTGGGAACTCTTTGATACTATTCCGGAAACATGGGAAGATGCTGTCGTTGACAACATTGGTGAGGAATACGATCGATGATCAACTGGTTTAGCACCACCATGATTGTGTGAAGAACATCAACAGAGAGAAAGACACAAAAAGATGCCTGTCTTGAAAAATTCTGAGGCTCATTCATCAACATGGCTCAGCAACCACAAGCTAACATCCAAGCTTGCAAAGCAGTGCAAAGAAGCGATAAAGGAAGATCTCAAAGAAAGAAGAGCAGCAGTGCTGGCCGAAATGGCAGAAGCTGGGAAAAGTATTCGTAACACCTGCCTGTCCTTCACTAATACAATATCAAGATGACTGCCCTCAGACATTCTGATGGATCTATTTCATCTTCCAGAAGGGCAATGGAGATTATCCATTATTTCTACTTGGATCTCTTCAATAGCCATATCCGCCTGCCAAATACCAAATTTTGCAGGATGGATATGTCATTCGCAATGTTCTCCCCTTCAAAATCCAACACTCCATTTCATTGATAAAGAAGCAAACAGCACCCAGTCGAGACAAGGGAAAACCAGAACACCTGAAGAATCTTCCATCAGTACTCATCAATACACTGGTACTCATCAATACTCTGCACATGCTACCTGTATAAATGCAAGGTTCCGTTGTAATGGAAAACCAGCAGGACTGTTATGCTGTATAAGAAGGGAGACAGTCACGTGATTGGCAACTATGGCCCTATCGTCTTGTTGTCTGTCATCTATAAGCTTTTCACTCATGTCATCCTGAATCCAATAGGAAGAACACTAGATGAAGGACAACCATGCAAGCAAGTCAGATTCCAAAAAGGATTCAGCACAACCGACCATATCCACACAGTGACCAAGCTCATTGAGGTTTCGCAAGAGTTCAAGGTGCCACTCTGTCTAACATTCATCGATATAAAGAAGGCCTTTGATTCTGTTGAGACTGAAGCAGTCATCAAAGCCCTAGCCAAACAGGGTATTCAAAATCAATACATCAGGATTATCCGTGAGCTGTATTACGGATATCACCAGCAGGATCTCACCATTCTACAAGAAGTGTTCATCGAGGTTAAGAGAGGGGTTCGGCAGGGCGATACAATTCACTGAAACTCTTCAATGTCACCCACGAGTATTCATGCGACGACTGGAATGGAAAAGAATGGGAGTGAAAATAGATAGTCGGCAACTATACCACCTCCACTTCGCTGATGACAGTGTTCTAATAACACCAAACATTAGCCAAGCTGCACGAATGCTGGCTGACTTCAACTGTGAGTGTGGTATAGTTGCCTTGGCAAACAGACACTATCTGTGTCCCTGATTCTTGATCATCTACAGAGGTCTGAACTCCAGATTCCTTCTCTCACTTGAGTGAAGCATGATAGTCCAAGCATAGCTCTGCCGAACCCCTCTCTTAACCTCAATGAACACTTCCAGCCCATCTGATTTTGAATGCAATCGACACTCACAGTGTTCTAATAACACGAAACATTAGCCAAGCTGCACGAATGCTGCCTGACTTCAACTGTGAGTGTCGATTGCAGCTGAATCTCATGAAGATAATGTTTATAAAAATAGGACTAGTTCCTAACGTTCCATTTGCTCTCAATGGAATAAACATCTACTAATGCAGAAGCTGTGTGTACCTAGGTTGAGAACTCAACATGACAAACAACATGGCGCCTGAATTGTGCAGGGGGAAGAGAGCGGCTTGGAACACCTTCAAGAGCATTGGAGAAAAAGCTAAGAGGAAGAAGAACCTCTGGCTCTGGGCACAAATCTTTGACTCCACTGTTCTTCTTGCACAAACATATGCCTCAGAGACCTGGACCCTATTAAAACAGGGTGAGAATGCTATTTGGGACTCCCAAAGAGGAATCAAAAGAGCTATGCTTGGAGTATCATGCTTCACTCAAGTGAGAGAAGGAATCTGGAGTTCAGACCTCTGTAGATGATCAAGAATCAGGGACACAGATAGTGTCTGTTTGCCAAGGCATTCAAAATCAGATGGGCTGGACACGTAATGTGATTTGATGATGTCTGATGGACTAGAGTCATTATCGACTGAATTCCACGAGATGTCAAAAGATCGTGTGGCCACCCACCTATGAGACGGTCAGACTTCTTTGTCAAAACCCTGATCAAACATTTTGAGACTCGTTTTGTTCCTGGAGCGAGCAGACACCATTGGGCTATACTAGCAAGATATAGGGACAAATGGAGACTTTACTAGCAGCCTCTTGAGCAAATCAATGAGTAACAGGATGTCAAGTGATCAAGTGATTATTATTATATTAGAAGTTTCTGTTCTTTCCAAACTTTTGCACAACATGTTGGCTAAAATTTCATAAAATATACTGTTTTATGCTTTCTTGGGTCACACCCTGCTATGCTCAGGGGTTACTTCTGGCTCTGCACTCAGAAATTACTTCTGGTGGTGCTTGGGGGAACATATGAGATGCTGAGGATCAAACCCAGGTCAGCCGCATGCAAGGCAAACATTCATCCACTGTACTACTACTCACACCCCATAAAGTATACTATTTAAATAGCCAATAATTATATTGCTGACTAACACTGTCCTTTCCTCCCATCGTTCATCAATTTGCTCGAGCGGGCTCAGTAATGTCTCCATTGTGAGACTTCTTGTTACTGTACTTGGCATATTTAATACTCTCAGTAGTTTGCCAGGCTCTCCAAGAGAGGCAGAGGAATCGAACCCGGCTTGGCTGGGCTGGCTGCACACAAGGCAAATGCATGACCTCTGTGCGATCACTCTATCCCAGCCCAAATCTTATATTAATATTTTTGATGTAAGATTATAATTTCTATTTAATATCATTCCTACTGCACTTTTGCTTTATATTTTCATATGGAACTAGATAGTATTACAATAATTTTGTCTCTAATTTAAAATTGCATGTTCTTTTTGACTCTTTCCTTTGGAATGCATAAGGGCTGATTGTTAGATATTATTTTATTATTGTTAATTTGACCACTTATGCAAACGTTATTTCCTTACCTCAGACTCTCCCACAGTTGTAGAGTCTTAAAACTGGTTTCCATTAGCTTCCAATCCTGTAGAGTATGTGCTGAGCCCAAACTGGCTTGTAACGCAATTTGACAATCATGAATTGCTGTTGCAAAGGAAATTGTTCACAAATCAGTCAGTTTTGAGTACTATTGTTCAGAGTTATTGCTCAGGAGAAATTCCTTTGGATTCTGAGCGTTGCAACCATGTCTAGGGGTTTCCCTCAAAGTCCCAAGCATTTACAGGTGAGTCCATTGTGGACCCTGAGGACTGCTGGTTTGACCTTGACACTGAAGGACTGAGCAGTACTGCATTTCTAGTCCTTAGTCAACTGTTGTGCCCAGTTAGTTGAGAATTTCCAGGAATGCCTCTAAGTCAATGACTGCCATTTTGAAGGCATCCTGCAAAAATAAATAATACAGAGGTGACTTTAGTGTCCAAATGAATTTCCCAAGAGAGGGACTGTCTTCTCCCTCCAGTAAAATACCTGGCTCTTTTGATGAAGGAAGTAATTGTTTGGAGAAGCACAAATTAAATGAACAGGGAAAGCAGCTTCCGAGGGTTGTGAATCTTTTGATAACACTGACCCAAAAGGCAAAGTTCTAAGTCATATGGACACCAGGAAACCTGCTCAGCTTATGACTGAAGAAGTTTTGAGCCAGACTGTCCCCTATTCCTAGCTTTCAAATAAGAGGAACTTATTTGTTGGCAAAGTTGGTTACCACCTAATTGGCGAGTTTGTGATAGTTACAGCAAAGGACCAGCTAAGCCACTTTATCATTCCACATCTGCAAAAAGTATGAGATACCATGTGTAAACATTATCACAGAGCTTGTATTGTGGACCGTTTGATATACATCAGGTTTTTTATTTTGTTTTGTTTTACACAAAACACTGACATTGTATGTATTTTTCTATTAAATTTCCCTCTAAAATAGCTCCTTAAATCAGAGCTATTTTTTAAAGGCTTATAATCCAAAGGCCAATATCTAATGTTATAAAGCATTTGTAATTAAATGAATAAGTGAAGGGATGAATGACTTTGCGAAACAGTCTCATTTTTCAACACAGTAACAAAACTGATCAAGAAATCAAGTTGTAGGGTTAAATATGAATAAGCACAGCCAGTGCTTTCTTATGTTTGGAAGAATTGGAGTAGGCATGTGATGCTTCTCCATTTGCAGTTCAAAAACATATTTTTCAAATGCCATCATTTCACTGAAGCCTTACAGCTATCCCAGATGAGAGATGCTTATGCAAATTTTCACCATTATATAGTTGAATCTCAGACCACGTAAATGATTAGCTAGGTCATAATATCAGTGAGCTTTCCATTTACTTTTTTGATCCTAACACTAAAAATCTAAAGAACCATTTGCTCCATCACTTTGTTTTTTAGCAAGGGATTAATTACATCATACTATATAAAAAGCATTAACAGACTCCACTTGACTGATATCAATGTTCCTATCCTAGTAAGGTCTGCTCAATTTATTGCTATCAGAGCAGGGGTGTCTTTGCTAACAAAGATGAGATGCCTATATAAAATTAAAAAAGTTAAAGAACATTTGCTTCTCTTATCACAGATATTTTACCTTTTGGCCCAAATTCATCCTCTTGTCAATGTGAGTAATTAGTGCCTCTAACTGCATTTAAAAATGTTCTATATTTTAGGAACACTAGTTAATTCACACATGATCTCATCTACAATTTACAAGTTGAAAAAAAAGTCACAATAGGAAAAATAAAGATTAAGAATTTAGCCCTGGGTCAAAACACATTAGCAGCACCAGTAAAGATTATTGTTTTTGACCTCTTAATTTCTTCTACTAAATGAACCTGAAGCCATATTCTTCTTACAGTGAACCATTGCTCTTTGAAACTTCTATAGACTTTTAGAGGGTTTTTACTAATCCCTGTTTAATATCTCTTTGATCCTAGAGTTCTAGGATGTTTAGTCTCATCCAGCTGCCCCCATAGCAGAAGACAAAGCAACTCTCCAAGTCTTTTTTTTAAATTTATTCATTGAATCACCATGAGAAAAGTTATAAAGCTTTCAAGTTTAAGTCTCGGTCGTACAATGAGCGAACATCCCTCCCTTCACCAGTAATTATTTTTCACCACCAAGAACCCCAATATACCCCCTCTCTCCCTTCCCAATGCCTGTGAGGCAGATGATTTCTACTTAACTCTCTCTCTACATTGATTATTTCGACAAAAGATGCACCATTATTGTATGGAATTCCCTCCCCCCTCAACAGTCAGAACTGCTGAAAAGGCATTGTGAAATAATTTGTTTTCTACTACTGGTTATGAAAACTATATGATGTTGTGCTGCCATGATAGTCATGATAGTGGCCACACGATTTTGGATTTCTGATATTTTACTAATTAAGTCTGGAGAGACTTCTGCCAAGATCCGGATAAAATTAGGAGATTGGTTTCTGTGCGTCTGGTGCCATAGCTGTGCCGGAGAGCCGCTCATGAGGGACAACTCATGGCCTCAGTCAGGCGTGAAGGATGAGCGTGTTTTGCCCCCCTTCCCATGAGGCTGCAGTTGTCCCGTCACTGCCGGCTTATACCTGGCTTTCCAATAAGCTCTGAGGCCGTGGCCAACATGCTGCAGGGTGGAGGGGGGGAGGCATAAGAGACAAACGCCCTTTCGCTCCCGGGGTGGGGCATGACGCTGTAGTTTAATACATAGTCCATTCACATTTCTGCTGCAAGCTGCCGGGCTCTGAATTAAGTCCTTGTGCTTCTGGATCCATGGCTGTGCCAGAGAGCTGCTCGTGGGGGGCAACTCATGGCCTAGTCGGGCATGAAGGACAAGCTGGTTCTACCAAGTCTTTCTAGCTGTCAATTGATGGTAAGTCAAACTTGTAATGAATAGTGCTTAAATTTCTTGAAGAATTACCTCTGTCTTCAGAAATACTAACAAACTTGCAATATTCACTGTTGGAGGCATTTTTTTTTTTTACTCACATTCAAATAACTTAGAGCACTATATTTGATTAGATGTTTCTCTTAGTCACTTGTATGGCTTCAAATAATTTATTTTCCCACTTTAGTTATGGTAGTTTCAACAAAACACTTTTCATCAGTTTAAATGTTCTACCAATTTCGCTGTTCTCAAGTTCTACCCATCCTCTATGACAATTTTATTTCTGGTTTCTAAATAGAAAATCCTTGGCAATGTGTTTGATGCTTTACTGTCACATTTTATTATAAAGCAGAGGCCTGTGACTATCCTGCTATGTTTTGCTTATAAATCAAGATATATCTCCAAGGCAGAATATATGTTTTTCTTCATTTGAAATCGTTTCTTCATTTGAAATGAACAATTTAATATGCATAATTGACTACCCTCATGGTTTTCAAAATAGATGTGTGTTATTATATTTCTACTTGCTGGGCATGAAATAATTCATTTCACACACAAATCTAATAATTTATCACATCGATACTTTGAAAACCATATATTTAAAACTATATATTGTTCACTCTTTCGCATATACACACACACAAACACACACCCATATGTAAGACAAGTGCCCTACCTAAATTTAGAAAATGGAAACTGCCCAGTTGTGAATCTATCAGTCAGTCAAATGAGTCATAAAGTATCCCCGGACATCCTTCAATCAAAGCGCCATATTTAGTGAGAACAATTTAGTTATTGAAGTTAATAATGAAGTTAGTTTTCTACTTATTCAATTGGTAACAAACAGGATCAGAAATCATTATGCACAGCTGAGTTTTATGGCCTAAAATTGCTGTTTATGCTGAGAGGTAATATATATATATATATATATATATATATATATATATATATATTCAGGGTCTGTGATCTATTTCAGTGAGTTGACAGAGCAGCATATAGAGAAATTGAACGTGGCTGCTGAGGTTTCTGGAAGTACATGGGTTGTGGGGTAAGTCTCCCACCTCAACTCTGAGAATATCCAGAGTTCTAACCTGGTCACCAGGGTTTCTGATTATTATTTGAAGTTTGGCATCTCTGCAGAGAATATTTATGAATTGGTGGATTTTAATCCTTTATGTGGCTACAGTGATGGGGTGTAGATATGACTGCTGGGGCTTCTGTAGGGTGTGTACTGGGCCCGCCCATCCCTGAGGGCACCCAGAGTTTTCAGCCAGGGACCAGAGTTTTCATGAGGGATCAGAGTTTTCATGAGTTTTAGCTGTTTGTCATGCATGTTCTCAGGGATTTAGTCGTGGTAGAGCAGGTAATTGGTAGAGCAGGGTCAGTGGGTCAATCAACATGGCAACATCTGTGGGAGGTGGCTATTTTTGTTTTTGTACATAAACTAAGGGAAAATACTAGCTGCTTCACATATAGAGAATACATTAGTAAGGATATGATTCATAAATGTCTCTTGTCTAGTAAGAATTAGTGTTCAGAGAGTAGTAGAGGGTTAAAGCACTTGCCATATACAAAGTCTACCCTAGTTTAAACCACATGTGTTTCCTCAAGCACCCCAGGAGTGATCCCTTAGCATAGAGCTGGAATAAGTCCTATGTACCACTGGCTGCTGCCCCCACCAAAAAAACAAATAGTAACTTAAACATAAAGAAATCAGACTGAAAAGATCTAGCATTGTAGCATGAGTTGTTGTATGAGCATACCAATAGATACTTCAGTTAAAATGTCTAAAGTGTTTAGTCTAAAATTTGAAACAGGAATAATAATTTTTAAATTAAAGACAATTTTTATAAAAGGAGGTTTGTAATAAAATTGACATGCAGCTATACTGAGATATTTTCTTCCTTTTTATAAATGGCAACATTAAGATTTATACTTTAATCCTTATCCATAGTTTATCTAATAAATACATCAGATTTTTGATTGATTATTAAAATGTTTTTTCTGCATGCAAGAAGAATATATAAAACTATGATTCATGACATAAAGCCAGCAATAAAGGATGCGGTTGTCTCCTGAGAGTGGATTTATGTCGTTTATTGTTATTAAATTTTCTCAAAAGTATGAAATACTACCAAACAAAATATGTTGCCTTGTAAGAAAATTAAATAAAGCAAAATAAAACAATAGGTAATAAAAATAAAATAAGGAAAACATGTACACTACAATGCAAAATATTACCAAATAAATTTTCATTTGTAACTATTTACAGGAACTCAGACATTACTTAAAAAGAAATTCTAGCACTTTCAATGATATACTATTATTGAATAATATATGATACTCTATAATTTGCAATGGATATTATATTTAAGATTGTGTTACTCTAACATCCTCTTTATAGTTATTTTTTTATTTAAAAGGAATTTTCTTAAATGAACAAATATCTTTAAAACTGTATTCTATTTGAGGGGAACCAGGAAGATGTTGCAAGGGTTAAGGTACTTGTTTCTACTGTGCAGTGAACCCCAGTTCACATCACTTGCACCACGTATGTTACCCTGAGCACCACCAGAAAGGATTCCTAATACAGAGCCAAAAGTAATCTCTGAGCACTGCCAGGTCTGGCGCAAAGCAAACAAGATATGTGTTATTTTGGGATCTTTTAAAAATTTCTTTCAATGGCCCTTAAAGACAGAAAATCTACTTAGTATATGAGAGTGCTAATGTATATTTCTCCCCATTTTAGATATATAGAACTGCACAGATCTATAACTTTGTATTTATGATTACTTTTAAGAATTAGCTAATCATTTTGAAATGTTTTCATTGTATTTCTGAATTTCTGTTCATATTATATTACTAAGTAATATTTTATTATTTATTTCTATTATGTTTTATTATTTTAACGAATAATATTTTTATCTTAAAGAGTAAGTTTTAAGTAAATAATTTCGCTGAATTTTTTAAATTTTCACATACTTTCCTGACTTATATCCATTATAATTTTGAATATATTTGATTTCCTGGGCCAAACTTGGAGCTGTTCAGGTTTTACTTATGACTCTGAGCTCAGGATCACTCCTGGTTGGTTCAAGGGCCATCAAACTAGGATAAGTTGCATATAAGAAAACACTAACCTCTTGTACTACTGCGTAGTACTATAATATAGTAATTTTAAAATAACTTAGAAAACAGAAGAATAGATTAATAATAATAGTGCATTTGAAGCCATGGGTTCAATATTTGGTACGACACATGTCAAGAAAGTTAATAGGGGCGGGAGGAATAGTACATGGGTGGGGCACTTGGCATGTATATAACAGAAAGCAGGTTTGATTCCTAGCCAAAGACATTCTTTCTGAGCCCACTAGGAATGATCCCTGAGCTCAGAGTCAGAAATTTGCCCTGAGTACAACTGGTTCTTTTCCTACTGCCAATAATAAATTAATTAATTAAATTTTAAAAATAAATTACATAATACCTAATATTTTCCCACATGATTCTATGATGTGAGACATTACTGGTGCCCGTTTGAGCAAATCAATGAGTAACAGGATGTCAAGTGATCAAGTGATACTATGATTAGCATGCAACTAAACCTATTCATTTTTAAATTTTTATAAATTTATTAAGTCATCAGTTTAGTTATAATTATATTCAATATTCCAACACCAATCCTTCACCACCATTGCACCTTGCCACCATCACTATTTTCAAATTTCCAAACTATCTCTTAAGCCTTCCCCCATAGCAGCCCCTCAATAAATTCTTTTATATTGATTGTTGGTAACTAAAAGGATGATTATTTTTTTTCTCCTAGAAGAAAGTTAGTGAAGATTGTTGTATCTCACCATGGATCCATTAACCTGTAAAAGAGATTACTGAAATATCGTTACAGATTAAGCCTCCTGTGTATAAATGTTTTGTTAATCTATATTGGTTGCTTTCTATATCATGTCTCATCTAATCTGGTGTGATACTCCTGTTTTATCAGTATTGTAGCGTTTGAGATGTCCATAATTTTTAAAGAGTGATACAACTAGAGTTACATTTTTAACGAGGTGGCAGATTTTGGGCATGTGTGTTGATTGCTGGGGCTTCCAGAGGTACAGGGAAATGGGGGGAGGTAGCCCGACGCCAATTCATCAAAGCCTGGAGATTTCAGTCTCAAAATCCACATACTTGAGTTTTTCAATAGATTGATTTCTGGATGAAGCTTGTCTGAGCTGGGAACATGGGATTGAGGAATGTGGAAGGTTTTGGCTAACAAAGCTCTGGGTAGGTGGAGGGCTCACCCAACCCTCTCCAGGGTGCCCTGGATGACTCAGCCTTGCACAAGTTTTCTCAGAGAAAACTTGGTGATCAATCTTGAGATTCATTTGTGAGTTCTGGATCATGCCCGGTGAACTCTGATATTTATTCAGATTAACTGGTACAAAACAATTTAACTTTTATCTTTAACATATTAAGATGTTAAAAAATGTTACTTATCACTTGATCACTTGACATCCCATTACTCATCTATCTGCTTGAGCGGGTGCCAGTAACATCTCTATTTGCCCCTGTTGCATGCCAGTGTAGCCCAATGGCATCTGCCCGTTGTAGGAACACGAATAGCCTCAAACCGATCGTTCAGGGTTTTGACAAAGTCTGACCATCTCACGGGTGGGCGGCCACAGGATCTTTTGATGTCCTGTGGAATCCAGTCGGTAAAGGCTCTAGTCCAGTGGTCATCTCCAAATCTCATTACATGTCCAGCCCATCCATCTGATTTTCGATGCCTTGACAAACGAGACAGCATCCCTGATTCTTGACTGTCGATGGAGGTCAGAACTCCGGGTTCTTTCTCTCATTTGAGGGACGCATCATACTCCAAGCATAGCTCTTTTGATTCCTCTTTGGGGGACCTGAATAGCGTTCTTATCCTGTTATCATAGGGCCCAGTATCTAAGGCATATATTAATGCAGGAAGAAAGGTGGAATCAAAGAGATGTGCCTGGGCCAGAGGTTCTTTGTCCTTTTAGCTATTTGTTCAACGCTCTTGAAGGCATTCCAAGCCGCTCTCTTCCTCCTGTGCAACTCAGGTGCCAGGTCATTTGTCATGTTGACTTCTCGACCTAGGTGCACATAATTGTTGCATTCAGAGATGTCCGTCCTGTTCAGAGTGAATGGAACGTCAAGAACGAGACTGTTTATCATAAACACTGTCTTCATGAGATTCAACTGTAGTCCGAATTTTTCACACTCACAGCCAAAGTCGGCAGAGCATTTGTGCCACTTGGCTGATGTTTTGTCTTATTAGAACGATGTCATCAGCGAAGCAGAGGTGGTGTAGTTGCCGACCATCTATCTTCACTCCCATTCCTTCCCATTTCAGTTGTTGCATGACATTCTCGAGGGTGGCACTCAAGAGTTTTGCCAAAATGGTATTACCCTGCTGAACCCCTCTCTTGATGCCAATGATCACCTCCCTGTAGAATGGTAGTGAATCTGCCATACAGTTCCTGATGTATTGAGTTTGAATGCCCTATTTGGCTAGGGCTTCAATGACCACTTCAGTCTCAACAGAATCAAAGGCCTTATTTAAATCAATGAGCATTTGACAGCGGGGCATCTTGAACTCCCAAGAAACCTCAATGAGCTGGGTTATCATGTGGATATGGTCGATTGTGCTGAATCCTTTTCGGAACCCAGCTTGCTCACATGGTTGTTCTTCATCTAGTGTTCTGCCAATCCTATTTAGGATGACTTTAACTTTTTTTCAATTTAACTTTTATCTTTAACGTATTAAGATGTTAAAAAAAATGTTACTTACATATCTTGTAATTTGCTGATTTATTCTGTAATAGTCAATATACTATTCACATTATTTAATTATATATAAAAGTAAAGATTGGAATATAATATAAATGTGACTGAAAATAAATTCATTACTATTTAGAAAATTTCTGTAAGTTTTCATGATTCATTCTAATGTGCCTAACATAAACCTATTTTCCCTAGTCTAAGATCCCAGGAATACACATGTACTTTGTGTATGAGATTTGTATATATCTTCAGTCAATACTAGAACATTAAGAACAAACAGGAAACATGTATTATTGAGGGAGGAGGTTATGAGTTCAAGGAGAGTTCCCTCATTTTCTATAAGAAAATTGAGATCTACATATTACTCAAAATAGATCACTGTCACTGCACTGTCCTCCCGTTGTTCATCAATTTGCCCCTGAAGGCCCAGTAACATTGAGAGACTTGTTGTTACTGTTTTTGGCATATCAAACACGTCACGGGCATCTCCCCGTTGTAGGAACACGAATAGCCTCAAACCGATCGTTCAGGGTTTTGACAAAGTCTGACCATCTCACGGGTGGGCGGCCACAGGATCTTTTGATGTCCTGTGGAATCCAGTCGGTAAAGGCTCTAGTCCAGTGGTCATCTCCAAATCTCATTACATGTCCAGCCCATCCATCTGATTTTCAATGCCTTGACAAAAGAGACAGCATCCCTGATTCTTGACTATCGATGGAGGTCAGAACTCCGGGTTCTTTCTCTCATTTCAGTGAAGCACGATACTCCAAGCATAGCTCTTTTGATTCCTCTTTGGGGGACCTGAATAGCGTTCTTATCCTGTTATCATAGGGCCCAGTATCTAAGGCATATATTAATGCAGGAAGAAAGGTGGAATCAAAGAGATGTGCCTGGAGCCGGAGGTTCTTCGTCCTTTTAGCTATTTCTTCAATGTTCTTGAAGGCATTCCAAGCCACTCTCTTCCTCCTGTGCAACTCAGGTGCTAGGTCACTTGCCAGGCTTTGCTGTGCAGGCGAGATACTCTCAGTTGCCTGCTGGGCTCTCCGAGAGGGACAGAGGAATCAAAGGTGGAGGAATCTATCTCAGGTCAACCGGGTTGGCCACGTTCAAGGCAAACGCACTGGCTGCTGTGCTATCACTCCAACCCACTCAAAATAGATAATTCTACAAAATATAGAAGGCATGTGGCAGTTTTTCTGTAGTCAGCAATCATAAATAATGTTTATGAAAACTGAATTTAACTTAGTATATTTGGCTTGGGATTTGGGCAGTATCAGTCAGTTCTCAGCACTTCATTTTGATTCTGTGCTCTGGGGATACTCATAGCAGGACTCAGGGGAACATATCTGATGTGGGGAAATTTAATTTTAGATTATCCAAACAGTAAAATTTTGATTATACCCCTGAACAAGGAGCATGGCTTGTGACTACAGAGATTGCTTAGTTGCAAGAGGTGGAAGTTCAAACCCAGTAGCACATGAAGGGAGTCCTCAGCCCTGCATGCATCATAGGATATGATTCTGGAGATTCCTGACCCCTGTGAATCCAAGCACTGGCCTGTTGAAGCCTATTAGCTGCATATTACTGGGAGGAGTTTCCTGGGTCCCAGAACACTGTTGGGAAGCTCCCGCTCAAACAAACAAACATACAAATAAGATAGTAAAGCATACTGAGTATGATTATGCATTTAAGATTGCTTAAATATTATGCCCTCTTGGAGAGCCTGGTAAGCTACCGAGAGTAACTCACCCACATGGCAAACCCAGTGACGTGTTGGATATACCAAAAACTGTAGCAACAGGTCTCACAATTTGTTGTGAAATGTTACTGGTGCCTGCTCGAGCAAATCGATGAACAAGGGGAGGATAGTGCTACAGTGCTAGTGCTAAAAATTATAAAAAATTTTTATTACTTATAAAATAGGATACATGTGTATTTCTTGGTTGTAGAGAAAATTAAAAAATAATTTAACTTTCTGGTATATGTAAATTACTTATAAAAGAATTTATCATCTATTTGAACATTTCTGAAATTATTGCTTTGGTGAAATAATTTCAAAGAACTCAGCACTACTTTATTATATACATGATATGATAGAAACTAACATTTTAGAGCAGGTATAATTAAATATTATCTTCCCGGTTTTTTGTTTTTGATTTATTCCGCAGTTGTGTTTTCATATTTCCTGATTTGATAGTGCAGAGTCTTATTTATGTAACATTGTTAAAGTCCAACATTCTCAGAAGGTCCCCATTTAATGAGCAGTGCACTGAATTTGAGTAGGCCAGTTTCTTTGTTTCAATATTACCTGCAGGATTTCCTATGGAGAAACAATGATTTCTAACTCTCAGTTTGAATCTAATAAACAAGCACATTTCAGTCTTTTATTAATAAAACATATTTCCAAAAACATAAAACAGAAATATCAATATATTTCTTTTTCAAAATATCAATAAAATAAAATTTTATAGTAATAAAATAAAATTTTATAGTAATAAAATTTTCCTGATATGACATTTCTTTCAGAGTCAAGTAGAGAAATTTTAGAGATGTAACCACAGCACAAATGACTAGAAAAATTTATTTTAATAATATTATTTTTTAATATACATATCTGTGCAGAAATAATTAAATTATTATTGATGTTTGCTTAGAATAAAATGGCTATGATACAGATACAAATCATTAATAACAAGTGTTTTTTTTTACAAAGAAGTTATTTATCCTTATTTTTATCTCTGCTTCGTATGTAATATCTAATATCAAACAGAGAAATTTAAAAATCCACTACAAAGAAAAATAGAGAACTTTTATTTATGAAAAATTCAAGTTTATGATTTATCTGTTATACGAGGCATTAATGAGTAATGGTGCGATCCACAGGATTTTATACTTGAACATGCAGTTATAAAGAATGCTGGTAAAATTCAAACTGGCTTAAATCTGTTTTTCTACAGAAAAATACAGTTATTTGAAATTGAACAAATAAATAACCACCCCAGAATGATATTCTTGTAAATGAGAGTGGCATATATAGTCGCACAATGGCAGAGAATAAATAGGTTAGCTCTGATGAAACGACGGCAATTGTCGATATGCAGTTGGGATGCTTCAATGTCATCTTTAGAAAAGTATAAATCAAATCCTGTGGCAAAAAGTGATTCCAGAAGCAGGATTTTGAATCTTGTCTTTTTTATAGATCTTAGTGTGCTTTAAAATTCATTAAGTCAGACAAAGATAAAGTAATGGCACATTAATTTTGTAGATGTGGACAAAGTTACTTGAAGCTGAATAAAAAGAAAATAAGACATATGGAAGAGCAGGTGGATAAACACATGTTTTTACTTTTAGTTTCCCCTAAGAATCGCTTAAAGTCATAACTGGAACACAATAAAGTCATAACTGAAAAACAAAATAATAAAAAAAAGCTTCTTACAGTGTAAAAGGATTAAAAAAATTAGGATAACAGAAAAAGTAGAAGGAGAATACACAAGGTAATATTGATCTAGTAAAATTCCTGAGTTGAAACCTTCCTGGAATAATCTTGAATAATTCTGATTTATATAAAATCTAAAAAATATTTATAAATTAGTAATGCCACTCATTACAAATAGTGGAAATAATTGTGCGGCTGGAAAAAAAAGTAACACTTAGAAATTGTATTAATTTATAAACAAAAATGTATATGAACACCAAAGAAAAACAGTCATCTGAGGCCAAAATGATTGCCTCATTCCTTGGAGTACATAAACATTAAACAACAACAACTAAAATGACAGCAACAACACAACACACACACACATACAGACACAGACACAGATAAACACTCACACACATACACACGCGCACGGTAAAACTAAGCACAGATTGTGGTCAAGTACCCTACAACAATAGGTTCACTGAGAGCAGCCTGTTATTTGAATGATGAAAATTCCTCCCAACCCTGGGTCTTTTTCTTCCTGACTTTCTATGGGAAAAATAAGAAAAAGGAAAGAAAATGAAAAAAAAAAGTGAAATAGAAAAGCACATTTTAATTAGACTACACAGTAAACATTCTGCTTCATAGGTGTTGTAAACAAAAAAAAGTCTTGCATGACTATGCATACAGATATTAACATAAAAATTTTAAATGATCATAGTTATTTTGTCTTTAATAAAATACATAAGTAAATAGAATGAGGTGTATCTTGTTTGCCTGTTTTCATTTCTGTTTTGTTTGTCTGTTTGTTGTTTCTTCTCAAGGCCTACTCCTGGCTCTGTGATCCAGGTTCACACATGGCCACACTTGGAAACTACAAGGGTTACTGGTGATTAAACCTGGGTTGACCATGTTCAAGGCTAGGGCCTTGTGCACTGTATTATCTATTCAATTAAAGAAGTTATTTTTTTTTATGTAGGAGTACTGCTATTTATTCAGCCACTGATTAGCTGATTGAATTGTGCATGAACTCCACCTTACTCTTTTTTCATGTTTTATAGTTTTATTTATTGAATCACCATGAGAGCAGTTACAAAGTTTTCGGGTCTAAGTCTCAGTCATACAATGAAACACCCGTACCTTCACCAGTGCCCATTCTCCACCACCAAAAACCCCAGTATACCCCCATCTTACACCCTCCCCTTACCTGTGGGGCAGATGATTTGCACATTACTCTCTCTCTACTTTGAACACATTCAATATTTTGACACCAGACCCACCATTATTATTTGAGATTTTACCCCAACACTAGGATCTGCTGAAAAAGCAACAGTGGACACTTTGTGTTCTATTGCTGGTTATGAATAACATAAGATGTCGCATGGCTGCAGTAGGACCATGTGATTTTGAAATTCCGAAATTTTAACACTTAAATCTTGGAGGGATTTCTGCCAAAAGCCACTGGGTTTTGAGATTTGCTCCTGAATCTCTGGGATCATGGCCATTAAGCAGCTTAATCAGGAGCCACCAGAGAGAAGCAGGTGGAAGGACAACACCCTGTCCCCCCTGGGGTGGCCTGGCGACAGTGACGTACTGTGGGGTCTGGAAACATTTCTGCGAAAAGCCACTGGGTTTCGAGATTTGTCTCTGAGTCTGAGATCATGTCCATTAAGCTGATCATGTCCATTAAGGAGCCAGAGAGGCCATTCGTGGGTGATGACTTGGGGTCTCGTTGGGACGGGGAGGACAGGCCCGGCTCCCCCCTCATCCCGTGAGGCCCAGCAATTTTCATCACTGCGGGCCCAAGCCTGACTGTCCAATGGCCTCTGGAGGATGATGGCCACCGAACCACCAAGGGGGAGCAGGCGGAGGGACAACACCCTTTCCCCCTGGGGTGACCCGGCGACAGTGATGTACTGTGGGGTCCGGACGCATTTCTACCAAAAGCCACTGGGTTTCGAGATTTATTTCTGAGTCTCTGGGATCATGGCCGTTAAACAGCTTGATCAGGAGCCAGAGAGGCCTTTTGTGGGCGATGACTTGGGGTCTCGTTGGGGTGGGGAGGACAGGACTGGCTCCACCCCCATCCTGTGAGGCTCTGTGTGTCTCATCACTGGGAGCCCAAACCTGACTGTCCAGTGGCCTCAGAAGGATGGCAGCCACTGGGCCACCAGGGGAAACAGGCCAAGGCACAAAACCTATTGGGTTGGCCCTGGGTTGGCCCAGCACCTACTGCAGAGACCAGATGCATTTCTGACCTACTGCAGAGACCAGATGCATTTCTGCCAAAAGCCGTTGGGTTTCAAGATTCGTTTCTGAGTCTCTGGGATCATGGCCATTAAGCAGTTCAATCAGGAACCAGAGAGGCCTTGCCTCCAATTATATAGCTGAGCTGGAGGTGGTTTGTGGGTATGTCTCCCACATACCTAACTTCTGGCCATTTACTTTCTTGGTAAACTTTGCCCCAAGTTTTTGGGGTCTGGCCAAAGGCATAGCAGCAATTTTGTGGTATCTGGAAGTCTGAAGGCACCATCAGGCTGCTGATGCACTCACTCACAGGTACAGATAGACCTGCTGGTGGAACCATATTCCCCAGAAGTTAAGTTTTTAAAAAGTAAAAACATAAAACAAAATAAACACATTGGAAAATTAAAACAAGAGCAAGGGCAATCGAATCAAAAAGAAAACTCAGAACATATATCTGTGCCCATTGGTTTATCGCCAACTAAATAGCTAGGGGAAAAGGCTTTGTAACCATGCCTTGTGTAAACCTCTCTTATTAACTGCTGCTTACAAAAAGAACAAAGAGATGTTAAGGGAGATGTGGTGTTTTTGTGTGTTTGTTTGTTTGTTTGTTATCTACTCTACAGTCACCTAAAGTATAAATTTTGATGAGCTCATCTATTTCTCTGGAATGTCCCACATGGCAAGGAACAACACTTGGCAGCAGAAAGCAAGGAAGTCAGGGTCATAGAGCAACAGTTGTCAAGGAAGAGTATACTACCAGCAACAAAAAGTAAGTTGGAAGTAGATCTTGCCCTAAAATGAAAAAAAAGAAAGAAAAGAAAAGAAAAAAGAAAAAGAAATTTCAGCTCTAACCTTTGACAGTTTTCTTTCAGTGACACATTGTCCAGCAGAGGACTTAGTATGCTAAGTCCTTTTCCCTGACCAACAGAATATACCTACACTAGTAGACTGGCCTAGAATGGTAACAAAGACACTATTTTTTTGGGGGGGGGAGTCACACCTGGCAATGCACAGGGTTACTTCTGCCTCTGCAATCAGAAATAACTCCTGATGATGCTCAGGGGTCCATATGGGATGCTGGGAATTGAACCTGGGTCGGCCGCATGTAAGGCAAACACCCTACCCGCTGTGCTATCACTCCAGCCCCGACAATATTTGTTGTTTTAAGTTGGACAGTATCGGGATACATTTTTCACACATCAATAGCTACTTTGATAATTGCATGCACAAACATTCATTAAAATTGTAATTATGACACGTCATAAAATTAAAATTATATCCGCAATTGACTTTGATGTCTTATTTATTGTATTGCATTTAAAATTTCATTCATAATTTAAATAGCACAGTGGTAGGGCGTTTGCCTTGCACGCAGCCAACATGGCCAACCCGAGTTCGATTCCTCTGCCCCTTTCGGAGAGCCCGGCAAGCTACCGAGAGGATCTGGCCCGCACGGCAGAGCCTGGCAAGCTCCCCGTGACGTATTCGATATGCCAAACACAGTAACAACAAAGTCTTCAATGGAGACGTTACTGGGCCCGCTCAAGCAAATCGATGATCAACAGGAGGGCCTTTACTTACTTTTACTTTACTAAAAAATTAAACTTTATATGCAGCATAGCAAAATATTGAGAAAGAGGTATCAAATTGATTTTTCTGCTGCATACTCAACTTTGCATCAAATCATCTGACTCATTAGGAGAGACATTCAGATATAGTCAGATATATATCAATCATGTAACTATAATAAGTACCATGAGATATCAACAATTGATATATCTATATACACTGATAATGACATTATATACATAATCACAGATTATTTAATATCTGTGAGATAAACATTGTTATAATTTTAATGCTTTCTTTGGTTTGGATTTGGGGTCATGACCAGCATGTTCAGGGGAAATTTCTGACTTAGTGATCCATGTTGCCTGGGAATTATACCCCAAACACTCATGGTCAGAACATAGATTTAAGTGCTTTAGCATATCTTCCTGGCCCTATACTATACTTTTAGAACCATTCCTATACTTCTAAGTTGTCTTTTGATATTATTATCTGGAATGATACCACAGCAGGTAGGGCATTTGCCTTGCATGTGGCCAAACCCAGGTTTGATTCCTCCATCTCTCTTGGAGAGTCCGGCAGGCTACCGAGAGTATCCCACCTACACTACAGTGCCTGGCAAGCTCTCAGTGGCATATTCAATATACCAAAAATAGTAACAAGTCTCACAATGGAGATGTTACTGGTGCCCACTCGAGCAAATCGATGAACAATGAGAGGGCAGTGCTATAGTGTTATCTTCCTTCAAGTCTTTATATCCTGTACTTACCTTTGTATAATCATGATTTATGATTATGATCAGGCATATTAAGCACTTAAGATGATGGACTGATCCTTGAGAAATGAGCACTTTTATTTCAGTTCAAATACAATACCAATAAACAGAACATATCTATTCAAAAATGTATTTGTTTTTTGTGACAATGACCTGGAGGTGATAGAAAATGAAACTGACACGAAAAGTGCTATGGGAAATTATATCAAAGTCATCAGGTTGCTTACCAAGACAGAATATGTGAGACATTCAAGAAAATCCTAAGATTGAATACACCTAGAGTGTCCTGGACTATGGGGACCTTATTGGGGATTAAATTGATTCATTAAATATAAGTAATACAGCATTATTAATGTTAACAGTATCATTTAAATCTTTTTAATTTGGACAGCCCATTTGAGATGTTTTCTCTATATCTGAGAGCATTATTTCAATTTATTCTTTGAGACATAAGTAAAGTGTCCTCACCAAATGTCATTTTTTGATTCTTATACCAACCTGATATCAATGGTCAACAATATTCATTGTTTATCTGATAGACTTTTTTCTGCATCTCTTAGCATTTATATGTATTTAGTTTAGCTATTGAATAATTGTCATTTATTTTTGCTTCCTATAAAATAGAGGACATTTTCTCTAATGCCCTCTGGCTATTGTAATCAGACCTTGTCATCACTGTTAGTAAATGTCAGGAAAAATTGCCTTTCCTAAAGCACCAATTTACAAAACACTTAAGACATAGAACCGGTGATGATAAAGTCTGCACAAATATGGTTAACACCACATATGTAATTGTGCATATTATTATTAATGCACAATTTTGAGTGAATAGGTAGAGATATATCTGAATCTGTGACATAGAGTTGCAAAACATTTGAGCTTAAGACTTCTCATGATTACCAAAAATTTCATATGATAGACATAAGCTATTTGGCCAAAGAAGAGCCAATGCCATTAATGGCCTGTTGAACCCTCATTCAGAATATAGAGTCTTGTTTGGGAAGGACCTCAACCCCATTTTTCAATTGGCTTATAAAAAACTATAAAAATGTCCTAGTCTTAAACAGTAGTCACGTGCCTTCCTTAAAATCCATCAATTTGTTCTATCAATATTTCATCCTGCTTAACAGGAATTCAGTGTACCAGCTGACCACTGACAAAACAAGCAAGAATGTGCAAAAGAAAATATATTTCACAATTCTTTGGAAAAACAAACATAGCAAGCACACAAGAACAAAATAACACAATCAGAGATTCTAAATGAGATATCACCAATACTCATGATTAAATAATTCTGGCTAATATATGGAGCGATAGCACAGCGGGTAGGGCGTTCGCCTTACAAGCGTCCAACATGGCCGACCCGAGTTCGATTCCTCCGCCCCTCTCGGAGAGCCCGGCAAGCTACCGAGAGTATTCGATATGCCAGACACAGTAACAACAAAGTCTCCAATGGAGACGTTACTGGGCCCGCTCGAGCAAATCGACGATCAACGGGAGGGGCTTTACCTTACCTTTTAATATAGAAAGAGACTATATAAAGCCAAGTGGGCTATCTCCAATTATTTTTTATACTGTCAAGCCTGAATGCTTTCTCAGAAATGATTCTATCTTGTCAGTGCATCTGAGAGTTACAACTTTGCTTTATTTCCCTGTTCTGTGATGATACGATTGAAAAAATAAAGTGAGGATAGTTTTTTCAGCAACATTTCATATTTGTGTACCTCATTTTTAACTACTGAAATATTCTCATGTTCTTCCCTTTTATTACTGATCGTAACATAGAAAAGTGATGCACACAGATTTGACATGGTCCAAACCTAGGAATTACCTACCATCAGTCCACTATCTTTCCACACTTAGTTTTCTATACTAATTTTAGGTGAAGAACCATATCATGCACTTCTCCCCTATTATGTAGACATTTTTACTAGCACATTCATTTTCTATCCCAGTTCCCAGTGGAACAAATACTTGGTACATTATAAGCTAGAACATGTTTTAATATGATGTAATGCTCAGTGTGACATTTTGAGATATTTGCAAATTCTTTGTTCTGATAACTTACATTGTTGATTACAACAAAGCTAGTGAGAAAAAATGCACAAATTCTACTTTCTTCCACATTTTCAATATCATTATCTAGCACTTGTTTCATTATAAAAGCAAACAGAAACCAAAATAAATTACATAGCTATAACGATGTCTAGTTCAAGGTACCTGGATTTCTTGGTAAGAATTCTTTACATTATGACTTTCAATTACATTTGAAAGCATTTCCTTACAGAATCGTACCCAAAACTTTATTTGCTTCTGACATTTATATTGACTTAGAATACATTAATAGCTGTGGAAGATAAAGGGAAATATACAGCATTTTCCTTCCAAGTGTTACATAACCTACACATATATATTTCTGTTCATTTCTAGAGGGTTCAGCTAATGGATAAACAAAAACATCAATCTTTTATTTCACCACATCCTGAACCAGTAAGTGATTATATCACATGATAAATTGACTTTAATTCTTCCATTAAATTCCTATGGTATATTTCAACCATACAGCAGTACAAGAATGTCCTTAGAATTTAATCATGTTAAGGAGAGTTTGGCAAGCCAATCTACTTGTTAGAAGAGACTCTTTTTAAAATGATGATGAAGAAAGAGAGCAGGAGTTAAGAGTCTTGCTTTGCAGATGGCTGACCCCAGTTAATCTCTGTTCCACAAGGTACCCAGGTGATAAGGTATGATATTCAAGTACAGAGTTAGAAGTAACTTTTAAGCAATGCTGGATACGACCTCTCCAAACCCTAAAATATAAATTAAAAATCAAATATATACTAAAAATAAGGTTCTTGAGTCATTCAATACAAAATATTACATAACTTTTGACAATGCTTACGTCTTTATTATACGGGATTGAATCTAGGGTCCACATATACAATGTTTCCCTTTGTCATACAGTTATAATAACCTGATTGCCCTCTTTCAACTATTTTTACAAGCAAGGTTATTCTTGAAAAGCACACTGAAGCTTTAGTCATTTATAATTCTATCTTCCAGCATTGGTTCATATAAATCATAGTAGAGTAATGATACCATTTATAACCCTGGTTCATGTATATCTGATATTAATAAATTATTTATTACAATTTATTTGATCGTGTGTGTTGTGTTTTATTGTCTGTGATTCTTCTACCCATACTTTCTGATCTGTGAAGAAAATAGCTTAATAATTCCTTAATCTAATATGGAAATTCTGGCTTGTTGGCACTATTTTAGCAAGAAGAGCATTGTAAAGTTCAGAATATCCTAAATAATGTTATTTTTTAAATGGTTTCATATTTTGTATCAAAGACAGTTGGATGGTACATATTTCTATACATATTTATTTTGTATAGATATAAATGACTCTAAAATTGCCAATGGCATAGTAGTTATTGTAGATTTAAAAGTCCAGCTTCTTTTAAATCTTGATACTTGTTCCTTTAAAGTCTCTTTCAAATTGCCCTTCTTAACTGTCACTTTAAAGTTAAAGGAAAAGGTAAAGGTAAAGGTAAAGGCCCTCCCGTTGATCGTCGATTTGCTCGAGCGGGCCCAGTAACGTCTCCATTGGAGACTTTGTTGTTACTGTGTCTGGCATATCGAATACTCTCAGTAGCTTGCCGGGCTCTCCGAGAGGGGCGGAGGAATCGAACTCGGGTCGGCCATGTTGGCCGCTTGTAAGGCAAACGCCCTACCCGCTGTGAAAAGCCACCAATATTTGAAGAATTTATGTAACTTCACTTTCCTGTGTTTATACCTGTCTATATACAAACACACACACGCACAACACACACACACACCATATACGAACTTATTATATCACATATATTACATCATAGTCATCAAGATTGCTTCACTTTATATTTCACCTTAGTTAAGTACAAAAAACATTGAAGTCATGGATTTTTAGGAGTTAGAAAAGGTCTTGCTAAGTGAATTGTTACACTATTAAATTGTGTGGATTAGTTATAAATACTTCATAAAAGACATTAAGGTTATTTCAACAATCATTTTTATGTTTAATTTTCAGGATTCAAGGTCATTTACAAAAGGTCATATTTCGTTGAGCTAATTTATTGTGGCTACTTAATCATGGCACATTAAAGAATAATTAAATACATGTTTCTACAAACTAAATACATGTTTTCTACATTACTAACAAGAGCCTCTGATCAAGTCAAAGCAATAAAAAGGAATCAAAGATATCTGGTGGCACACATTAGTAAGCAAAATTTTAATTTATTCAATATAAATTTTCTTTCCACTTTGCCATATTATCCCTGTATTTATAATTTTGATTTTTAGTATATTACTAAAAGACACCAAAACCTCTGGTAGGCATTTTTGACAGACATTTATGTTCTTTTTAAATAAATAGATACTAATACCTATTTCACACATCTTATTATGTTTGTACTTGGCTAACATAGGAGATTTGGAGATTAAAATCAATTATCATGTATTTATTGGTAGATTATATGATTAAACCTAAAAATAAATATTTAGGCATCGTGAACACATTTTTAAAAGAAAATACAATGATTTGAAATTTTAATAGTATTTAATAATATTTAATAATATTTGTTTAAAACTCAAACTGTAGATAATCTATCACTTTGATCTGAAGTTTATATTCTTTAATTTACATGAGGTATATTTGCAACTTATCTAACTACATATATAAGTGATTAGTATGCATACATATCCTTAGAAATGGTTATATGTACATATTTCCATATAAGTACGGCTTTTCATAGAGAAAAATATATTTTAGAGATCCTGGCAAGCCACCTCTGCCCACACAGCAGAGCCTGGCAAGCTACCTGTGGCATATTTGATATGCCAAAAACAGTAACAATGACGGGTCTCATTCCTCTGACCCTGAAAGAGCCTCCAATATGGCAGCGTTGGAAAAGACAAGTAAGGAGAGACTGCCAAAATCTCAGGGCTAGGATGAAAGGATATGTTACTTGTGCCCGCTCGAGTAAATCGATGAACAATGTTATGACAGTGATGCAGTGATACAGTGATGGCCTTTCTATATGCTTTGAAAAACTTTGATCCTAGTAGCTAATATATGAAAGTTTTCACAGGCAAAAATGAAACAGCAATATAGACTATACACCCCCTCCCCCATTTTGTGGGACCATTCTGACTCGAAGAAGTACAGTAAGAATAGACAAAGCATCTGGTCTCATATCGGGGACAATAGAGAGGACAATGACTGGAGAGCCAAAAACACAAATCAGATTTCCCTTCAGATTGCTCTAAAAAGGCACTATGATTTCCCCTACCCTGTGACAGAGAAACAGAAAAAAATGGCAAAACTCAAATAATAACTCTAATCTACTTCACTTCAAAATTTTCTATTGGAAAAGTAGGTGTAGAGCCAGATAAGGAATATTAATAATACAAAACGAGAAAAATTCTATTTGATTAAATGAGCAGAGAACAAATATAACACTTGATAAGTCGAGACCATAAGCTATCAAGACATCACAATGAAGGATATCTAGAAATCAATCTCCATGAGAAGACTGAAACTTTATCAGAGTAAGAATTCAAAATTATTATACTAACAAAACTTGAACAAGCAAATAAGATGTAAAATTTCCTAAATAAATATGAAGAACTAATAAAATACTCAACGATGCCTCTCAGGGAATTTTATTAAAAGCAAAAAAATGGCATACAGAAATCATAAAAATGAGAGCATAAGTTAGTGAAATACAGATAGAATGTAAATTTAAAAAAAATAAAGTAAAACAAGAGCTGGTTCTTTGAAAGAAAGATCAGCAAAGTAGCCACACTTTTAACCATACTAAAAAGGAAAAATTAAACAAGGAAGAAGGAGTAAGAATAAACACAGTGGGAAGTAACAAAAAAATGAAAAAAAACTACAGAAGTACAATTATAAATGTTTATGTGGTGAACATTTGGAAAATTAACTTACTGATGGATTCTAACTTAACTTCCACTCTTCATTCCTTTTCCATCTTTCTTTATATTCTTTGTTGTTTCCAAATTTTGTCATTCGTAGATTGCTCTGCAAAGATGTATCTTTATATTTTTAAATTTGTATTTCATGTTCAGTCTCATTCCCCTGACCCTGAAAGAGCCTCCAATTGTTGGGAAAAGACAAGTAAGAAGAGGCTGCTAAAATATCAGGGCTGGGAGGAAGAGACGTTACTGGGGCCCACTCGAGTAATTCGACAATCAATGTGATGACGGTGATAAAGTGATACAGTGATTTTTATGTTTATCAGACATATAAAATTAAATGTGATTACATTCTTGAAAGTTGAATTCATATAAGCTATCATTCTAATCATAGGAATAAAATGCCAGAAATAAATCATAAAAAGAAAATTGGAAAATCATCAAAAATATAGACAAAACAAACAAATAAAAAAATGGTGCTAAAATGTATTGAATCAAGGAGGAAATTAGAAAAAAAAGTTTAAATAATCTTTGTTATTAAAGAAAATAAAACCTGAACATAGGACAGTAAAAGCTGGAGCTAAAAGGAATTAGTAAATCTGCCCGTCCTAGAAGAAAATAAATAAATAAATAAATAAATAAATATCTTTATGCCAATCAATAGGAAAATTTAAACTAAATGAAGTTTTAGAATGTTACAATCGGGCTGGAGCGATAGCAAAGCAGGTAGGGCTTTTGCCTTGCCAACATGACCAACCTGAGTTCGATTCCTCTGCCCCTCTCGGAGAGCTGGCAAGCTACCGAGAGTATCTCACCCACACGGCAAAGCCTGGCATGCTACCCATGACACATTGGATAGGTCAAACACAGTAACAAGTCTAACAATGTTACTGGGACCGCTCAAGCAAATTGATGAACAAAGGGAGGGCAGTGATAGTGACAGTGACAATTGCCTAGAACTGAATAAAATTAAATAAAAAATGAAATGAATTCTTGATTTTAAGTATTGCTGAATTCAGTTCTGCTTTTGGTTTAGAGAAATGTTGGTTTTGTGAAAATGCTTTTTGTATATTTTCTTTTCTTTATTTATTTGGGAGTGAAGAAAGGGCAGGTAATTGATGTCTTTAAGAGTTTGACTTAGTAGCCAAACAATCAGGGTGTAGGCCTTTGTTTCTGTAAGATTTTTCAGTATAGATTCTGTCATCTTGCTTTTCATTGTTTCATTCAGGATTTTTTGTTTCCACCTAACTTATTCTTACAAGACTATAGAATTTTTTTTTCATTTTTTTCCCCCGGGGCTGAGAAGGCAGGGGGTATCTAGACAAACTGGGGCATATCTCACAGTGCTCAAGGCCTATTGCTGTGCTCTCGGTTCAGGAGTGACCCCCTGGTGGTCCTCCTGGAGCCATGGTATCAGGGGTTAATGATTCTTAGCTACATAGAACACAAGAACTTTAAATCCCTGTGCTATATCTCTCACTGTGATATAAAATGTACACAATAATAAAAAAAATCACTCTTAAAAGTCCAACACCAGGCAATATCACTGATGTGTCACAAAAAGCCTTCGGAGATGACCTACATATATGAGTTATATTGCAAGCCCTTCGCAAAAAAAAAAAAAAGTATGGAAATCACTCAGAGAACTTTGACTTCATCCTGATCCAAAAGCAGATAGGGACAGTACTACAAAATGAAAAGTTAACCCCAATATATTTGATAAGTGTAGATAGGATGACCATTAACAAATTTTTAATGAAACTAGTTCAATATTATATTTAAAAGATCAGACATAATGGCCAAATGAAGTAATTGAACTCACAAAAAATAGTTAAACAAGTCATTTTCAGAATAATTTCTTCATCAATTACTAATGGAGGATAGTAATTCAGTTGTCAGAATATTTGTTTTTATTAGTAGGAAATTCCCTGTCCTATGAGAAACTGTGAGAACATACATAGAGAAATTACAGAAGTACTACAATAACCCAAGAAGATTATGCAAACCTCTTTTCTTCTAAATATTTTAGTTTACATCCTATTATTACTCACAATTCATATGCTTCATCGTTTTATTTACTCCATTAGTCTTCATAGGCTCCTCTCATCTACTATTAATTCTCAAGTGTCACAAAATAATTATAATAATATTCTGGGCAACATTAGTGGAAGTGATTCTACACTTTCACAAACTTTGAAACATGAAAATACTGTGTTTAAAAGGTTAACTAAAACAAATATTTTGTGCTTAAATGCCATTCAAATTTCAGTATATTAGATTTAAAAAATTTACCCTTTCTTATGAAAAATATATAGGCTTATATTAAATCTGATTTTTGTTATATTTTAATCAGGTACTCATCTAAATGGAAATTAGCTGGACTAATTTTTTAGAATTTAGATATTGAGCAGAGGCAAACCTATTATAACTAATAAATCTAACAGAGACACTTATAAAATAAGCCCATCTCTAAAAAAGTAAAATGATTGATTAAATGCAAATATGACAGATATACTACTATCCTTGCATATGCACTCTAATATTGAAAAAGCAAATACATCAGCCCTCAAAGTTATTTAAACAGTCACAGTTAATGATTTTTATAAAATGTAATATGACCAATATTTTCTATACTATTAATAGTTATATTTGATCTTACTGTTTGATCTTACTCCGGCAGCCGAAGACCTCCAGAACCAGCCACCACCATTCTGAGACCACTCTCCGCACACATGAAGGTACCAGCAGGGCAACAAAGGCATACGGGTCCCGGGGCTGAGATCTCAAAGCCTATTTGGATCGGGGCTGAGCATCCTGACCCAGATCCTCCAAATTCCAGTAGGCAGGGGTCACACCCACCAACTGGCCCCCTGGCGCCGTGTAATCCCATCAACTGCCAAGACTCAGAGACTATAAAACCCAGTTCCTGGAAGCAGGCGGCAGCATTTGCAGCCGCGTGACATCTTATCATCTCATTCCTACTTTGGACAAACTGGCAAGCTACCAAATGTAACCTGCCCACAGGGCAGAGTCTGGCAAACTCCCTGTGGCGAACCCAATATGCCAAATGCCAGTAACAATGAAAGGTCTTATTCTCCTAACTCTGAAAGAGCCTTGAATATGGCACTTCTTAAAAAATCTGAGGGCTAGGACAAAGGAGACGTTCCTGGGGCCTGCTCGAGGCAATCGATGAATAACAGGATAGTCGTGATCGTGATCTTACTGTTTATTTGTTGGGCTGGAGCGATAGCATAGTAGGTAGTGTGTTTGCTGTGCACGTGTTCGACCTGGGTTCAATTCCTCTGTCTCTCTTGAAGAACGCAGAAGCTCAGAGAATATCCCGCCTGCACAGCAGAGCCTGGCGAGCTCCCTGAGGCATATTCAGTATGCCAAAAACAGTAACAATAAATCTTACAATGGAAACTTTACTGGTGCCTGCTCCAGCAAATTGATGAACAACTGGAGGACAGTGTTACAGTAGTACAGTTTATTTGCTACTTATTGGAGATGTTAGAAAAACTGTCCTTTATCCCATGCCAAGCTGTCTTCACTGGGGCACCTCAGAGGGAGGCGGGTTGAGTTTCGCTTCCCGCCCCAAGCAGAAACCCGGCAGCCCGAAACCTCCAGAACCCAGCCGCAGCCATGCTCAAGGCCACTCTCCACATGGTTGACGAGCCTCATCCATGAAGGAACTGGCAGAGGAACCCAGGCATGCAGGACCCGTGGCTGAGATCTCCAAGCCTGCTTGGATCAGGACTAAACCTCTTCTCCCTAGCTCCCCAGTTTTTCAGTAGCTTGTAAGTTACACCCACAAACTGACCCCAGTGCCATGTAATCTCCTCAACGGCCAAGATCCAGAGACTATAAACTAAAACTCCCAGAAGAGATGGATGCAGTATTTCTTGCAGTGTACGGCCACATGGCTGTGAGACATCTTATTCTTTCACCCACGGATGTAACTAAAGTAGCACATGTTTGTGTGGTTTTAACATACCTGTTTGTAATCTCTTATATATGGGCTTATTTTTTTCCAGAATGAAATACAACAACCTTCATGCACTTCCCTCTTATTGTGGAAAGATGCTCACCGGTGGGGTGGGTGTTTGAATACTATCTGTAATGAACTATTGTGAACTATTTTATGAAAATAAAATGTATAAAAATCCGAAAAAAGAGAAAAAAGAAAAACTGTCCTTCTAAGACTTAGATTAATATACAGAGACAAAGGTAATGTCGAGGAACAGTGAATTTTCAAATATTCCCCAATGCTCTTCATGTCGGTGACCTGAGCACTATCTCCGGCACAATACAGTCACCAACACACTGCACTGGAAGTAGCCCCCACTCTCCAACAAATGGCCCCAAATAAGAGAAAATGCATTATATGTCTTTTATAAGAGGCATGTTTTCAATGGGTAAAAATATTAAAATGAAAATCCCATCTGGGTTTGGTGACATTACCTGAATCTCAAACAAGCCATATTGAAAAAAGGACTGTGAGTTATATCTTATCACATTAATTGAGCCTTAATTTTAGCTCTGAGTAAACGGTTAAGCATAGTTGACATTTAACATAGAGCAGAGAAGTAAGATTGCAATCTCTTAAATAAGTTTTAGACTTATCACACAGAGCATTCTTCTTGTGTATTGCTGTCAGGAAAACTATAATTCAGAATCATTTTTTAAATCATTGTTGTCAGTAAAAACTGAAGAACTCCATAAGTTAATTTAGAGGTAACTTAAGAATCAGCAAAAGAGAAATGTTTGAAATCAAAATATTCATTCCACTCAAAACCTCTGTGTCTTGATTACTAACACTGATTTAGAGCAATCATAATTTTTCACAATTTTGTCTCTTCTTTATTGATTGCTGTAAGAATAAAGTTGATTAGTGTTGTTTGCATTTTTGTCGTTTTTTCCCTGTGTTCTCTTTCCATCAGTAACACATACAAAACTATGAAGGACAGGTAAAAAGAAAGAGGAGAGAAGTCAAAAGGAAAATGAAGACAGGTGTGAATGTAAAGTTTAGGGCCAGAATAATATAATCAGGTAAGTTAGCAATCATAGTTCACATGTCTGAAATTTCCTTGTTTTTATTTTCTTAATGAGTCAACATTACAATAATAGAATTTAGGGAAATCAAATATCCTCCATATTTTGGGTAGGGTAAATCTAATCAGTAAGAGGTGCAGGTTATCCTTCAAAATTTGAATGAATCACATCTAATTATAGGCTATAATGTTTTTAAATGGACCTTCCTAGATAGAAATAAAATTTAGACAGCATATAGCAATCCCAAATCAAATTTCAGATTTTACAGTTACTAGCCTGTCAGCTTATTTTGCAGGTTTGGCACTTGACAAGTCCCACAAAATTTTATGAACCATTTATTTATTGAGGACAGCCTGGCTGTCCTAACTGGGGCCCCTTGGAGTGGGGGGGAGGGTTGAGTTTTCCTCCCTGCCCCAAGCAGAGTTCTGGCAGCCGAAAACCTCCCAAACCAGCCACAGCCATGCTGAGATGACTCTCCACACTTTCAGACAAGCCTCTTGCATAAAGGAACCTGCAGAAGAACCCAGGCATGCGGGACCCGGGGCTGAGATCTCCAAGCCTGCTCAGATCGAGACTGGGCCCCCTCCACCCAGACCCTCATCTTCCAGTAGGTAGATGTTGCACCCATCAATTGCCACTGGTGCTGTGTAATCCATCAATGGCCAAGACCCAGAGACTATAAAACTCAGTTTCTGGAAGAGAACAGCGCAGAGTCTCCTGCCCCCGCGCCTGGCTGTCCTCAATGGGCAGATTGACATCTTATTATCTAGTTCTTACTCTGGAGAACCTGGCAGGCTACCAAAGTATCCTGCCCGCACTGCAGTCTGGCAAACTGCCTGTGGCATGTTCAATATGCCAAAAACCAGTAACAATGATGGGTCTCTTTCCCCTGACCCCGAAAGAGCCTTGAATGTGGCACTTTCTTAAATCACAGGACTAGAAAGAAGGAGGCATTACTGATGCCTGCTCGAGGAAATCGATGAACAGTTTGACAGTCATACAGTGATTATTTATTTATTTATTTATTTATTGTTTTTGGGGTCACACCTGGAAATGCACAGGGGTTACTGCTGGCTCATTCACTCAGAAATTACTCTTGGTGGTGCTCGGGGGAACATATGGGATGCTGGGAATCAAACCCAGGTTGGCCACATATGCAAGGCAAATGCTCTACTTGCTGTGCTATTACTCCATCCCATAATGAACATCATGAATCTTTTTTTTTTTTTTGCATTTTGAGTCACACCTTGTGATGCACAGGAGTTACTCCTGGTTCGTGCACCCAGTCAGGAATTACTCCTGGTGGTGCTCGAGAGACCATATGGGATGCTTGGAATTGAACCCAGGTAAGTCGTGTGCAAGTCAAAAGCCCTACCAGCTGTGCTATAGCTCCAGCCCCCATGAATCATTTTAATCTTAAATTTTCTATCTGTATTAACACACACGCAATAATATATATGTAGCACTGTCCTCCCATTGCTCATCGGTTTGCTCGAGTGGGCACCAGTTATGTCTCCATTGTGAGACATGTTACTGTTTATGGCATATGGAAAAACGCCACAGGGAGATTACAAGGCTCTGCCATGTGGGCGGGATGCTCTCGACAGCTTGCTGGGATCTCCAAGAGGGATGGAGGAATGAAACTCGGGTGGTCCATGTGCAAGGCACGGCAAACGGCCCACCTACTATACTATCACTACATCCCACTGTTATAAATACATACATAGCACTGTCCTCCTGTTGTTCATTAATTTGCTTGAGCAGGTCCAGTAATGTCTCCATTGTGAGATTTGTTGTTACTGTGTTTGGCCTATTAAATACACCATAGGTAGCTTGCCAGGCTTTGCTGTGCGGGCGAGATACTCTTGGTAGCTTGCTGGGGGCTGGACGAATTTAACCCAGCTCGGCCAATTGGCAACACGCAAGGCAAACGCCCTACCACTGTGCTATCGCTCCAGCCCAAATACATATACAAACTTTTTAAATGTATTTTTTAAAATTTTTATTAGTGAAACACCATGAGTTACAGTTGTAGACTCACAAATTTTTGTGCTTGGGTTTCAGTTATGCAATGATCTATTACCCATTCTCCACCAGTGCCCATTCTCCACCACCACTGATCCCAGTATCCCTTCCACCCCCCATACCCCCCATCCCACCTGACCTCTGTGGCAGGGCATTCCCTTTTGTTCTCTATCTCTTTTTGAGTGCTGTGGTTTGCAAAAGAGACATTGAGTGAGAATCATGTTTGATCTATAGTCTACTCTCATCACGCATCTCCCATCCCGGGAGGAACCTCCCAACACCCTTTATTTGGTACTCCCATCTCTATCTGAGCTGCCTTTTCCCCTAGGGTGTGTGGCTGGCCTCAAAGCCATGGAGTAATCCTCCTGGTATTTATCTCAGCAATTCTTGGGTGTTAGTCTCCTATTTTGTTACTTTATGTTCCCTAGATGAATGCAATATTTCTATGTATGTCCCTTTCTTTCTGACTCATTTCGCTTAGCATGATACTTTCCATGCAGTACCACTTGTATATAAATTTCATGACTTCATCTTTTCTAACAGCTGCATAGTACTCCATTGTGAAGATGTACCAAAGTTTGAACATATTTTTTTAAAAGTAGAGTGGCGGGTCTTGGGTACTTTAGTGGTGGTAAAGGTGCAGTAACTTTAATATCAAAACTGCAAATATTAAAGCTACTGTAATTTTGCACCTAAACTACAATTAAAATTAAAAATAAGGAAACATCTTCAAAATAAACTACACAAAACCTGAATTTTTAAAAGATATGAAACCCATCCTCTTATTAATAACCTACTTTCCAACTGAAATACTCATGCCATTTTGTGGAAATAGACATGATATATATATATATATATATATATATATATATATATATATCAACGGCCAGCATCCAGATACTATAATACCAAGCTCCCGGAAGAGAACAAAGCAGAGTCTCCTACAGCCATGCCGGACGGTCCTCACCAGGACCTGACAGTAGAAGACCTCTGGGACTCAAAGTCATGCTGAGACCACTCTCCACACTCTTGAATGAGCCTCACGCATAAAGGAACCGGCAGAGGAACCCAGGTGTACAGGACCCGGGGCTGAGATCTCCAACCATGCACTGTTCAGGACTGGGCCTTCCAGTAGCTACCCACCAACTGCCGTGTAACCCCATCAGTGGCCAGGATCCAGAAACTATAACACCACACTCCTGGAGGTGTGTGGCCACATTTGAGGCCATGCAACTTCTTATTCTCTAATTCTCGCTCTTAGAGAACCCAGCAGGCTACTGAGAGTATCATACCAGCACATATACCTGAAAAGGAACACCTGTAAAGTTTATTTGTGTTTTCAGGCTACCGAAAATATCCACCCACACAGCAGAGCTGGCAAGCTATCCGTGGTGTATTCTGTATGCCAAATTCAGTAAATACAATGGTCTCATTCCCCTGACCCTGAATATGGCAGTGCTGAGAAGGATGTGGAAGGAGAGGCTGATAAAAATCTCAAGGCTGAACTAGGCTGCCAAAATGAAGAAAGACAAAAATGACTGTCTATACTTTCAATGCATGTACACTGGCATCTGATGCATCCATTGAGGACCTGATAGTACAAGTGTGAAAGATCAAGTACAACATCATTGGTCTGACCGAGACGAGAAGGCAACAATCACATCATGCTGTTTTCGACACTGGAGAAGAACCCGTCCTTGGAACATGCGACAAGAGAGGTGTCAGTGGTGTCGCTGTCCTTGTCAACAGGAACTTCGCCATGAGCATTGATTCATTCAAAAGCCTAACAACGCAAATTACATGATTAAACTTGAATAGATGTGGCTCACTGCCAGAAGTTTCTATCTTCATTGACTGTGCACCAACATCCAATTATGATGAAGGAGAAATTGAGAAGTTCTGCATGGAGCTGGAGAAGTTCTATAAAGAAGATCACACCTTCTATAAGATCATTGTCGGTGATTTTAATGCCAAGATAGGACCTAGAAGATCAGCCAAAAAACTCCACATCAGGACCCATGGCCTAGAATGGAACGAAAAGGGTGACAGACTGTCTGAATTCATCATGTTGTCCAAAACCATCCATGGGAACTCACAGTTACAGAAGGCTGAATCTAAACGTTGGACACAGAGTCTCCCAGTGGACGGTTCCTCAATGAAATTGACCACATAATATTCAATCGACGGTTTTGCCTGACTGATGTTGCTCTTATCCCAAAATTCAAAATGAAATTGAAGAACCATCTCCTTTGTGCAAAATTCTATTTCACAGAGTGTGGAGAAAGGAATGCAAAGTTTAAGAAGAGAACTTCCAGAAGGACCACCAACTGGGTGCTCTTTGGCTCTGTTGTGGCAACATGGGAAGATTCTGTCATTGACAACACTGAAAAGGAATATGGTCGACTGGTTCAGTACCTCCATGATTGTGCGAGGAACACCGAGAGAGAAGTAACCACAAAAAATGCCTGTCTTCTAAAACATTTGAGCTTATTCACCAACATGGCTTGGCACAAGCCTCAGGCAACTGCAAGCAAATGTCCGAGCTCGCAAAGCAGTGCCGAGAAGCGATCAGGGAAGACCTCAAAGAGAGAAGAGCAGCAGTGCTGGCATATGCGGCAGAAGCCAGGAAAAGCATTCGTAACACCCGCCTGTCCTTCACCAACTACAAGACCAAAATCACTGCCCTCCGACATCCTGATGGATCTATCACATCTTCCAGAAGGGCAGTGGAGAAGATTATTCATGACTTCTACTCAGATCTCTTTAATATCCACGTCCACTTGCCCACATACCAAATTCCGCAGGATGGATGTGTCCTTCCAAATGTTCTCCCTTCCAAAATCCGACACACCATCTCCTCAGTAAACAAACAAAGAGCACCTGGCTCAGACAAGGTCAGATCTGAACACCTGAGGAACCTACCTTCAGTACTCATCAATACAGAGGCTGGATTCCACGGGACGTCAAAAGATCACGTGGCCGTCCACCTACCAGATGGTCAGACTTCTTTGTCAAGACCCTGAACAATCGGTTTGAGGCTCTTCATGTTCCTAGAATGAGCAGATGCCGTTGGGCTATACTAACACGCGACACTGGTGCCTGGTAGAGCACTTCGATGAGTAACGGGATATCAAGTGATCAAGTGACATATGTATATATTACATATGTATTATATATATTCATTTTCTATGTCATGAATAATAACTGTGACGTTCATGATTTTTAAAGCCACAAAGTGAAGTTTGGGACTTGTGAGAAAAGCCATCTTAGAAATAATTTTTTTTGTTTGTTTTTTGGGTCACACTGGCAATGCACAGGGTTACTCCTGGCTTTTCCTTCAGGAGTTATTTTTGGCAGTGTGCAGGAGACCATATGGGATGCTGGGAATCGAACCCGCGTTGGCCTCCTGCAAGACAAACACCCTACCCGCTATCCTATTGCTCCAGCCCCAGAAATACAAAAATTTATTAGAAAAAATAACCACTAAGGATATCAAGGCAAAAATTAGGTAAATTGTTGAGAAGACTATTTTCATAAGATTTTTGTGAAAAAAAAAGAGTGAGGAAAGAAGATTTGGTGTTTAGAATCTAAATCTGTGGATCAGTTTTGAGTGTGTTTCTTGCCAGTCTTGTGTTGAGTTGAGTCCTTAAACTTAAATTACTTGAGAACTCCAGCATCCCACATTAGTCCCTGAATCAATGCCTTAATAGCCCTGTCATACTGATTATTTTCACTAAAAACAAACCAAGAGAGAGTAACCTAGCCTTAATGAATCCAAAACACATTTAATTATAAATGGCAGCCACTTTCACTCCTGGTGCAGGAAATCTTACCGTTAAAGTTTCAGCTCCAGAGCTCATGCCTTATACATCATAGATCAACTTCTTCAGGAAGAAGCAGTATCACTTCCTATGGGTTCTAGGCCACAAATGGGTTTCTTCTTTTTCCCTTTCCACTAAATGATATTCATTCAAAATTCCTGGCATTAGGAATTACAGTATTAGTTGTTATGCTGGTGTAATTTTGCTGGTGTAATTCGACCTTTAATTTTGAAGTTTTTGAGCCTTTGGTATTAATATCCTTTTAGAGTCTATACAGGAGCATTATATGTAAATATGTAAGAGTGTTATGAAATGTACAAATAACTTACAAATAAAACACATACATTGTGGAATTTGTGTCATTTCCTGACTAGATTACTAGGCAGTTGAGGTTGTTATACTCTGCACTTATTTTCCTTGTTGGATATTAAATCTGAAGAAGATAGCTTCACAAATCACAATCACAAATCACAAATCATCCTGTTAATCGTCGATTGCCTCGAGCAGGCCCCAGTAACGTCTCCTTCGTCCTAGCCCTGAGATTATATTCAAGGCTCTTTAGGAGAATGAGACCCATCATTGTTACTGGTATTTGGCATATTGGGTACGCCACGGGGAGTTTGCCAGACTCTGCCGTGGGGGCAGGCTACATTCGGTAGCCTGCCAGTTTGTCTAAAGTAGGAATGAGATAATAAGATGTCATAATAGGATGTTGTGCGGGTTCCGGGAGCTGGTTTTTTTAATCTCTGAGTCTTGGCCGCTGATGGGATTACATGGCGCTAGGGGGCCAGTTGGTGGGTGTGACCCCCGCCTACTGGAATTTGGAGGATCTGGGTGGAGGATGCTCAGCCCAAATCCAAGCTTCACAAATAAAATTTTAAAAATGTGTAATAAAGATCACAATTTTTTTTAATATTTCTTTTAGGTCTTTAATGGTGCCAGTCATCATTGCTCCTTTCCCTTACTGTATAAAAATGTTGATATCCTATCTTGATTGGGAGAAGAGAATATTTCAGAAATTTTCATTTACTATTCCACACTCTCATAGATCTTAAACTACAGAATAAAGCTCCACCATGAAGATAGTTGTATGTCACAGTGTAGCACTGTAGCACTGTCCTCCCATTGTTCATCAATTCGCTTGAGCAGGCACCAGTAATGTCTCCATTGTGAGACTTGTTGTTACTGTATTTAGCATATCAAGTACACCACAGGTAGTTTGCCAAGCTCTGCTGTGTAGGCAGGATACTCTCAGTAGCTTGTGGGGCTCTCTGAGAGGGACGGAGGAATCAAACCCCGGTCAACTGCATACAAGGCAAATGCCCTACCCTCTTTGCTATCACTCCAGCCCACCTCACAGTATATTATTTCTAGTTCTACATTTGAGAACTAAAGCTCTAAGAGCAAGAGGATTCACAGAACAAGTCTGTCCATCGTACAATTGCATCCAGGTTTTTTAAATAAATTATATAGCATTTAAATACTTCTAGTTTCTTTGCATTAATATCAACCTCTACCCTATGTCAAAATTTTGTAGTCTCCTAAGTAAATTATTTTTGGATAATTTTAAAGAATCTTTTGACTGACTTTTCACAAAACTCTATCTTTTAGCTATCTCTGTCACTTATAAATGGATTTTAGATGTAAAAATTGTCCTAGTGATAGAGAAATAAGTACCATAACTTTTCATTGGAATGACTTCTCATTCTCTCTTTCTCCTATTTTCACCAATATTCTTATACATATTAATCTGTGTGCCTTAGTTTGCTGCTAGAGATATTATACTCAATTACCTATCTTTATTTCTAACTCCAGGTCATAAAAATGGGCTGATTTTCTGATATTCTGATTTACATTTTTGACTTTGAGTCACCTGTCACCTCCATATTAGATAATTTCTATTTGGTTATATTTCCTATTCTCAACTTGGCTGTGCTGATATATGAATATTATATTTGCACATGTGTATATAGACATTTTTGTATGGCTTCAGTAATCTTTTACCAATATGCTTCTGATGTTCTTGGTTAGTATTGAGTATTATAAATCCTCTTTAGAATTTTTTTCACAGGTAGATTTTTTTGGATCCAGCATATTATATCTAGCCTAAATTCTTCATGAGTCTCCATGTTGCCAATATGACTCTGCTATAACAATATTGCTCTAGATATGACATTAATTTCTTTCTTCATTTGAATCTGTGAGTTTGTATTCAATTTTTAACTGCTTTTATTATTCAGCTTCTACAAAATATGTCACTGTCACTGTCACTGTCCTTCCATTGTTCATCGATTTGCTTGAGCAGGCCCAGTAATGTCTCCATTGTGACAATTATTACTGTGTTTGGCATATCGAATACATTCAAGGGTAGCTTGCCAAGCTTTGCCCTGCGGGCAAGATACTCTAGGTAACTTGCCGGGCTCTCCAAGAGGGGTGAAGGAATCGAACTTGGGTAGGCCATGTTGGCCGTTTGCAAGGAAAACGCCCTACCTGCTGTGCTATTGCTATATTGGTATTTAGCAAAATAAGAAAAAAGTTCATGGTATAAGTACTCATTTAAAAATAACCACATGTCTGGCATCAAAATATGTTATGTCTCTAGTTTCTAATTACTCTTCCTAATATCGCAAGTAATCAGTACTATTAAAAGTATTGCTAAAAATAGACTACTAATTTGTCACAGCAGATAGTAGTAAAATGGCAATTCAAAACTTCTTTCTAGTCCCACATTATTTTGTTTTACTGTCCGTTAATTTTTAAAACATTTAAATTTATTACCATTTTAGGTTACATAAGCATTTAATATGATTTTAATTTTCATGTTTCTGTTTGTATCTCTATAAGTTAATTGTTTCATTTAGAAAATGTATAGCAAACTTAACAAACCTAATATTTGAGTATTTTGACCTATAAATTGTAATTACAAATCATCCTAATATTTATTGAGTGTTTCCTCTGTGGACAGAATTTAATTCTCTAGTATTTACCTCAGTGTGGGCTGGAGCGATAGCACTGTGGTAGGGCGTTTGTCTTGTGCATAGCCAGCCAGGCCGAGCCGGGTTTGATTCCTCTGTCCCTCTCAGAGAGCCCGGCAAGCTACTGAGAGTATCTCACCCGCACAGCAAAGCCTGGCAAGCTATGGTGATGCATTCAATACGCTAAACACAGTAACAACAAATCTCACGATGGAGATGTTACTGGGCCCGCTCAAGCAAATCAGTGAACAATGGGAGGAGAATGTTACAGTTCAGTGCTACCTCTGTGTAATAAATGCTCCAAAACTTTGTAGACCAATGCAAGAAATACTATCTTACTGTTTCTGAGGGTCAATAAAGTCAGTCTTTTGTGTCCAAATGTCAAATTTTCCTATTTTTCTGGGATGCAGGGAGAGGTCACAATTGGCCATGCTCAGTGGTTACTCCCAGTTCTGCACTCAGGACTTATTCTGGCAGTGCTGAGATTCGGATGCAGAGAGTCATAGCTAGGTCTGCCACGTGCAGGACAAGAGCACTCCGAGATATATTATCACTCCAGCCCCAGATTCCCCTAATTTTTATCAGTTTATTAGAAGTATGTCACCAGGCTCAGGTTATATTTCAATAGATTAATTGCACAAAGGAATTTAAAAATGTTACGGACAATTCTGAGAACCACTGGGAAGTCTGCCTGCTCTGAACACTGAGTTAGATGGGGTCCTCTCTTAAGTTATGTGTTCATATAAATAATCTAAGGCATAATCAATTAAAGTAAAGAATGATTCTTAATTAGGAAATGTGAGAAAAAATTATTAAAGTCAAATATTCTAGTAAAGTAGAAATTTGTCTAAAGCCATTGAAATAAATGAAAGTTTGGTTTTAGATCAAAGTAAAGAGACTCTACTGTATGTCTAAGACAGAATGAGGAAGGGGAAATAAGGAGAAACGTGTGCTCTTATTATGCAGAGAAAATTTCTATCACTGGAATGAAAACTTCAGAGGCTGTAGCAAACAAGACATAAAGAGTTTAGAGTGTTTGCTATGGCACACACCTAAAAGCTATAATTTCTGTGTAATTTCTGGAGAATGAAATAAGGGTAGCACTGTAGCACTGTCCTCCCATTGTTCATCAGTTTGCTCAAGCAGGCACCAGCAATGTCTACATTGTGAGACTTGTTACTGCTTTTGGCGTAATATACCACAGGGAGCTTGACAGGCTCTGCCATGTGGGCAGGATACTCTTGGTAGTTTGCTGGGCTTTCTGAGAGAGATGGCGGAATTGAACCCAGGTTCGCCGCATGCAAGGCAAACACCATACCCACTGTGCTATCACTCCCTCCCAAAATAAGGGTAAAGTTGAAAATATATCATAGGGCAATAGAGGAAATTATAATATAGGTGAAGTTGCTATGATGGTAGAAGAAGAAATTGTGAAAGTTGGAGAGCTTCTGCATTTAGAATCCAAACATAATATCAGCAGTTTTATATAAAATATGTAATGCGAAGAGATTAAAAATCACCTCAACTATTTTAATGTGAACACTAGAATAGAAATAAAGTCCACTCTAAAATTGGGATAGAATAGGTCAAGATCAGACTGGCTCAAGTGAGACAAATGTGAAAATGATTAGATATAAAAATATACAAGGCCCACAGGGTTGGGTGGCATGATTATAAAATGTTCTTTTGTGCATATGTGTTTGTGCTAAAGAAACATTTCTTATTCTTCATCCTCCTTGGACATTTGGATAACAACTCAGATCTGATGTCTAACCACCTGTCATACTCCTTTCCCTCTGCCCATCCCCCTCAGTACTGCAATAATGGTTGTGGAGGTGAAAGATTAGGGATGCATTTTGGCTTTCTTATTTGATGAACCCGCGAGTAATCTACTGAGACAAAGATTCATGGATGGAGGCACTGGATCACTTTATTTCACGGCTCCTGTTATGTAATAATTGTGACGCAATGGTATTCTATAATCATCATGATGCAATGACACTCTATAATCATGCCTTGACAGTAGCAGAACTACACTCCAGATCCAGAAAAATTGCCATTAGATTTGGCCTCCCTATCTTCTTTCTATCAATGCTCACTATTCTCTGAAAACTCTTCACTTTTTCAATGGTATTGCTGGTCTTACAGCTTTTTTTGAGAGACTGATAAAGCATGCATGAGATTAAACTATTTGACACAAACTAATGATAGAAACAAGGTGAATCTGGAAATCAAAATGTTTAGTAATTGGGACTCTTCAGTAACTACTGTGATGTTTCATAAGATTTTGATAATTCTCATTTCTATTTTTTTAGGCTATATCCAATGATATTCAGGGTGTTTCCTGGCTCTGTGCTCAGGGATCACTTCTGGTGGGCTCAGAAGAACATACAGGATGAGAAGGATTCAACTGGGGTCAGATGATTGCAAGGCAAGTGCCCTACCAACTATATTATCGATCCTTTTCTAAATAATTCTCTTATTAGAAGAGAAGAATATGAACCAGGTGATGCACAAGTAAATATTTCACACATCAAAACCATAGAAGTATTTTATACATTAATGTTATATGTACTCATACATTCAGACAATGAAAAAATATAGTCAATGAAATTTTAGCTTTTACCTCTGTGATCTAGATTTCTTAAAGCAAGATCACCAGAAATGCAAAAAATATTCAAGGAATGTTTAAATATATTTATGAACATCCCACTTGGTCAGTTGAGATATTTTGCTTTCGCTTTCATTTTGCATTCTAAATTTGTACTTCTCTTTCTCTTTCAGACATCTTTATCTGCTGCATCTTTTTCCAGTTTTCTTACTATTTAATCATTCTGTGTTTATATCTGCAACTGTTACATTGTTTGGTGGAAATAAATTGCTGGATCGTATTTAGAGGGCTTAGAAATGATTTTTGTTTTTATTTTCAGCTCTGGGCCGATAGATCCTGGGCCTCTCTGAGGGTGTGTGAATTAAACTCATTTATTATTGTGTTCAGTATTGTAATTAGGGTGTATCTTGCAACCTGATTTAATGGTTTGTTTACTGTTTATATATTTGTGTTTGCTATTTTCTGGCTTCTGCTAGACACATTGATTTCTTCTGGTGTGTGAAATGTATTTAGCTGAAAGTGAGCATAAATGTCTGTTACAGAAATATAAGCAGAGACGGATTTGTGTTTATTGGGTACTAGTAAAATTGAAGTAAATAAAAGAGTAGTTCTGTGACAGTATTAGGGCCCAGACACTCTCCATATTTCAAGAATGCTGTTCTTGTGAGAATACCTGACTCCAATTGTTTGTTGCTCCAGGGCTGCATTAGACTGTTATAACTTCTCCCTGGATTTCTACATTTCAGGTGGAAGAAGAAGAAACGTTCAATCGGGTGTGATTATAAGGATTGCACTGTAGTATTGTCCTCCCGTTATTCATTGATTTCCTCTAGCGGGCCCAGTAACGTCTCCATTGTGAGACTTGTTACTGTTTTTGGCATATCGAATATGGCACAGGCTTTGTCATGAGGGAGAGATACTCTTGGGTAGCTTGCCAGGGTCTCTGAGAGGGGCGGAGAAATCGAACCCGGGTTGGCCAGGTCAGCTGTGTGCAAGGAAAATTCCCTAACCCAGTGCTATCGAAAACATAATCTAGATGATATTTGCTATCGTCTCACTGTCCAGACAGGAATTCCAGCCTACATTCTTGCCAGCTATACTCTCTTGTCCATTCCTTGAGTGAGAAAGAACTGAGACAAAATTTTGATGGATGAATCTTCAACATTTTAACTTGTGTTAGTTGTGTGTCAGAAAGCACACAAGAGTGTGAATGCATGGCTATAAACATTGAGCTTTATTTTCATCTCATTTGAGGAACAAATGTATTTTGCATTATATACTTTGTTTATGTTCTGTTCATGTAACTTCGTTTTTATGAATACTTTTCTTCAATGATTATGTTTTTAGAGGCCATTTGATATGTCTTTATAATATTTTCAGATTTAAAGAATTATTTAGCACAGTATATGATCTAAGTTATTTTTTTCTTTTTTAAGTATTTGTGGGACATATCCTACAGTACTCAGGTATTATTTCTAGCTCTGTGCTCAGGGATAAGTATTGGTAGGCTCAGAAGACCATATCGGTCATTGGGAAGGAACACAGGTTAGCCATGAACATGGCAGGTATCCTACTTGCTGTACTAATTCTTTTTTATTTTAATATTTTGAAAGAAATATTCCACTACAGTATGGAAACTATGGATACTGGAGATTTATCTTATTTTTAATCTGTTCTAACTACTTTAGAGATAACTTTTTTTTTTAGATGCTTGGTGATTATATACTACATTTATTTCTGCTTTATTGTTTAATTTTAGTAGGAGTCAGTGATGTTTTTATTATCATTAATTAGAAGTGTATTGGACTATTACAATAGTCTTTTAACATAAAACTTTTGGGGTTATTTCTTTAATTATTTTTATTCATATCTTACCATGTATTTTATTCTTGCCTTTTTATCTACAAACTTTTAAATATAATCTTCTTAGAATCTAAATGTTTCTCTCTCTTTTTCTCCTTATATTTGCAGATATCTTACTTAGCTTATTACTCCCCCTCATTCACTATCACTGTATCTACTCTGGTATTAAATATATTATCTACATTTTTTGTTATTATGCTATCTTTCATACCACAGTACTGGCTCTTGTTTCATCTTTTAAGTGTTCTACTTTTATTATCTAATGTTCCTAAATTTCTTGGAAATAAACACAATTTATTTCTCAAATTATTTTAGTTAAAAATTATTGGTTTGCAAAAGAGACACTGAGTGGCAATCATGTTCGGTCTATAGTCTACTTTCAGCATGTGTCTCCCATCCTGGGAGGATCCCCCAACACCCTTTATTTGGTGCTCCCTTCTCTATCTGAACTGCCCTTTCCTCTAGGATACCCGGCTGGCCTCTAAGTTATGGAGTAATCGTCCTGGTGCTGATCTCAGCTATTCTTGGGTATTAATCTCATACTTTGTTACTTTATATCCCCCAGATGAATGCAATCTTTCTATGTCTATCCCTCTCTTTCTGACTCATTTCGCTTAGCATGATACTTTCCATATTGTACCACTTGTATGTAAATTTCATGACTTCATCATTTCTAATAGCTACATAGTACTCCATTGTGTAGATGTACCAATGTTTCTTTAACCAGTCATCTGTTCTCAGGCACTCAGGTTTTTTCCAGATTCTGGCTATTGTAAACATTGCTGCAATGAACGAACAAGTGCAGATGTCACTTCGACTATACATTTTTGCCTCTCTGGGATATATTCCCAGGAGTGGTATTGCTAGGTCAAATGCGAGCTCAATTTCTAATTTTTTGAGAACCATCCATACTGTTTTCCAAAAGAGCTGAACCAGTGAGCATTGCCACAAGCAGTGAAGGAGGATCCCTTTCTCGCCACATCTGCGCCAGTACTGGCTGCTTTTACTTTTGTTCTTTTGGATTTGGGCCAGTCTCTGTGGTACAAGATGATATCTCATTGTTATTTCGATCTGTATCTCCCTGTTGATTAATTATGTAGAGCATTTTCTCATGTGCCTTTTTCCCATTCGGATTTCTTCTTTGAGAAAGTTTCTGTTCAGTTCATCACCCCTTTTTTTGATGGGGTTGCAATATTTTCTTCTTGTGGAGTTCAACCAGAACTTTGTATATCCTTGATATCAACCTCTTGTCGGATGGGTATTGGGCGAATTAATCATTTCCCATTCTATAGACTGTATTTGTATTTTGGTCATTGTTTATTTAGAGTTGGAGAAGCTTCTTAGTTTAAGATAGTCCCATATATCTATCTCTATTTTCACTTGTTTGGCCAGTGGCGTCCCATCTAGAAGATACCATTAGCTTCAATGTCATGGAGGGTTTTGTCAACTTTGTCTTCAATGTACCTTATGGTTTCTGGTCTGATGTTGAGGTCTTTAATCCATTTTGATCTTACTTTTGTACATGGTGTTAGGCAGAGTTCTGAGCCCATTATTTTTGCATGAAGCTGTCCAATTTTGCCAGCACAAGTTGTTAAAAAGGCTTTCCTTGCTCCACTTCTCATTTCTTGATCCTTTATCAAAGATTAGATGATCATATGTGTGAGGGGAGATGTCAGTATATTCAACCCTGTTCCATCTGTCTGCAGCTCTGACTTTGACCCAGTACTATGCTGTTTTAATTATTACTGCTTTGTAGTAGAGTTTGAAGTTAAGGAAGTTTATTCCTCCCATTTTCTTTTTTCAAAAGAATTGCTTCAGGTATTCGTGGGGGCTTATTGTCCCATATGAATTTCAGGAGTGTTTGCTCCATTTCTTTGAAGATTGTCATGGGTATCATTATAGGAGTCACATTGAATTTGTACAATGCTTTGGGAAGTATTGCCATTTTGACAATGTTAATTCTTCTGGTCCATGAGCAGGGCATATCTTTCTATTTCCTTGTGTTCTCTTTTATTTCCTGAGGTAGTGTTTTATACTTTTCTTTGTACAGGTCGTTTACTTCCTTAGTTAAGTTTATTCCTAGGTATTTGATTTTCTGGGGCACAATTTTGAACGAGATTGTTTTTTTCATGTCACTTTCTTCTCTCTCACTGTTTGCGTATAGGAAAGCCATTGACTTTTGGGTATTGATTTTATAGCCTGCAACTTTACTATACAAGCCTATTGTTTTTAGGAGTTTCTTGAGAGAGGTTATAGGGTTCTCTAAGTATAGTATCATATCATTTGAGAATAGTAAGAGCTTGATTTCTTTTTTTCCTACCTGAATACCCTTAATATCTTTTTCTTGCCTAACCGCTATTGTAAGTACTTCCAGTACGATATTGAACAGCAGTGAAGAGAGTGGGCAGCCTTGTCTCATCCCTGATATTAGAGGGAAGGCTCTCTGTTTTTCCCCATTGAGGATGATGCTTTCTATACGCTTGTGGTAGATGTCTTAAAGTATATTGAGGAAAGTCCCCACTATACCCATTTTGGCAAGGGTTTTCATCATAAATGGGTGTTGGATCTTGTCAAATGCTTTCTCTCCATCTATTAATATGATCATGTACTTTTTATCTTTTCTTTTGTTTATATGATTGATTACTTTGATCGATTTCCGAATATTAAACCATCGTTTCATCCCTGGGATAAATCCTACTTGGTCATGGTGTATGATCTAGGTTATACAATGAATATATAGCTGATACAATTTCCTAACTTTATCTATATTATATGTTTGTTTACCAAATCATAAATGTACATTAAATTTTAATCACCCATTCAAAATTGCCTTAAACTGAATATTTTTATATCACAACTAGAATGTGGAAGTATCACTTTCTAGTGATTTATTTTCTTATGTAACAAACCAAAGATAAGAAAAGAAAAAAATTCTAATCACTCATTTATATTTGATTAATACAAGATAAATGTAAGTGTATAGATTTTTAAAATTATAACAATACAAAATGTCATTCATTTTAGTTTTTGAGACACAGTACATTATTTTGAATTTAACATAATTCTGTTTATTTTGGGAAGAGTAATTTTTTTGAGGAAATGACACCAACTGACAGTTAAATTAGATTTTATAAACAGTTTGTACAACTGATGTTTTTAATCACTCTTAAAGGCCATAATATGTTCACAGATAAATTACTAATTATTTGCTAATTAGAGTATATGTCACTGTGTATTAACAATTTTAGGCCTACAAAGTTATTTAGTCTGATGTATTTCAAATCTTTTGTTACTATAAACTCTCAGAAAAATACACATTATCCATATTCTAGATAGTAGTATAGAGGAAAAGTAAATATTGTTGCAATATAGTAGACATGATAAGTTTCAAATAAAATAGACTATAAATCAATAATTATTATTAAACCTATTAAAAAACTGATGAAGAAGTTGTTCATATGTCTCCCTAGTATAATGCTTCATTCTGCAGGTTCATGTCAAGAAATTGTAGAAAATGTGTTATCTTTGTTAAAGATATCAGCCTAAAAAAATAATAATTCTTGGAAAACATTTATTTCATAAGGAGGGATCACTTGATATAGTTATTCAGGGTTAAAACTTGATTTTGTAGATAGGGGAATACACATCTAGAATGATTCAATGGTCAAGTTATAGCAAAGATAATATGATTAGCTTAAAGAAAACATATTTACTAGAAGGCTATTATGAATTCAGCTATATCAGTTTTTAGCATTTTATAAAATAGGCATACAATCAAAATACCCAAAATTAAATTAAGAAATGTATATTTTCAGTAAGAAGTAATAACTGTGAAGTGAGTCCTCACCCAGAAGGAGGAAAAATGCACAGATTCATAAAAATTAACTATGTTTACTAGAGACATCAAAAAATGGAAATAAGATTACATTTTGATGGAAAGTTGTGAGTTAAGTTTTGGCATGCTGAAATTTTTGTGCTGATGTTATGTCCAAATTGTGACGTATTGCTTTACATCAGTTCATAGGAAAAGTTAAACACTTGTGAATGAAGTATAACTAATAATAAGAAAAAAGTTGAAACAATAAATGATGTTCTCATAAACATGAATATACTAATATTTGTAAGAAGCTTTGATCTGAGAAGGATATACTCTTGTTCAATCTATTTCTAAACATATTTAAAAAATAATTGGCATTTAGCTGACAATAAAGAGGCAATATAATAATCTGAAATATATGTTGAGAATAGTTAGAGAAAACAACTAAACAACTAAACAACTAAAATATGTCTGGATGGTAAAAAAAAGTTTAACACTCTTCCAGATAAAAAAGGAAACAAATAACAAACAATATGTTAATGAATCCAACATTACATCCAGGTGTTCATCCAGCCAGAGATATGAGGCAAGTAAATAATATTTTAGTAACTGCTTTTCTGAAGAAGAGAAAAATATCACACAAAATCATAGGCCATCTTCAATATAAAGTGGAGTTTACTGCGAAAAAGTCAAAAGAAGTTTTCTGCTATCTAGAATGAAATAGAAAAGAAAATTGAATTTGAATATATATTAAGGCTAAATTCAAAATCCTGTAGAAATTCTTTAAATAATGTAAAACTCTTATGTTCTGAGGGAGACATTTACAAGCAGTACTGAGGAACCCTCAACAACACCCAGTGAAACTTGGACAGATAGATAGGAAACTACTTAAGACAAGTGTTGCTGAGGTTGACCAGAAGTACAGTTGGGCATGGTCTTCAGTAGATACTTGATGATGTTCAGAGAATCCATCAAGTACTGTGAATCAAACTTGGATTCTTTCATATAAGGCATGTGGACCTAGCCCAGGTCCTTTAACAAAGTATCTACATTTTTAGACTATTTCTTTAGAACAGTTTTATATTCCTAATAAAAAGTTGAGAAGTTACAGCATTTTCTATAGACTCAAAAAACTCAATTTATATATTGTTTTTCCATTTATTAAAACACTTCTTAAGTAGTGAATTGTATTAGTATGGGTCAGAGAGGTAGTTTAGGGTTTAGCACACTAATCTTGCTTACCCCAGTCCTCAGTTTTCTCTTGGGAACTCATATGGTCCCCACAGCTCACCAGGAATGATTCCTTAACACAGAGCAAGAGAAAGTCCTGAGAACTGACAGGAGAAATATAGACAACAAAAAATAATTGGTTATTTACATATATTTATAATTGATATAAAATTACATCGATAAATAATTACAACCCAGTATTTTTGCTATGTCCTCTTCTGTCATATTTCCCATGGGTTTAGACACATGAATAATAGCATGCATCTATGGTTAGGATCACACACAAACCAATTTTACTGCCCTAAATTTCGTTGTGTGTCAACATATATGTGTCCTTAACACAGAGGAAGAGAAAGTCCTGAGAACTGACAGGACAAATATAGACAACAAAAATAATTGGTTATTGATATAAAATTATAATTGATATATAATTACATTGATAAATAATTACAACCCAGTATTTTTGCTATTTCCTCTTGTGTCATATTTCCCATGGGTTTGGACACAAGAATAATAGCATGCATCTATGGTTAGGATCACACACAAACCAATTTTACTGCCCTAAATTTTGTTGTGTGTCAACATATTGGGTGATCATTTTCCTGTTCCCATGTTTGGCTTTCCCAGAATTTGATTTATTAAAATGATGTAACAGGCTGGATTTTAAGAATAGCCTTGTTTTTACTAAGTAATACATATTGAAATATTCTACATCTCTCTTCATGGTTTGCTAGTTTAGTTCTTCATAGTGTTGAAAAAGGACTATGGTTCTTAAAATAAAATATTTTAAGGAGTCCTGGTACAAATTCAGTAAAAAATTGTCACACTTCTTTTAAACTGATGGGATTTAAGCGTCAATTTCACTGTAGGTGAATGCTGAGAAATCCATTTAACATAGTGAGAAACACATTTACAAAAGCATTCTTCTAGTAGAGGAATTAGAAACAATCAGGAATGGAGATACAGTACAATGTTAAGCATCTCCCTTTACTTGACCCATCCCCATTCGATCCTGAACACAATATAGGACCCTATCACCAGAGAGTGAAACTTTAGCATTGATGTGTGTGGTCCAAGAACAAAAGTAAAATAAAGTTACAATATTAAAAAGTACTGTCACTGTCACTGTCCTTCTGTTGTTCATCGATTTGCTCGAGCGGGCCCAGTAATGTCTCCATTGGAAACTTTTGTTGTTATTGTGTTTGGCATATCAAATACATCATGGGTAGCTTGCCAGGCTCTGCCGTGTGGGCGAGATACTCTCGGTAGCTTGCCGGGCTCTCTGAGAGGGGTGGAGGAATTGAACTCGGGTCAGCCATGTTGGCTGTGTGCAAGGCAAATACCCTACCGCTGTGCTATCGCTCCAGCCCAGAGTCAGAAAAATAGTCCCCTTCATTTGAGAGTCAGAGACAGAGTAGAGGGAACAAGGCACTTTACTTTCACACTACTGATATAATCCCTGGAACCGCATATGATCTTCAAGGCACCTCCAGTAGTGATCCCTGACCACAGGATCCTCATCTGTGGTCATAGGAGTAAGCACAGTTGTATATGGTCCCAAACCAAACAAAATGTCTATTTTTATACAGGCACGTTTTATTGATTCACTGCATGACATATAGCCCATAAATGAACATATTTATTGAGGTCTTTAAGTAGCCAAAAATTTTGGGCTTATATTTCTGAGCAACCAAATTAATAATAATATAAGATCAAATCTCTTCAATCTCATGTGAAATAAAAAAATATTTTTCAATGGCTGTACATATAGATTCATGCCTATTTTGTACTTAAATGTGTCTCCAAATATTTTCATTTGAAATTCTAGGTATTATGGTTTCTAACTATATTATATCGATGTTCCTCCTTTTAAAAAATACAAGATCTTTGGGGCCAGAGCGATAGTACTGTGCATAGGGTGTTTGCCTGGCACATATCTGACTGGTGTTATCCTTGGCATTCCATATGGTCCTCTGAGCAACACCCGTAGTAATTCCTAAATACAGAGCCTGGAGTAACCTTTGAGCATCACCAGATGTGACCCAAAAAGCCAATAAATAAATAAATACAGACATAAAAATAAAAATATAAGCTCCATCATAGCTCACAATGTGTGTATGTTTCCTGTTGCTTACACAGTTGGTCAAGTGGGAACTGTGCTTTGCAGGATTTTCTTAAGCTGTTCAAGGTTCTTTTTATAATATATTTATGCATTTACTCTTGATGATTTTACTTCTGTACACTGGATGCATTATGGACTGTAGCACTGTCCTTCCATTGTTCATTCATTTGTTCGAGCGGGCCCAATAACATCTCCATTGTGAGACTTGTTGTTATTGTGTTTGGCATATTGAATACGCCACAGGTAACTTGCCAGGCTTTGCTGTGAGGGCGAGATACTCATGGATGCATTATGAAATTATGACATATCATTTTAGACCTGTGATGATTCTATGATCATCTTGATTTTGCTTAGTCTCTTTTTTGATTATATATATATATATATATATATATATATATATACACACACACACACATATATATATATATATATATATATATATATATTCCGGGGTGCCTTGAAGGGGGGTGGGTTGAGTTTCCCTCCCCACCCTGAGCAGAGCCCCAGCAGCTGCAAACCTCCAAAACTCAGCCACAGCCATGTTTAAGAACACTCTCCACACACTTGGATGAGCCTCACACATGAAGGACCTGGCAGAGGAACCCAGGTGTGCAGGACCTGGGGCTGAGATCTCCAAGCCTGCTCAGATCAAGATTGGGACTCCTCCACCCAGATTCCCCATCTTCCAGTAGCTAGGCATTACACCCACCAACTGCCCCCACTGCCCTGTAATCCTATCAATGACCAAGACCCAGAGATTAATAAAACCAAGCTCCTGGACCTCTTATTGTCTAGTTCTCGCTCTCAGAGAACCTGGCAGGCTACTGAGAGTATCCTGCCTGCACAGCAGAGTCTGACAAGCTCCCCGTGGCATATTTGATACACCAGAACCCTGTAACAATGATGGGTCTCATTCCCCTGACCCTGAAAGAGCTTCCAATATAACATTTGCTAAAAATCTCAGGACAAGGACGAATGGAGATGTTACTGGTATCCGCTTGAGGAAATCGATGAACAACCAGATGACAGTTGTACAGTGATACAGTGATGCTCACACACACACAAACACACACATATATGTACGTATATAATATAATATAATATATATAATATAATATATATATGGGAAGAGCCACCAGAGAGATGGTGCAGCTGGTAGAACACTTTCCCTTCATGATTCCAGCCAACTTGATTTCATTCCTAGTACAGCCAAGAGAGACCGCTGTATAGAGTCAGGGATAAGCCCTGACCTCAGCCTGGTGTGGCCCCCAAAACAAGCCAGAACAGTTAATTGCATGCTCACAATGACAAAATGCCAGTCACTAAAGTATTTGTGGCAATTTTAATTGAAGGAAATTTTGTGCTAGCATTTTGTGAAAAGACATTAATGATATTTATAATGATAAACAAGCTGCATTGTTTGAAAATAAATTCATTTTATTCACTCTCATTAATGAAGTGCAGAAATATTTTTATACTATCATTAGGTTGTTTCTTTTCATATTAATTGTGTATTAATATAAAAGTGGTTCTTTAACTGCTAAACCTTTAACATAATTTACAATTTTGTTAACAATGCTAAAAAAATGAATGAAATGTTCATACTTAGAAAAATGTAGCAAACTCACCGCAGCATTTCCAATTTTTTATTATTGGAGCTATTGCTATTGTTTGTGCAACAAATATGATCCTGAAATATTTTAGATAGTGTTATCCTCATTAATTTTATGTGTGAATGTTTGTGCCCTATAAGATCCCCAATTTTACCCAATGATTGTGGATTTTCTCTTCTGTGAGCCAGACATTAGGCCCATTATGTATTCCTTGAGCCTGTTAAGTATGGTGTTTTGTCAATTGCATTTTTCTTTAACACTAGCCCTTTAATGAAGCCACGGAAATCACATGTCTTCTCATTTTAAATTATTATTTTTGGTTTGGGAACCACACCCACCTGTTGGCTCAGTGTTTTCTCCTGTCTCTGCACACAGGGTCCACTACTGAAGGGCTTGGGGGACAATATGGTGCTGAGATTGAACATAGATGAATTCAAGGCCAGATCCTTAGCTGCTCTGTTATCTCTCTGGGCCATAAATGATCTTTTTAATCGAGGATTTTTATATTAAAATTTTATTTTTATAATTCTTCTGTATACCAGAATTAAATAACATGTTTACATACTTTTACTAGATGCTATTTGAAATTTAATGGCATGCATTCTATTATTTATTGAAAAATATTTTAGTATTTATGGAAAAATACACAAAACGTAAAAATAAAACTGCTAGGGGGCTTGCTGTTAGCACAGTGTTAGAGCAGCTGCTTTCCATGCAAGAAGCCAGGAGTTTGATACCCAGCACTGCACACGAACATTCCTACTAGCACTGCTGCATGGACCTACCGACCCTTAAATCCACAGCATTGTCTAATCCACACACCATAAATAACTGTGTCAACCTTCAGTCATCACAGTACACAAATATTTTTTTGCTGTTTTAAGTTTCCTTTTTAAAAAACCTGAAATAAGGAGTTGAAGCGACAGCACAGTGTGTAGGACATTTGCCTTACACACAGCCCACCCATTTGATACCCAGCATCCCATATGGTCTCCCGAGCACTGCCAGGAGTAATTCCTGAGTACATGAGCCAGGAGTAACCCATGAGCATCGCTGGGTGTGACCCAAGCAACGTAGCACTGTACTCCTGTTGTTCATGGATTTGCTCAAGCGGCCCAGTAACATCTCCATTGTGAGACTTTGTTGTTACTTGTTTGGCATATCAAATACATCACAGGTAGCTTGCCAGGCTTTGCCGTGCGGGCAAAATACTCTCAGTAGTTTGCAGGGCTCTCCAAGAGGGCCGATGGAATTGAACTCTGGTTGGCCGTGTTGGCCTCATGCAAAGCAAACACCCTACCCACTACCAAAAGGAAGGAAACACTTGAAATAGCAAGAAAGCAAAACTTGAAATAACAAAAAGGATTTATATAAAATGTGTTCTGAATGTTTATTATGTAAGTATGAACTTTGTTTATAAATGTGTTTTATTTATTTACAACTGATATTAATATAATAAGAGAAGTATATGACTTGAGATACATCTTGATGCTGAAGCTTGAAGAGCATTAATCCTAAAATACTTTTAGTACAGTGTGATAAATTATTACGTTGAAATGTTATTAACTTCAGGTTCACACATAGCAATTAAATGCCAGGAAGCCCTTTCTGGTGCTTTCCCTGTGCTAATGATGTTCTGTTTCTTTTCTCTGTCTGAGGTTAGTTGTGATTTTTAATTAACATGAAGTTGAGAATCTTTCTTTAAAAGACTCTGCTCCCAGGAGTGTGCTCTTCCTATTTCTAATGAAAAATAAACACCGGGTCTACTAATCTTGGTGCTAGGTTTAATTGGGACTCATTTAATTTTTTCTTTTCACAAACTCCAGGATCAAATAAATGATTTCACCTTTAGTATAAATAGATTTCTGTAGCGTTGTAACCAATCCATTCTGCCTTATATTTCCAATTTAATTCAAACACTAGGAAAGAACAAAAGTACACATAAGAAAAAAGAATTGCAAATTAAAGACAAACACAACAATAGATTAACAAGGTCATTTCACATTTTGCCTAAGGAAAATAAAACAAATTTGGATGATGGATTTATCCAATGGATAGTAAAAGCAATAAAAAAAAAAACAGATATATAACATTGTTGGGGACTATAAACTAAAAATATTGGTTAGATAGAAAATAGTTTAGTATTGTAAACCTCCAAAATAACAATAAAATGAGATCCATTAATGAAATTAATTTCCTGTATTTTTTATTTTAATATATTTGATTATTCTATGATGATTTGTATGAAGCCTCACAAATGAAAATACAATTGTTTTACAAAATAGAAAACAATCCCTGTCTCTTGTCTCGTTTGTACTTAGTTGCAATACATTTTTTTTCACTCTTTGGGTCACACCCAACAATGCTCAGGGGTGACTCCCGGCTCTGCACTTAGGAATAACTCCTGGCTGTGCTTGGGGGGGGCCATATGGGATGCCAGGGATTGAACCCAGGTCGCTTGCATGCAAGGGAAACACCCTACCACTGGCTGTACTACCACTCCAGTCCCAATTGCTATACATTTTAAAAGTTGTTCACCCAAGATAATTTTGCACTGTTGCTTGGAATATTAACTTGTTTAATCTCTTTAGATAACATTATGGACACTTGTCAAATTTGCTTCTATAAAAATGAGCAGTTCCACTCCTTGACATCTACTCCAAGGGCTCCAATCACTATTTGGATAGGCATATGTGCACCTAATTCATCGCTGCACTCCACACTAGTCAAGATTTTGAAATAACACAAGTGACAGAGAGCAGATGACAGGACAAAGAAAGAGTGCTACTTGTACACAATGGTGTACTACTCAGCTCCAAGAAAAGATGAAATCATGCAGTGTGTGCCACATCTATGCAACCAGAGGGTATAAAGCTGAGTGAAGTCTATTAGAAGGTGAGGAGCAGATAAAGAATAATCTCCTCTCCTATGTGAGATATAAAATGAGCAATGAATGAGCAGATGCAAAGGTTGAGAGACTGGCTCTACAGAACTGACCTTAACTGTGAGAGTGGGTCGAATGGAAAGAAAGGGGTCCCTGAGTCATGGGTGGGAGGAAGGAAGCAATCTGATGGTAACTGTGGTGCTAGGACAATGTATGCACAAAACTCTCATGGACAATGTTGTAAAGCAGAGGACATCAATTTAAAATGTGGGGAAATAAACTAAAATTTTAACTGCAATTGAATGATGGCTATTATGACTTATTCATAATAGCACTGTAGCACTGTCGTCCCATTGTTCATCGATTTGCTCGAGCAGGCACCAGTAACAACTCCACTGTGAAACTTGTTACTGTTTTAGGCATATTGAAGATGCCACAGGGAGCTTGCCAGGCTTGCCAGACTCTAACTATTTATTCTCTTTTCTGTATGTGTCCTTAAAATTTTACCAGAAAATTCTTTATTATACATTCTCAAAAATATTATAATTTTTCAACACTCAGTCTTTTAGTCATTTATATTTTAGAAGTAATGAAAATTTAATCAATCACTGCATTTTTAAAAGTCATAAAAGAGGTATTGAGATATACAATTTATTATGATATTTGGTGAATTATAAGAAAGACAACAATTTATCAAGTGATTTATAAAATCAATCACTGATGCAACAGTTTCTACTATTAATGGAAAGAAATGTAATTCCATTAGGATTTCTATGGTTTGCCATGTACTACAATCAAGTGATATCAATTTAAAGAATGATCATTTAAGTAAAAAATTATAGTAATTATATTGCAACTGCAATTTATACCATATGTCTAAGGACATATCATGAGTAAATTAAATCTGAAAGAGAGAAAATGTATTTGTATGTGATTAAACAATTCCATTAAGCTATCATTTCTTTGATAACTCAATGGTAGTCTATCACTTGCCCCACAAATATATGGGTTCTCAGATAATTAAGTTTAAATCAAAAATAAGAAAAGGGGTAAAATGTGTAATTTTACATCAAACTGAATTAAAATTATAGAATAAAAAAGACATCTTCTAAATATATTGGATTATTTCTGATTTTGATCTTTTCTACCTTAGCTATTGTACAGATTTTATAATCAAACAGAAATGTTAATACAATAATACAGAAATATTGGCAGAGTCTCCTGCCCCCACACCTGGCTGTCCTCGCCGGGGCCCCTTGGAGGGAGCGGGTTGAGTTTCCCTCCCCGCTTCGACCAGGGCTCCAGCATCCAAAGACCTCCAGAACCAGCCACCACCATGCTGAGACCACTCTCCACACGCATGAAGGTACCGGCAGAGGAACAAAGGCATGTGGGTCCCGGGGCTGCGATCTCCAAGCCTGCTCGGATCAGGGCTGCGCATCCTCCACCCAGATCCTCCAAATTCCAGTAGGCAGGGGTCACACCCACCAACTGGTCCCCTGGCGCCATGTAATCCCATCAGCGTCCAAGACTCAGAGTCTATAAAACCCAGCTCCTGGAAGAGAACAGCACAGAGTCTCCTGCCCCTGCGCCTGGCTGTCCTCTCCAGGGCCCCTTGGAGGGGAGTGGGTTGAGTTTCTCTCCCTGCACCAACCAGGCCTCCGGCAGCTGAAGACCTCCAGAACCAGCCACCACCATACATTCGCTGCCACGCAACATCTTATTATCTCATTCCTACTTTGGACAAACTGGCAGGCTACCGAATGTAACCTGCCCACACGGCAGAGTCTGGCAAACTCCCCGTGGCGTACCCAATATGCTAAATACCAGTAACAATGATGGGTCTCATTCTCCTAACTCTGAAAGATTCTTGAATATGGCACTTTTTAAAAATTCTCAGGGCTAGGACGAAGGAGACGTTACTGGGGCCTGCTTGAGGTAATCGACAGAGATGTTGTAATTTACCCTATGTTAACTATAATAGTTAAATAGATTATTTGAAGGTAGACTATCCATTCAAAAATGTTTATAGATATTTATCTATCTCTCAGAACTTTAGTTTTGACAAATGACTAGTTCTTAGCATAGATATCAATTGTTACTTGCAAATATGTTTAATAGAAACTACCTAATTAACTGGGCTGGAGAGATAGCACAACAGTAGGGCATTTGCCTTGCTCGAAGTTGGCTGGGCTGAGCCGGGTTCAATTCCTCCGCCCCTCTCGGAGAGCCCGGCAAGCTACCGATAGAATCTCACCTGCACAGCAAAGCCTGGTAAGCTACCCGTGACGTATTCAATATGCCAAACACAGTAACAACAAGTCTCACGATGGAGACATTACTGGGTCCACTTGAGCAAATCAGTGAACAACGGGAGGATCATGATGGTGACCTAATTAACAAATAATAAAAATTTTCTAATTAATATTAATTTCTAACCAATTAGTATCTGCTTCAAAGGAATTAGATAACAGCTTTACTTGTAAGATGAGGTGATGATAAATTTATATATATACATATATATATAGTTTGTTTGTTTGTTTGTTTGTTTGAGAACCTCATTCAACTGTATTCAGGGCTCACTCCTTGCTCTGCATTCAGGGTCACTCCTGGCAGACTCAGGAAACTATACACATGGAGTGCTCCAGATTGAATTCTGGGCAACCATGTAGCCAGCACTATATGTGTTATACTATCTTATTGGCTCCCAACTTTTTAATGTAACACTAGAATTAAATACTTTATAGGAAAAAGGAATAACTATATATCTATCTATCTATATAGATAGATAGATAGATATCAACTAAGGTAAATTAAATCAAATTTAGGTATGTAAATGAACATTCAACTAAACATTTTTTTAAATATCAAGACAGTAAATACTTCCTCCTTAGAGTTGTATGGGAAATGAAAACATCTTTTGGAAATAAATTAATATAGATTTTTTAAGAAATTATAAATTATTTTTATATTTAGCTTCTTCTGGATTCTTGTTTCAGAAGTAATAATTGCATATAATAAGACAAATATAATCGAAAACATAGAAAGAAAACAAGAATATTATTAGTTTAAAATATCATCTATATATAGCAAAGACAAAATCAGTCTAGACTGTAAGTGCTTACACTTGCATGAACTGATTATTGAGGACTGCAGAGAAAGTAGAGTCTCCTCATAGGTAAATGACAGTGTCATCACCACAGCAACAGATGTGGGATAGAGTTTCTGTTCAAGTGCATAAAGATGACAATGACTATTAATTCAGTTTTACATTGCTGTAAGTCAGTATATCTGTACTTTATTTAGACACAGAAGATCAGCAAATAGTTAAAAGTGTCAGTGGACTAAAATTAATAAGATTATGAAATAATATATTTCATATGGACATGGGGGAAATATTAATGTCTTAAAATTAAAAAATATATATTATTTATTGGTAAAGCACCAAGTAAAAGTAGAACCTGGAGAGGAAATTAAAAAAACAGGGATTGAAGGAGAAGGCAGTTGGAATAGAGAAGAAATCACTATGATAACGATAGTTGGAAATCACCTTGGATAAGAACTGTGTGCTAAAAGTAGGTAAAGGAACAAACATGATAACCTCTCAGTATCTGTATTACAGTCATAATGCCCAAAAGAAGAAAGAGAAAGAGAGAGAAAGAGAGAGAGAGGCAGAGACAGAGACAGAGACAGAGAGATATAAGACAGAGTGAAGGAAGAGAAAAGGAAGTGAGAAGTGAAGAAAGTGTCTGGGATAAAGGCAGGCTGGGGTGTGGTTGGGTGTGGCAGGAGGGAAACTGAGGTGTGGGGTTTGGGAAAGGTACTTTGGTCCAGGGTCCAGTGTTAGAACATTGTATGACTGAAACCTGATCATGAATAACTTTTTAAGTGTATATCTCAATGTGACTCAATAAAAAAAAGAAAAGAAAGAAAGAAAGAAGGAAGGAAGGAAGGAAGGAAGGAAGGAAGGAAGGAAGGAAGGAAGGAAGATCAGACTAAAGACATGAGAGCAGCTGCCTGGTGTGAGGCAGAAGGTAGTTGTTGTCACATGCTATTAATTGTGACAAGGTACAGATTTCAATGAAAATATTTGAAGTATAAGCAATGTTTTGTTAACCTGGAAAAGGAACAAATAGATTTTATTGTTTACTGAATACTTAAAAAAGTTCTGTTTGTGAAGACTATATGCATACTAATTACTCATTAGTGTTGAGAAAATGTTAAGAGCATTTCCTCATCTTTAAGTTTTTTTTCAATTTAATTGAGTAAAATCTGTTTGCTTATTTTTCTTTCTGGGTCATACCTAGCTCTGCTCAGAGCTTCCTCCTGGCTTTGTACTGGTGGGCCTCAGGACCCTATGCAGTGCCAGGGATTGAAGCCCAGTCAACTGTTAGCAAGTCACGTGCACGAACTGCTGTAGTGTATCTCCAGGCCCCATTATGAGTAAATGTTTCTGGAAATGTCTTTATTATACTGTATAGTACAACATTTCCCGGTGCCTCAAAATAGTAGTATGGTATGGACTCTTGGAGTCTCTTACCTAAATATTAATTGAATTTTCATTGATGTCACATTTAATCAATCCAGTTGAATGACGACAGGTTTCTTCAAATTAGAAAAAAGAAAATGTGCCAAATCTGGTACGTGTCCATTCCTTCGCTGTCAGTATGTGGTTTTGGTTATCCATTATTGTGTCACTTTTCCCTTAGAATCTTGTAGCTTAGCAAAACCATAATTATACAACTTCTCATAAGTCTGTTGTTTAACTTGGACCCTGCTGGGTGTCCTTATGCTCTGGGGGAAAGTTAGTAGATTGAGCTCAGCAAGACTTTGATTGTCTGAGCCTAATTCGAGGACAACTTCCCTGTGTCCAGATGGCCTCTCCGAAGGTCTATTCTTTCCATGTGTTTCCATCAGCAGTATCCCAGTAATCCTTACATAACAGCTTAAGGTTTCCAAGAGTGCAAATATACAACCTGGTAGGCCTTTATGGAAATGGCACAGCGTTATCTTTACCCTTTTACCTTAGAGTGTATGACAAGTCAACCAATTCCACATGTGTAGGGACTAGAGTATGGTGTGAGGACTGGGAAGAATCACAGGAAATAAAAATAATTTTTTTAAAATTAGTCATACATTAGCAGAGAGACTGGGGCTCTCTTTTGGATTTCACATCAATCTGACACCTAGCCATTTGGATAAAGATGAGTGAAAGTTCTAATTTTGACCAAGTGCATAAGTCAAATATCTACCCATTACGGAACTCTTCTGAGGAAGGAAAACTCTGGCCTGTGGACCAAATCAGGGAAAATCACGTGGTCTCACCCTGGAACATGCATTATAATATGGACACAGGTTCTTTGCATTGGTTGCAAATTGGTTCTTTGCAATCTTCTGCCTGTATGTATGGCTGATGGAAGATGTTATAAAACACCAAATAGACTTTGATAGGGCAAAAAAAAATGTCACCTAACCCTGCTCTAGGGAGTGAAGTTGCCTACATTTGTTTGTTATTTCTAGGAAAAGCATCCTGAAAAATATATTGTTTTAAGGTTTTTATTTCTTATCTATGATTCCATTTACTCTTATAATTTTGCATATATATAGTTAGGTATAACTTGACACTTCTTAATGTGCATAAGATTCACCAAACTTCCTACCAAAATTCACCAAAATTGATTAGTTTTTCCCTGTTCCTCCTTTTCCTCTCTTTCTAGTAATCACCAGAGTTTTCACTGACCTAGCATGAATATTTTACTGGGTTCTTGGAGAAAATAAGTATTTTAATTTATTTGGTTGGTTATCTTGTTTGGTTTTGGAACCACACATGGTGATGCTTAAGGACTTCTCCCAACTCAATGCTTAGGGATTGGTCCAGAGACCATGTTATGTCAGGACTTGCTCTATAGTCCATTAATCTAACTCTACAGCCAAGATCTATATTTAAAAAATATTGCATGGCTTTGTCATTATTATGTAATATCTTCAAATTTAAAGAATCGACCTACAGTTTCCTGTTATTTCTAAGGCACAAGAGACCAATTCTAAAGCCAACTACCCCCAAACAAATCTCCAAACCCTTGGTTACCCTTCCACAATTTATTTCTCTTCTATATTGCACAATATATTTTATACTGATATAATTACAATATGAATTTGATAAGAATATATAAATTCTACCTAGATTGGAATATAGGAATTCTTCCTGTATAATCTACCAAATTACCTTAGAAACACACAAATGGCATAAACTTTATGCCCTGTTATGTGAGGCACGAACATCAAAAGAAAAAAAAAGGAAATTCAAATTTAAGTTTTTGGCCTCTTCATCAAAGAAAATTGAGAGTAAACATGAGTTATTTGAGGTCAGGAACCAGCTTATTTTGGCAGCATTGCTTCTGTTCTAGGTTAAAAGGGGAATAGAACAAAAGGGAAAAAGAAATTAGAGGAGCAATAAGCAAGACAGTGACTGGTTTGACTCTTAACACCACTTCAACTATGAAAATGCACATTCTTTTTTTTTTTCCCTTTCACTTAATCACTTAACTTCCCGTTAGTCGTCGATTTGCTCGAGCGGGCGCCAGTAACGTCTCCATTTGTCCCTGTCGCGTGCTAGTGTAGCCCAATGGCATCTCTTCGCTCCGGGAACATGGAGGGCCTCAAACCGATCGTTCATGACCTTGACAAAGAAGTCTGACCATCTGGTAGGTGGGCGGCCACGCGGTCTCTTGACATCCCGTGGAATCCAATCAGTAACAGCTCTAGTCCAACGGTCGTCTTTAAATCTCATTACGTGACCAGCCCATCTGATTTTCGATACCTTGGCATATGAGACAGCGTCCCTGATCCTTGATCGTCGACGGATGTCAGAACTCCGGATTCGTTCTCTCATTTGAGTGAAACGTGATATTCCAAGCATAGCTCTTTCTATTCTTCTTTGGGAGACCTGAATGGCGTTCTCATCTTGTTTGCGTAGGGCCCAGGTCTCTGAGGCATATGTTAATGCAGGAAGAACAGTGGAATCAAAGAGATGTGCCCGGAGCCGGAGGTTCTTCGTCCTCTTAGCTATTTCTTCGACGTTCTGGAAGGCGTTCCAAGCCGCTCTCTTCCTCCTGCGCAGCTCGGGTGCCAGGTCATTTGTCATGTTGACCTCTCGACCTAGGTACACATAGCTGTTGCATTCGGAGATGGTCGTTCCATTGAGAGCGAATGGGGCGTCAGGAACAAGGCTGTTTCTCATAAACATTGTCTTCGTAAGATTCAGCTGTAGTCCTACCTTTCCACACTCACGGTCAAAGTCGGCCAGCATTTGTGCCGCTTGGCTGATGTTTGGTGTTATTAAAACAATGTCATCAGCAAAGCGGAGGTGGTGTAGTTGCCGACCATCTATCTTCACTCCCATTCCTTCCCATTCCAGTCGTCGCATGATGTTCTCGAGGGTGGCACTGAAGAGTTTCGGTGAAATGGTATCACCCTGCCGCACCCCTCTCTTGACATCAACGATCACTTCTTTGTAGAATGGTGAGATCCTGGTAGTGAATCCGCAATACAGCTCACGGAGGATCCTGATGTATTGGGCTTGAATGCCCTGATTGGCTAGGGCTTCAATGACCGCTTCCGTCTCAACAGAATCAAAGGCCTTCTTTAAATCAATGAACGTTAAGCAGAGCGGCATCTTGAACTCCCGAGAAACCTCAATGAGCTTGGTTACCGTGTGGATATGGTCGATGGTGCTGAATCCTTTGCGGAACCCTGCTTGCTCGCATGGTTGTCCTTCATCTAGTGTTCTGCCAATCCTATTCAGGATGACTCGAGTGAACAACTTGTAGATGACAGACAATAGGCAGATCGGGCGATAGTTGCCAATGTCATGGATGTCTCCCTTCTTGAACAGTAGTACGGTCCTGCTGGTTTTCCATTGAGATGGAACCTTGCATTCAGACAGGTAGCGAGTGAAGAGCCGAGCCAGTGTATTGATGAGTACTGACGGCAGGTTCTTCAGGTGTTCAGGTCTGACCTTGTCTGGGCCGGGTGCTGTTTGCTTCTTTACTGACGAAATGGCGTGTCGGATTTCGGAAGGGAGAACTTTGGGAACGACATACCCATCCTGTGGAATTTGGTATGTCGGCAAGTGGACATGGCTATCGAAGAGATTTGAGTAGAAGTCATGGATAATCTTCTCCATTGCCGTTCTGGAGGATGTGATGGATCCATCAGGACGTCGGAGGGCAGTCATCTTGGTCTTATAGTTGGCGAAGGACAGGCGGGCGTTACGAATACTTTTCCCGGCTTCTGCCGCATCTACCAGTACTTCTGCTCTTCTCTCTTTGAGGTCTTCCTTGATCGCATCTCTGCACTGCTTTACAAGCTCGGACGTTAGCTTGCGGTTGCCTGAGGCATGCGCCAAACCACGCTGGCGAATTAGCTCAAGAGTTTTCGAAGATAGGCGACTTTTTGTGGCTATCTCTCTCTTGGCGTTCCTCGCACATTCATGGAGGTGCTGAACCAGTCGATCGTATTCCTCGTCAATGTTGTCAACAATGGCATCTTCCCATGTTGCCGCAATAGTACCAAAGAGTTCCCAGTTGGTGGTCGTTCTGGGAGTTCTCTTTTTGAATTTTGCAGCCCTTTCTCCCCACTCTGTGAAGTAGAATTTTGCACGAAGGAGACGGTGGTCCGATCCCGTTCGAAATTTTGGGACAACAGCGACATCAGTCAGGCAAAACCGTCGATTGAATATGATGTGGTCTATTTCGTTGTGGAATCGTCCACCGGGAGACTCCCATGTCCATCGTTTAGATTCTGCCTTCTGGAACTGTGAGTTACCATGAATGGTCTTGGTCGACATGATGAACTCAGACAGTCTCTCACCCTGTTCGTTCCATTCTAGGCCATGGGTTCCGATGTGAAGTTCTTCAGCTGATCTTCTCGGTCCTATCTTGGCATTAAAATCACCCACAATGATCTTGTAGAAGGTGTGGTCTTCTTTATAGAACTTCTCTAGCTCCATGTAGAACTTCTCGATTTCTCTTTCATCATAATGAGATGTTGGTGCATAGACAACGAAGATAGAAACTGCAGGCAGTGAGCCACATCTATTCAAATGTAAACGTCCGATTCGGGTTGTTAGGCATTCAAATGAATCAATGCTCTTGGCCAAGTTTGTGTTGACAAGGACACCGACGCCTCCAACACCTCTTTTATCGCATGTTCCGAGGAACAATTCTTCTCCAGTGTCGAAAACGGCATGGTGAGATTCGTGTCTTCTTGTCTCGGTCAGACCAATGATGTCGTACTTGATCATTCGCGCTTGTACCATCAGGTCCTCGATGGATGCATCTGATGCTAGCGTACGTGCATTGAAAGTACAGACGATCATTTTTGTCTTCCTTCGTTGTGGCAGCCTAGGTCGGCCTTGAGATTTTGTCGGCCTCTCCTTTCTCATCCTTCTCAGTGCTGCCATGTCGGTGAAGCCTTCAGGGTCAGGTGAATGAGACCAGTTGTAGTTACTGGTTTTGGCATATCGAATACACAGCGGATTTTTCCCTTTATTTTATTTTATTTTTTTTAAAGTTGTAGATTTACAATTTTTTGTGCTTTGGTTTCAATTACACAATGATCAGATACCCATCCCTCCACCAGTGCCCATTTTCCACCACCATGGATAATATCCCCCCACCCCCATCCCCCCATCCCCCCTGTCTCTGTGGCAGGGCAATCCCCTGTGTTCTCTCTCTCCTTTTGGGTGTTGTGGTCTGCAAAAGAGGCATTGAGTGGCAAACATGTTCAGTCCATAGTCTACTTTCGACATGCATCTCCCCTCCTGGGAGGAACCTCCAAACATCCTTTATTTGGTGCTCCCTTCTCTATCTGAACTGCCCTTTCCTCTAGGATACCCGGCTGGCCTCTAAGTTATGGAGTAATCCTCCTGGTGCTGATCTCAGCTATTCTTGGGTATTAATCTCATACTTTGTTACTTTATATCCCCCAGATGAATGCAATCTTTCTATGTCTATCCCTCTCTTTCTGACTCATTTCGCTTAGCATGATACTTTCCATATTGTACCACTTGTATGTAAATTTCATGACTTCATCTTTTCTAAGAGCTACATAGTACTCCATTGTGTAGATGTACCAAAGTTTCTTTAACCAGTCATCTGTTCTTGGGCATTCAGGTTTCTTCCAGTTTCTGGCTATTGTAAAGAGGAAAATGCACATTCTAATTCAAAATATAGCTGATTTTTCCCCTTCATTCTCCATCATTTGAGTAGCACAGTAGCACTGTCCTCCCATTGTTCATCGATTTGCTCGAGCGGGCACCAGTAACGTCTCACAACAAATTGTGAGACTTGTTGTTACTGTTTTCGGTATATCAAATACATCACGGGTAGCTTGCCAGCATTTACCATGCTGGCGAGATACTCTCAGTAGCTAGCCGGGCTCTCCAAGAGGGGAGGAGGAATCAAACTTGGGTCGGCCATGTTGGCCACTTGTAAGGCGAATGCTCATTCTAGGAACAAAACATCAAACCAATCATTCAGGGTCTTGACGCCCACCTCGTAGGTCGGTGGCCATGCGGTCTTTTGACATCCTGTGGAATCCAGTCAGTAACGGCTCTAGTCCAGCAGTCATCTCCAAATCTCATTACTTGTCCAGCCCATCTTATTTTCAGTGCCTTGACAAACGAGACAGCGTCCTTGATTCTTAATTGTTGATGGATGTTGGAACTCCGGATTTCTTCATTTGAGTGAAACTTGATATTCCAAGCATGGCTCTTTTGATACCTCTTTGGGAGAACCAAATAGCATTCTCATCCTGTTTTCATAGGGCCCAGATCTCTTAGGCCTATGTTAATGCAGGGAGAACAGTGGAATGGAAGAGATGTGCCCAGAATCTGAGGTTCTTCATCTTCTTAGCTATTTCGTCAATGCTCTTGAATGTGTTCTAAGCCACTCTCTTCCTCCTGCACAACTCAGGTGTCAGGTCATTCGTCATGTTGACTTCTCAACCTAGGTACCCAGAACTGTTGCATTTGAGATGATCGTTCCTTTGAGAGAAAATAGAATGTCAGAAACGAGACCGTTTCTCATAAACATTGTCTTCGTGAGATCCAGCTGTAGTCTGACCTTTCCACACTCAGGGCTGAAGTTGGCTAGCATTTGTGACCCTTGGCTAATGTTTGGTGTTACTAGAACGATGTCATCAGCAAAGCGGAGGTAGTGTAATTGTCGACTGTCTATCTTTACTCCCATTCCTTTCCATTCCAGTTATCGCATGACGTTTTCAAGGGAGGTACTGAAGAGTTTCGGTGAAATGGTATCACCCTGCCGCACCCCTCTCCATATTAACGATCACTTCTTTGTAGAATGGTGAGATCCTGGTAGTGAATCCACAATACAGCTCATGGAGGATCCTGATGTATTGGGCTTGAATGCCCTGATTGGCTAGGGCTTCAATGACCGCTTCCTTCTCAACAGAATCAAAGGCCTTCTTTAAATCAATGAACGTTAAACAGAGCGGCATCTTGAACTCCTGAGAAACCTCAATGAGCTTGGTTATCGTGTGGAGATGGTCGATGGTGCTGAATCCTTTGTGGAATCCAGCTTGCTTGCATGGTTGTCCTTCATCTAGTGTTCTGCCAATTCTATTCAGGATGACTCAAGTGAACAGCTTGTAGATGAGAGACAATGGGCAGATCCGGTGATAGTTGCCAATGTCGTGGATGTCTCCCTTCTTGTACAGTTGTACAATCCTACTAGTTTTTCACTGGGATGGAACCTTGCATTCAGACAGATAGCGTCTGAAGAGCCGAGTCTGTGTATTGATCAGTACTAACGGCAGGTTCTTCAGGTGTTCAAATCTGACCTTTTCTGGGCCAGGTGCTGTTCGTTTCGGAAGGGAGAACGTTGGGGATGACATATCGATCCTGTAGAATTTAGTATGTGGGTAGGTGGACATGGCTCTAGAAGAGATCTGAGTAGAAGTCATGGATAATCTTCTCCATTGCCCTTCTGGAAAGATGTGATAGATCCATCAGGACGTCGGACAGCAATCATCTTGGTCTTGTAGTTGACGAAGGACAGGAGGGCATTGTGAATGCTTTTCCCAGCTTCTGCCGCATCGCCGCATCTACCAACACTGCTGCTCTTCTGTCTTTGAGGTCTTCCTTTATAGCTTCTCTGCACTGCTTTTCGAGCTCTGCCAGCTTGTGGTTGCCTGAGGCATGCAAGCTAAAAATAGTAAATCTTGAATTGCTTATCTCAAATGGATGGGGTTGAAGATATATTTGATAATGTTCCTGTTAGAAAGAGAAAGTTGCCACTAAACTAATTACTAAAATTGGCAGAGTGAGCAATTTGGATGAGTGACCATTTCTGAAAATCCAGAATGTTAAAAAAAGAAAATACGACAATTTCTGGGATTAAATATCATTTATGTTTATTAAATATCATTTAAAGCGATTAATGATAATACTAATCACTTTAAATTGGTTAAATAAAAAGATAATATTCAAGTGTCTACCAAAAGTGATGTTCATCATCAATTTCCATTAGAAAATATATTTAGGTATAATATTAAAATAAATGAAAAACACTTGCTTTATTAAAGTTAAAAATCAGTACTAAAATGCCCTAAGCAGCATATATACCAAAAGATTGAGCAGCGTATCATAGGTAAGAAACAGTTTTTGGTTAATGAAATAATTGATCCTCAAAATATAAGTGCTTGAGCAGAGCTGAGTTAATATGATAAACACTCTCATATCCATGGTTCTTGGTTTACGTCAATTTTTCCACTGAAGAATGGGAAGTTAGATCTTTTGTAAAGTGGGCAACTCACTGAGCTGAAAACTTTTTATTCTTTCTTATTTTAATGGCTGCTTTTGTATCCATTTTGGTTATACATGTTTTCTATGATTCCTTCATTGGACCTTTTTTAACAGGACTCAACCTTGTTCATTTCTTAGATTCCTGATGTTTCCTTCTAATGTAACTTGGGGATCTTTTCACTGCTTACATGGACAACTATCCATCTAGTACTCAAGAAAGTATTTGCTGAAACAAAAGGATAAAAGAAATCCAAAAGTTTCAACTCTTTGTGTCAAGCAAAAAAAAAAAAAAGAAAAGAAAGAAAATAAAAGAAAGTTAGCAAAAATAATTTTATTGGTTCCCAAATGATAATAAAGATACATAAGAAACTATTTGTAAAGACAGGTGTATTTTCACATTTCTCAAGTTTTTAAATGAATAAGTATTAAGCAAAAAAAAGAGTAATAAAAAGACTTTTCAAGAAAGAAATTTTGTTGCTGATTTATTTGGAGTAGAAAACAATTTGGTCTCATTTATTCATAGTATACTTATATGAAAAGAAGACACATCAGCATTTCTTCTAATTCTGCATTCCAAAAAGGATCAAAACTATTCCACTACTGAGAGATGAAAATATTCAGAAAAGCCTGATTTGATTTCATTCTGTATTTATTGCTACAACTTAAACATCCTGAAGTTGCATGAAAGGTACTATTAGACATCACACCACATATAAGGATTTTCGTTTTGCTGCTGTTTTCCATACAGTTAAAATAATTTGCCAAAGTATAGATTCATGGTTTCAAATAAATAATAAATGAGTAATTTATTCTAGAAAACATTAAAAAAAAAAAGGTTAGAATTCCTGAGTAATCATGCAAAAAAGTTACCTAAGACGTGATTTTCAAAAGCTAACCTTAAAAGATAAGGTTTGTTTGATTATTTTCTGTGATAATTCCAGTGATTTATACTGGTTGTCATCACCTCACAATTGACTTCAAGCTAGAAAATTACAAAGTAATGTAACTATACAAGGCAGATAAATTTGAACTGTTAGATACTTCACAAAAAAAATGTATAAAATGATGAGTGTGGAAATTTTCAGACCCTAACTATGATCAATTTGATGATACTGGTTTCTTTTTCAAATTCTATGAATATTTTACTTAGCTAAATACAACAAGAAATAATATGTGCTGCTAAGTAACTGTCAATAAAAGGCCCTCCCATTGATCGTTGATTTGCTCGAGCGGGCCCAGTAACGTCTCCATTGGAGACTTTGTTGTTACTGTGTCTGGCATATCGAATACTCTCGGTAGCTTGCCGGGCTCTCCGAGAGGGGCGGAGGAATCGAACTCGGGTCGGCCATGTTGGCTGCGTGCAAGGCAGACGCCCTACCCGCTGTGCTATTGCTCCAGCCCAACTGTCAATACTCCAGTGTTAAATTAGTTCATGTTTTGTCCTTGCATTTTATTCAGTTTAATCCAATTAAGTTTAACGAATTTAATAAGCATTTCTAACACTGTTCAGTTTTCAATGCTGGATTATTGATTGTAAATGATAAAAAGGAAAATCAGGCACTATCCATATCTTTTAAAACCCATTCTTGAGTGACTATTAGACCATTTATTTCTAAAAAGGAATGCTGATTTTTTTTTTCACTTCTATGTTTAACTTAGTATTCCAGGTGTTTTGTACTGAATTGTGATTATTCAAATTTATATTTTGAATTCCTAATATCCAGTACCTTCAAACGTGATTTAAAGATGAAAATAATTTGAATTAGTTAGTATATGAATCCATATCCAATATCATAGGTGTGTTTGGAAGAGAAAATTTAGGCACGTGTGAACATTCCAGGAGATTATACACAGAGGAAAAACTTTTGAAATATAGTATTTAGCAAGCCAAGAAAATGAGATTTATGATAAACCAACCCTGCTTAACTCCATCACCTTGGCCATGAGAACAATTAAAATAATTTCTTTGTTGTTTTAGATATGTGATGTGATATTTCTTAGCGTCTCCATAGCGAGTGAATATACCTGAATGCCACTCATGTTTTACCTTATGAATCTGTTTAACATGCGTTTGAGAATTTAATTTTCACCAGGTTGTCTACCATCTAGAAGCAACAAATTGGAAATACATAATCTCTGAATAATACATTTTAAAATCGAATAAGGACTTGGAAGGCAAGTATCAACAAATAAATGGAAGTTGTGTTGAGTATAAACATAATTTGTATACTGTGTTATGAAAAGAAGTAATAGGAAAACTCAATAAAACCATTGATATTTTCCCATATGGAATTACCAAAAGATTGTTTTTGTGTTAATTAAATTGAGTAACCAAGAAGGAGGAAAGTGTTCCCTGTGGAAGAAAACTAATGTAAATAAATTAAAAGAAGAAAATTAATGGAAGAAGTGTAGATAAACCAGTAAATCTTGATTGTACAAATAATTAGTGATATTAATATGAACATAATGGAGTGTGGGCATGGGAAGCTGCTATAAAACTCAGCTGAGGATGACGAAAACAAAAATCACCGTGTCAGTCATGTTTTCCCTCTGACAGCCACAGGTCAGAAATATTTTTCAAATATAGCAGAATCTTATTGTATTTTCTATGTATCTCATTGCTGGCATTCACAATGTTGTTGATATTGCGTACAATAATCTGAATACAAAATTTCTTCCTCAAAGTACTGAATTTCATGAGTTTTAGGGGTATATAAATAAAATTATCACCCCATTGGAGACAGGAAACATACTAAATGCTCTCAAGAATTATCTCTAGAATTTTTGTGGTTGCTTCTCTCTTTTTTTTCTCAACCACAGATCTACCATGGAAGAAGTGGCTGCAACAACAAAAAAAATGTTGTCCTTGGGTGGCTGATAAATTCTGTTGAAGGTCACCTAACTCTGTATCTTGTCAAGAGTTTAGGGTGACTTGGGAGAAAAGGAGAGCAAGAAATGGAGAGCACTTCCGCTTTCTGCTCAGCCCACTTCAGTTTCCCTGTGGAGGGCCTGGGATGGCCAAAGGCATACAATGTGGCTCTGAGCCTCAGCTCAGTAAGGGTCCAGCAGAGACTGTGTGGATAGCAGAGAATGCACACCTTCGTGGAAGTGGGTATACACTAGGGCTCTTTTTTTTTTTTCAAACTACCCCATCTGGAGCTTTGTTATTAGGGTGTGGTCAAAAAGATCCTTAGTGGTGTTTTCCATGTCTGACCTTTTATTGTTCTTGGTGTTGTCTTTCTCAGCATCTATTTTATTTTATTTTATTTATTTATTTATTTATTTATTTTGCTTTTGGGGGTCACACCTGGCAATGCACAGGGGTTACTCTTGGCTCTGAACTCAGGAGTTACTCCTGGCGGTGCTCAGGGGACCATATGGGATGCTGGGAATCGAACCCGGGTCGGCCACATGCAAGGCAAACGCCCTACCACGCTGTGCTATCTCTCCAGTCCCAGGATCTATTTTAGAGGATGTCTTTGGGGGCCCTTCCGGGCTAGTGATCTGGCAACTTCTTCATTTTCCATGTTGATGTTATTCTTAAAATATCATTGTCAGGAAACCCTTTCTATTTGTCAACTGTAAGGTCCCTTGGGACCCCGAGGGAAATTCCAGCACTAAACTCTGCTAATTAGTAACTCTTCCTTACCTGCCCCCTCCCTGGTAAAGCCTTGAGTGGTAAATTCTGTCTCCATTTGTTGACTCTTCCTAATTGGGATGTAAATTCTGTCTCCATTTGTTGACCCTTCCTTATTGGGATATAAATTCTGTCACCATTTGTTGACCCTTCCTTATCTGTTCTTGTGTTAGTAACTTTTCTCTTATCTGCCTCCACCAGAATGCAGGTACCAGGAGCTGTAAATTAAAGAGAGCCGGGTAAACATAGAAGATAACCAAACATCTAAGTTAGGAGATACCCACTAGCCGCCCATGAAATGCACAGGCTCTGCTGTAATGGCCAGTGAAGGCCTATATAAGATCCCCTTTGAAGAAGTTGGGGTCTTGCCTGAGGGCTTGACCCTGGCTAGCCAGCTCAATAAACTACCTGCTTGCTAATTGCATTCCTGTGTGGTCCTTGCTTGTGGTCAGAGATCCAGAGTCCTGCCCTAACATCAACAATACTTGATATCACTATACATTTCTTCCTTAAATATTATATTAATTAAATAAAAAATATAAATGACATATTGCAATCATTTTTCATATAGTATGTAATAAGTGTGTTTCCTGTTTTGGTCTTAAAATTCATCTGTATTTCAGTTTTGGCGAAGGACAGGCGGGCGTTACGAATAGTTTTGCCGGCTTCTGCCGCATCTACCAGTACTTCTGCTCTTCTCTCTTTGAGGTCTTCCTTGATCGCATCTCTGCACTGCTTTGCGAGCTCGGACGTTAGCTTGCGGTTGCCTGAGGCATGCGCCAAACCACGCTGGCGAATTAGCTCAAGAGTTTTCGAAGATAGGCGACTTTTTGTGGCTATCTCTCTCTTGGCGTTCCTCGCACATTCATGGAGGTGCTGAACCAGTCGATCGTATTCCTCGTCAATGTTGTCAACAATGGCATCTTCCCATGTTGCCGCAATAGTACCAAAGAGTTCCCAGTTGGTGGTCATTAGCACGCGACAGGGACAAATGGAGACGTTACTGGAGCCCGCTCGAGCAAATGGACGACTAACGGGAAGTTAAGTGATTTAAGTGATTAAGTGATTTCAGTTTTATGTCTCAATTCCAGTAGATAGTTTTTTTGTTTACAAATTCTGACTATCATGAATCATGCTACGATGAATAATTTTGGACATATTTTAGAATAGGAAATATATTTTCCTTTTTCACATTACAATTGGGCTGGAGTGATAGCACAGCGGTAGGGCGTTTGCCTTGCGCTCAACCAGCCTGGCTGAGCCAGGTTCGATTCCTCCGCCCCTCTAGGAGAGCCTGGCAAGCTACCGAGAGTATTCAATATGCCAAACACAGTAACAAGAAGTCTCACAATAGAGATGTTATTGGGCCCACTGGAGCAAATCGATGAACAACAGGAGTACAGTGTTTGTTTGTTTTTTTACATTACGAAGCATATATATTTTAGTTCTTTAGGTAAAATTGTTCATCTGTTTGATGTGGGAACACACTAAGTGGTACTCAGGACTTACTCCTGGCTCTGTGTCTAGGGATTACTCATAGAAGGCTCAGAGAAGCATATGGGATGCCAGAGATTGAATCAGGTCGGTATGGTATATACAAAGGAAGTGTCTGACCTGATGTATTGTTATTCCACAGCCTAGGTAAAATTTTGAATTTAAGGTTCTGTCTTATTAAAACCAAGCAGAGATACAGAGTTGAGTAATCATTCTGCAGGAAGTCAAAGTGTTCTTAACTAGAAAGTACATGTATTGTAACTGTAACGAACAAATTGTAACAAACAAGATTCATAAACTTGCAAAAACGCCAGGGTCAGCAATGTATGCCCTGAGGGCTGAACTACTAATTTGCAAATTAACTATTTTAGGAACCCTGCCTCCCCCTGCTTTTTGCATTGCCCCTGGCTATTTTCAGACTGCAGCTTTAGAATTAAGTAACTGTAACAAAGACAAGATGATATATAGTCAAAGCATTTGCGCTCTGACCCTTGACACAAAGGCTGGCTCACCCCTGACAAATTCCTTAGGAGCAAGTAGTGTCATGAATAAAATATATATTGATAGTAAGACAACATAATTTGGGGAGTTGGCAAGATTCTGCATTTCACAAGTAAGGTCTATTTTCCTCATAAGATGAAGGAAAACAAAACGAGGGGGAAAAATGAAAATAAATGCATAAATGCAAGTTGTGAAGATGAAGTTAACAGAGGAAGATGGAGCAGAAATGGCCGGTTGGGGTGGGGTTGTGTTGTTCCGATGAGCTCTGTGTGGGGATTTGAGGTGTCTATGGAATGGTAGCATATTTTGAAGGGGTGTAGGGTTGAATCCTGAAAATAACAGTCACACAAACTAATGGTATCTCAATTACAAGTAACATGTTGAGAAGAGTAATAAAAGCATATTCCACAGAAGGATAAATCATATAAGAAATTAGGAAAGCATTTTGCTATAGAATTTAAGGGAAAATGAAAGACAAAGGCCAGTTCAATAATAAATGATTTTTACGACACGACATCACAGTTTTACAAGTGCATATCTCTCCACTTCTCTGTGTGTAAAATATGTTGTAGGTTCTGTACTCCTGAATCAGTCCTGGTGGGCCAGTGGACCTTAGTGATGCTGGGGACCAAACTCCAGCTGGACTCTTATAAGGCAAGCACCCTGCCCTCTGCACTATCTCTTGAACTGACACTTTTTTTTATTTTTTAAGGACAAAGGTTCATATAATAGCCGTCTGTTTGGTTTTCCTGTGTTTATAGCCACGTAGATGAGAACTGCTGCTTTTCTGCTTGCATAGGACAGGAGAGATTCATAAAGAGATTCCGTTTTCCATCTCCCCATGAGGAAAGTGTCAAAGAGGAAGTGAGCTGACTCAGGGCCCCTTCCATGTGTTTGCAATATCCACTCCTAGCTATTCACCATGTCTGTCCATCTGCCAGTACCTCATGTAGACAAAATTTAAAGTGACCCATTTTTATTAACTATATTACCCGGCATCTTTTTCTTACCCCCTCCTGTCCAACTTTAATCTTGGTACTTGTAGGGTTTCAGACTGCATTTGTTTCTCTAGGCTCTTGGCATCTTGTTTGAGGTCATTTTGATCAGAGTTTTCTGAATCAAGAGATTCAGATAGCCTCACAGACAAGTATGAGTTCACAAAACAAAGTATGGGGGTGCTGTTACAGTGACTCATGTGAATTCAGGTGACTCTGATCCTCCCAAATCCTCCCCAGCAAGAGAGATAGAGAGAGACAAAGAGACAGGGGATCAAGGCAAAAGGTAAAAATGGTTCAGTTAATGCAGAGCTGTCAGCATACTTATAGAGCATCTGAGTGTGTAATCACACAAAAAACAAAACGGCCAGCGGTCTTGCCGTTTCCCCACTCCAGGGAGGTCGAAGGCGATGGTCAGGTGAAGGAAGGAAACGAGGCCAAGCTAGTTGGTCTTAGTAGCCGTTTATTACATGGAAGAGATGTATGTCATGGAGGCCTCAGGAATCCTCGAGCACGTGCGCCTTTGTTCTCTCAGCTTCTGTCCTCAGCCCCATCTTCCCAAGTTCTCTGACCCACGTGTCCCCCGGTTCTCTGGTGCACGTGTCCCCCCAGAGAGCCCTGAAATCTCCCTTATATAGATCATAGTACCTCTAAAGGGCGCAATATAATGATGTCATCAGAAGGAGTTACAGAAAGAACGTTGAGGCGGCAAACCATACATTGTTTCCTTACATCCGCAGGCCAGTAATCCTGGCCTCACCTTTTCACAAGCTACAAGTACTTAGATTAGCACAACAAAGACCAGTCTGCTAGAGCTTGGAATCTACATCTCCAAAAAAGCAGTCTCATCCAAGCTAGTCAGGACACACAGAAAACTGCTTCTAGGACGTGTTTCTCCTCTCCTTGTCCAAACAACATATAAGCATACATAATATTAATCATTTCGTATGGACACAGTAAGAAATACTTTGGGCTTATAGAATTGCTCTCCTAGGGCCATCTCGATCTCAGACTGCAGTGCTCAGGCCAGATATCTTTCCTATTCCTAGCAGCAGGGCCCTAGTCTCGTCGTTACTTTTGGATCATGACATCATTTGCCTATGATCAAACTCTTAACTTATAGTTAAGAATCGTGGCACCTTGGCCTGGCCCATCGCGATGCCAGGGTAGCACATAACTTACCGGCTTGCCCTGGTTCCATCCAGTCCCACGTCGGGACCCTGCCCTTGGGGTGCTAGGAAGTAAGGGCAACTGAGGCTTAAGTTGAGAAGGCAGATGCCCAGGAGTGAATAATATTCAAAGCCAATCAATTCCTAAGTTATAAAGCATAATATTAATTAATTGTCTTCCTGTATCTATACAAAAGGACATTGCATTAAAGTAAACTGCTCAAAAGACATAAGGAGAGGAGAAAGACAAATATTAACTTACAGTACAGCTTCAGTGTCTAAGAAGGATGAGACCTTACAAATTGGTTGGGGAAGAGAGCATAGAAGAGGTTACAGACAGACAAAGTAATGGGAGTGACTCGGGAGCACTGTGATGGGCACAATCTGATAAACCTAAGCTCCGTGTACTCCAACATCTGAGGAGGGTTAAGGTAAGGACATAGAAGTGATTGATCATTTACATAGATAAAGCATCTGTAATTTACATAGATCATTTACACAGATAAAATAAGGACATTCTCTTTGAGAAATAAACTCAAAGAGACACTGACTCCTAGGGATATCTACATTGCTTTTATCTTTCCCTCTAGTTGTATATGTCCTCAATACTTGTAGTTGTTTGGATAAACTCTGTAAGACACAAAGACTCTAACACAGTTCTCTGGGCTCTGAGAGCAAGCAAGGATTTTACCGTTAATCCCAGAATAATTCTCAGGCCATTTCAGCTTGTTCTTCACCATGAAGGTCTTGTCTATTAAGTCAGAACAGCTTGCATCAAGACCATGCATTTATGCTTTCTAGACTGTCCCATTTTGATGCCAGGGAAGCTTTGCCACAGGGTACCTCCCTTTTGGGGCGTTAGAAACTATAGCAACAGAAGCCTAAGTCAAGTAAATATGACCAAGTAATTATGCCCAGGATTAGATACATTTCAAAGTTAATCAACTCCTAAATATTAGGCACACAGCATTGATGGTCTTTCTGTGTTTAATCAAAGAACGTTAGTATATAGTAAAACATAAAAAGACTATAGGGGAAATAGAAAAGCAAGTACAAATACATAGGACTTCAAATACAAAGTATAGAATTATCAGAAAGTTTTGGCTTATAGTTTATCAAGACTGACTTGGGGGAACTGTGACAACAAGAGGTAAAATACAAAGGAAAGGTTAAAATAAACTTTAACTAAATTGAGGATACTAGCAAGAGCACGATAAGCTTCTCTAGGAAGAGGAAAAGGGGCCATACACTAGGTAATCCTAAAACACTTAGGGTTAATAGCCAACAGTTAGGTATTTTAGCAATTCCCTACTTGAGTCATTGGTGGGAGTGCATATGCTATTTATTCACTGTGACCCTAATGTATCAGATTAGGTCTGAACTGTTCTGCTCTTGACTGAACTTCTATTTGTGGTGTTATCTTTCATGCCCAAGTGAGCATTTACAAGATTTTGCCTGACAGACCTTCTGTGGTGTGGAAGGAGAGAAGCACCCCATAGGATGAGGCATGTGAACCCCAAAATTGCACTTTATGGAAGTTTCTTTGACGATGTCACATCTATCAGGTCAGCTCTGTTCATAAACATAACCTGTATTCTTCCTCACAATGGAGCAAGAATTCTTTTTCTTTAGATAGTAGCCAATGTCTTACTTGATGCTCTTCCTCCATGACGATTTAGGACTTTTCAGCAAAGATGTTATGAGAAACAATTGAGAACAGAGGCAAAAATTCAAATAAGATATTCAAAAGGCAAAGGTAAAAACCCATTGAAAAAATATGGAACATAGAATTGTGACCTTATTCCTAGAATGGAAATTTGGCTCAACGTTAAAAATAATCACTCTGCAATCAACTATGTCAACAGTTGAGTGAGAACAGCCCAGTTAAATCCAACACTTATTCATCAAATCTCCCAGAAAACTAAGACAAAGGAGAACTGTGACAATTTTATTTCAATACATCTAGAATCTCTTTTTAATTTAATTTTGTTTTGGGGCCACACTTTGAAGTATGAAGAGGCTACTCTTGGTTCACTGTTCCAGGGCCACACTTGACAGAGTTTGGGGACTACGAAGTTCTGGAGAGAGGTATCAGGCAAGTGCTCCAGCTCATTTAACTATCTCTCTAGCCTAAACTGTGTTATTAACGTTGTGGGACCAGAACCCCCCCTTTTTTTTTACAAATGACATAGTCACAGTTGATTATCTACATAAAAAAATAATTAACACAGAGATCTTACAACTACTAACTAAAAATATAGCATTGACAAAAATGCAAAACATAAAAGAATTATCTTGTATAAGAAAACAAGAAAGGAAGTCTACGTGTCTTTAACTTTTTATAGTTACAAAAACAATCCAGTTATATGAAGAAAAGTTTTAATTGGAGTGTAAAATTCAATTATATATTTTAAAAGTTCTGAGTTAAAAATATTAAAAATAGAAAATCCATAGCAGAAATCCTTTCAAGATAATTATTTCATATTCTTGTTTAAAAAAAAGCATACAAAAAACTCATCACTCAACAGTACAAGCATAAAATTCAAATTAAATAGTGAAAAATTTCTGAACATTATGTCATCAATAAGGATATAAAATTGGCATTACTTGTAATTAAGATAATTAGGATAACAATTCACAATCCTTAGTCATATCATTAAGATCATTAGTTAAGTATGAATAAGTACAGAAGTCCACAATGGAATTCAGACCAAAAGCAATCTGAACTCTAAACAAAATAATTGCCTATCAAACATCATTTCCTTTCTTGGTAATGATATAGTGACTTGGGAATAAACTCATAATTACAGGCTATTTAGAAGTGTACAGAAACTAATAAAATATTGGGATTTTTAATACTCCAAAGCTATCAATAATGGCAAAAACACAGAAACAGAGAAATACAAACTAATCAAAATGGGGGAAAAAAGAATTATTCTATTTGACAAAGCAGAGTATCTAAAATTTTTCACTTATGTCTTGTCTTATCTGATTTGAAATGTTTTATTCACATAAAAAAAACCTGAGTAAAAGTGAATTTTACACACAATGGAGCACTATGTAGCTGTTAGAAAAGATGAAGTTATGAAATTTACATACAAGTGGTACTACATGGAAAGTATCATGTTAAGCGAAATGAGTCAGAAAGAGCGGGATAGACACAGAAAGATTGCATTCATCTGGGGAACATAAAGCAACAAAAAGGGAGAGTAACACCCAGGAATGGCTGAGATTAGTACCAGGAATTTTGCTCCATGAATGGAAGGCCAGCCACACGTTCCAGGTGAAAAGAAGCTCAGATAGAGAAGAGAGCACCAAATGAAGGGTGTTGTGAGGGTCCTCCCAGGGTGGGAGAAGCTAAAAGTAGTCTATAGACCAAACATGATTGCCACTCAAAGCCTCTCTTGCAAAACACAGTACCCAATAGAAGAGAGAGAGAACAAGGGGGAATACCCTGCCACAGAGGCAGGATGGGACGGGGGGGGGGATGAGGGTGGGGGGGATGCTGGGACCCGTGGTGATGGATGACGGGCACTGGTGGAGGGATGGGCACTTGATCATTGCATAACTGAAACCCAAGCACAAAATTTGTAAGCCTATAACTGTACCTCATGGTGTTTCACTAATAAACAAAGAAAAAAAAGTGAATTTAGCAACTTTATCCTAATTTCCCAAAATGTAATAATGAATCTGTCCCTCAATAGGCTAATACATAAGGTGAATTGTATAGCCATAAAGTGTGAAGATTTTCAATAATGAAAAGAATAAACAATTAAGCAACATTGAACTAAGCATTCATAATTTAAGAAAATTATATTCTTAGCCATTGTTCTTATGTTTTCTGGGTTTTGTTTAAAATTGATAGAAGAAAACGTCCAACCCCATAAAAAAATGGGGCGACCAAATGAACAGAAATTTTCTCAAAGAAGAAATTTGAATCGTAAAAAGGCACATGAGAAAATGCTGTACATCACAAATCATCAGGGAGATGCAGATCAAAACAACAATGAGATATTATCACACCACATAGAAGGCCAACATCCAAAAGAACAAAAGCAACCAGTATTGGCGCATATGTGGCCAAAGAGGAATCCTCCTCCCCTGCTGGTGGGAATGACGAATGGTTCAGCCTTTTGGAAAACAGTATGGACGATTCTCCAAAAATTAGAAATTGAGCTCCCATTTGACCCAGGGATACCACTCCTGGGAATATACCCCAGAGAGGCCAAAAAGTACAATCAAAATGACATCTGCACTTCTGTTCATTGCTGCACTATTCACAATAGCCAAAATCTGGAAAAATCCGAGTGTCCCAGAACAAATGACTGGTTAAAGAAACTTTGGTACATCTACACAGTGGAGTACTGTGTAGCTGTTAGAAAAGATGAAGTCATGGAATTTACATACAAATGGTACTATACGGAAAGTATCATGCTAAGTGAAATGAGTCAGAAAGAGAGGGACAGACATGGAAAGATTGCATTTATCTGGGGAATATAAAGTAACAAAATAGGAGACTAACACCCAAGAATAGCTGAGATAAGTACCAGGAGCTTCACTCCATGGCTTGGAGGCCAGCCGCACATGCTGGGGGAGAAGGCAACTCAGATAGAGAAGGGAGCACCAAATAAAGGGTGTTGGGAAGATCCTCCCAGGAGGGGAGATGCATGTTGAAAGTAGACTATGAACTGAACATGTTTGCCACTCAGTGCCTCTTTTGCAGACCACAACACCCAAAAGGAGAGAGAGAACACAAGGGAATGTCCTGCCACAAAGGCAGGGTGGGATGGGGGGCTGGGGGGGGGGTGGAAGGAATACTGGGACCATTGGTGGTGGAGAATGGGCACTGGTGGAGGTATGGGTACTTGATCATTGTGTAACTGAAACCCAAGCACAAAAATTCCTAAGTCTAGAAATGTACCTCATGGTGTTTCACTAATAAAAATTTTTAAAAAATTGATAAAGCCCAGGATTTTTCTTCCAATACAGAAATAGAGAATATAAGCAAAATTAAATAATAATATACTGTAAAAAAAAAAGCAGAACTCTTTTGAAGGAAATACAACCAGAATTCTATCATGACTCATCTGAAAAACAGCAGTGGAACTGATCATTTCTAAACGCATTTGTATTGACTGTTTTTTTAAATATTATTTTAGTTATAATTGTAAATGATATACTAGTTTAGAATTTGTTTATGTAGTTTATAGAAATTATACATATGTGTTTAGCTTAATTCCAGTTAACTAAACTATGAACAAAGGGAAAAATGTTGACATTGCCTAGTCTCTGTCACACTCACTTCATTTTTTCACTTAACTGGACCATGTGTAGGTGGGCTGGATCATCATACAAGTACTGATTGAATAGTGTCAAATAATATGATTGGAGGTGTGTGTATTGGCCAAAGATAGGTGATTTTTAAACAATTTATGTTTGTAACTTCACAAAATGCAATTAGAGGGAAGCCTCTTCTTTAAGCACTGACTGAGAAACATTTTGAACATACTCCAGAACATGATACATTGCCTGTAGGAACACATGCTTGAATTTCATCTTTACCTCAGACTTGCAGTGTTTTTGAGGATTCAGCCATCCATTGACTGCCATGGAAGAAGATGTGCTCTGGGTTTTATTAACTGACATTGGTGTAGACCGGAAGTTGGTTTCTGGCTTTTATTGGCTACAATAAAGATGTGTCAACTTAGTCACACAAGAGGGAGCTATTTTCAAGGAAACGGATAGTGATGAAACTGCAATTTGAGAGAGGAAGTCTGATGGAATTAGGATTATCATCCTGGTAGTTGGTGATTCAGGCTATGTTTGGAGACATTCTGACCAGGTTAAAATACAATAAATCATGTCTGATAATTATTCAACATTATGTCTTATGAATACCCTTTAAACCATTGAATTAGGACATCTCAAAAATTGTCTCATGCTCTGCCAGAATTGTTGAATATGACAAATTTTTATTTGACTATATAAAGCAGAGAGACTGTATCATGAGTTGGATTGTGCATTTTAGCCCAAAGCACATCAGACTGAACATAGATAAAGGTCAAAAATCCATCGAAAAACTATATCAGTGATATATATATATATGTATGTATATATATCTGACATATCATACAGCTATTTATATAGAAGTCTTTAATGTCTTACATGTAAGCAAATGTTTTGGGAAAAATAACACAGATGCAGATGATAAATGCATTAATCTATGAATGGATTAATTTTCATAAGTTAAATGTGCCTATTTAATCAGCATCAACATCAAGAAATAAATGAATTTTAGCAACTCAGAAACTCTGTAGTCATTATGTTCTTACATGATCACCTTTTTCTGATGACTACTAACACATTGTTTTGTTATTGCTAAATCCTTTAATGCAAATGATAACCATTGTGATTATTTTCTTTTAAAATTATTTCTATCATGTTTGGCATTCTTATAAATACATCATGGATTATTTTTATTCCCAAAAAAGTACTGTTATAATGTTTCAGCTTAGGTTCTTCTCAATTAAGAAAAACGATTATTATGGGTTAATATTTTCAATTTATGTTTTATTCCATGTTGAAAAAAATAAGTAAAAACAGGTTTTATTTTGGAAGCATCCCACTGTAAAATAGAGTTTTCTATGTTTGCATTTTCCTTGTTTTTAGCTCGTTCTTTCCATTAGGGTTTCACCTTTATATCTCAATTACAATTGTTCCCCACTTTTTGTGCCTCAAAGCCTTTCTCCTCGTCCTTGCAATGAATTGCTAACATCTATCAGATGCCTCGGACTGGCATATGTCCCCATGGTGAAGCCAGATGCTACATTTTGTCCATCCATCTGGTCTCTGCTTTGGGCTGTTTTTGTTTTTACTGTTATTTTTCCCCTTAAGAAATTTCTTATATTCCCTCCAAGCTTGCAAAACATCTAAAAATAAAGTCAGCAATGTTTCATCACAATACAGATTCCTTTGCAACATGGAAATGTTTAGGCTATCTAGCCAATAAAAATGTGAAAAACAGAAATCCCCTATAGATTTTGGTAGAAATTTTTATTTCTAGTATTTTAGAAATGTTATAACAGACTATATATGTTTTATTTCAAGAACATGATAATATAAATGACTTATTTTTAAAACACAAGTGCTAAGTACTATAGAGCATTACTAAGAATGATTTTCAAGCACTATTCCTCGAGTATATACATGCATAGATTTATCATATCTTGATCAGCTTAATATTTGCTTCTGCTTTGTGATGAAAAGGTAAAGGTAAAAGGTAAAGGCCCTCCCGTTGATCGTCGATTTGCTCGAGCGGGCCCAGTAACGTCTCCATTGGAGACTTTGTTGTTACTGTGTCTGGCATATCCAATACTCTCGGTAGCTTGCCGGGCTCTCCGAAAAGGTATAATATTACAAATTATTCTAAGAATAACTCCTTGTTGATTTAAAAAATTTAATCTAGCAAACTTTTAATTACTGTTCATATTTTATATGCTTTTTTTCTTATTCTAGCACAAAAATAATACAAAATCCCATGAGTTTTGCTGCATATAATATGTAAGAAACAGTTTGCTTTTTTCTTATTTCAAAGATTTTGTTAATAAAATACTCATTACTTTCTCAGAGAGAGAGAGAGAGAGAGAGAGAGAGAGAGAGAGAGCTCAATTTCTGTAAGCTGAAGTGTGCATTTTGCATACAGGTGTCACGGGTTTGAAGGTTTGATCCCAGGCCCACATGGTGCATTGAATAGTGCTAGGATTCCCAAGTACCGAGTTAGGAGTATTCCTGAAAATAAAAAACGTTGAACGTTTAAAAATTGATCACTCATAAAAATCTAAAAGTTTAATAACTATTGATAGAAACATTGTTACTTAAACATGAAATTATGTTGTCATTTAAATGTGTGGTTTAAAATTATTAGAAATGTATCTACAATATATTATTATAAAATTGTAATTGAAAATTTATGCAATTTAATATAGAAAAATATATAAAATTACCCACTTTTTACAGCTAAATATTAGATTCAATTTCATTTTTGAAGATTATATTTACTACAAGGAGAATCTTGATTTTTTTTCTCTCTCAGAAATATGAAGGTCATTTCATTGTCTACTAGACTCAATTCTGTTCTAAGAATCAACAAAACATCATTCATATCTTTTCTCAACTGTATGTAATTTGTCATTTATCATTTTTCAAGGATTGTGTATAAGAGATGGGCTTGAGCTTCAGCACAGAGGGTAGGGCGTTTGCCTTGCATGCGGCTGACCTGGGTTTGATTCCTCCATCCCTTTCGGAGAGTCAGGCAAGCTACCGAGAGTATTCCACCCACATGGCAGAGTATGGAAAGCAGGAAAAAAAAACATTATTTTTTAATGGGTTACAGCAGAGTTTGCAAGAATTTAGTTTTAAATGTAGTGAATAATGCTGTTTGAAAAAATAAAAATTGAAGAAAGAAAAATATGGTAACCAAAGAGTTTAGAATAACAAAAATATATACACACATATTTAGCAACAAATTGGTCAAGTATTCAAAGGAGAAAGAGAAAATCATCATTAATCAGTACAAAAACTGGATTTGAATATGTTTGTATAGCAAATCATCATTGTTTTATTTTTACAATCACAATCACGATCATCCTGCTGTTTGTCGATTTCCTCGAGCAGGCACCAGTAATGTCTCCTTCTTCCTAGCCCTGAGATTTTAAAAGCGCCATTTCAATGCTCTTTCAGGATTAGGAGAATGAGACCCATCATTGTTACTGGTATTTGGCATATTTAATACGACACGGGAAGTTTGCCAGACTCTGCCGTGCGGGCAGGATACTTTTGCTAGCCTGCTAGGTTCTCCAAAGAAAAAATAAGATAATAAGATGTCGCGCGGCCGCAAATGCGACCGAATGCTTCCGGGAGCTGGGTTTTATAGTCTCTTTTATAGTTTTTACAATAACAAATGAAATAAGTCACCAAATAAAGTATTCACTTGTATAATTTATATGCATTTGTCTACATGTAACACATCAGTTATTATGCATTGGGAATGTGTCTGTAAGTTTGAATCATCACTGTCACTGTCACTGTCCTCCCATTGCTCATCAATTTGCTTGAGCGGGCCCACTAATGTCTCCATTGTGACACTTGTTACTGTGTTTGGCACATCAAATATGTCACGGGTAGTTTGCCAGTCTTTGCCGTGCAGGCGAGATACTCTCGTAGCTTGCCAGGCTCTCCGAGAGGGGCAGAGGAATCGAACCTGGGTCCGCCAAGTTTGCCGTGTGTAAGGCAAATGCCCTACCCACTGTGCTATCACTCCAGCACAGTGGGTAGGGCATTTGCCTTGCATGCGGCCCACCCAGCCTTCCTGAGTTTGATTCCTCGCCCCTCTTGGAGAACCGGAAAGCTACTGGGAGTATCTTGCCCACACAGCAAAGCCTGGAAAGCTACCTATGACATATTCGATATGCCAAACACAGTAATAAAAGTCTCACAATGGAGATATTACTGGGACCACTCAAGCAAATCAATGAAAAACGGGGAGACAGTTGACAGTTGACCTAGTATAGTGCAGATTAAACATGTTAAAAAGATGGTCACTCCACTCAAAACCTCTATTGCTAACTACAACACCCTAAAGGAAAGAGTGAGCAAAAGGGAATGCCCTGCCACAGAGGCAGGGTGGGGTGGGGGGTTGGGATGTGGGGGTGGGATGGCTACTAGGATCATTGGTGGTGGGAATGGACAATGATGGAGTCATGGGTACTTGATCATTTTATAACTTAAGCCCAAGCACAAAAGTCTGTAAGTCTACAACTGCACCTCGTGGTGTTTCACTATTAAAAAAATAAATTAATAAAATGGTAAAGGTAAAGGTAAAGGCCCTCCCGTTGATCGTCGATTTGCTCGAGCGGGCCCAGTAACGTCTCCATTGGAGACTTTGTTGTTACTGTGTCTGGCATATCGAATACTCTCGGTAGCTTGCCGGGCTCTCCGAGAGGGGCGGAGGAATCGAACTCGGGTCGGCCATGTTGGCCGCTTGTAAGGCGAACGCCCTACAGCTGTGCTATACATTGATCGAGCACCCATCCCTCCACCAGTGCCCATTCTCCACCACCACTGCCACCTTTTTATTTATTTATTTTATTAATTTAAATTTAATTAATAAAATAAATAAATAAAAAGGTGGCAGTGGTGGTGGAGAATGGGCACTGGTGGAGGGATGGGTGCTTGATCAATGTATAACAGAAACTCAAACACAAAAATTTGTAAGTCTACAAATGTACCTCGTGATGTTTCACTAATAACAATTTAAAAAATAATAAAAAATGAAAAGATGGCCACTCAATACCTCTAAGTTTGAAACATATGTAATATAAATTAACTTACATGAGTAGTTTCATAATTTTAACAGTTGTTTAGTAACATTATTCCTATATATGTTTATCTATATCTATAAAGGATTGCAAGAAATCAAAATGATGGAAAATAGTATGAATAATTTTCAAAAAAAGAATAAAAATTCATATGACATATGATTCTACTATTTATTACCTACCTTCAAAATAGGAAAAAACAGTAATCCCTGAAGATATATATATAAACCTCTGTTTACAGCAGAGCTTAGTACATTGACTGGCTATGGCAGCTACCCAAATATCCAGCAGCAGATTACTAGATAAAGATAATATATGGATTAGAGGGCATGTGAAATGAAAGGAATCATAAAGGAAAAAAAATGATCTAACTCATCTGTCATATATGTATATAGAAAGAGAAAGCAAGAAATTAAACAGTATGGAATGAAAGCACTTGGCTTTCATGAATTATCAAAACCCGATTAACAAACATTAAGAGTGTAAAGAAGTAGATTATACATAACATATGGACATTAATGGAGGATTTGAAGAGCAAGTACTTTGGGGTACCTGTGGTGTAACTTTTGACATCAGCTTTACAAATATTAACAGTATAATTACCACGTTACTCAAGCTATAATTTTAAACATTGTGAAAAAATTAAAACAAAAGTAAATACAATAAGTCATTAACATATTTCAATAGTTAAATACTTGGGCATTATTATTATGAAGTGTAATAACATTATAGGATGATGAATTCGTAGGCTAAGAAGAAAGTGATGCAAGGTAATTGATAACATAGTTTGATATTTTCTTACTTGATATTTTTATTATTCTTTTATATTACATGCTGATTCTCTACTGCATAAACTATTTCATTTTTTTCTCAACAGTAATCACAATTATTTTTGTGGCTATCTCTCCCTTGACATACCTTGCACAATCATGGAGGTACTGAACCAATCGATCTTATGCCTCATCAATGTTGTCAGTGACGGAATCTTCCCATGTTGCTGCAATAGTGCCAAAGATCTCCCAGTTGGTGGTCGTTCTGACAGGTCTATTCTTAAAATTTGCAGCCCTTTCTCCCCACTCTGTGAAGTGGAATTTCACACAAAGGAGACGGTGGTCCGATCCCATTTGGAATTTTGGGACAACAGCAACATCCATCAGGCAAGACCCTTGATTGAATATGATGTGGTAAATTTCATTGTGGAACCGTCTACCTGGAGATTCCCATGTCCAAGTCTAGATTCGGCTTCTGGAATTGTGAGTTACCATGGATGGTTTTGGTCGACATAATGAACTCAGACAGTCCTCACCCTATTTGTTCCATTCTAGGCCATGGGTCCTGATGTGGAGTTCGTCGGCTGATCTTCTCGGTCCTATCTTGTCAATAAAATCACTTACAAGGGGATATGGTGCCACCAGCAGGTCAATCTGTATCTGTGAAACGAGTGCATTAGCAGCCTGATGGCACCTCCAGACTTCCAGATACTCCAAAATTGCTGCTGTGCCTTTGGCCAGACCCCAAAAACTTGGGGTAAAGTTTACCAAGAAAGTAAATGGCCAAAAGTTAGGTATGCGGGAAACACACCTACAAACCAACTCTGGCTTAGCTATATAATTGGAGGTATGGTCTCTCTGGATCCTGATTGGACTGCTTAATGGCCACGATCCCAGAGACTCAGAAACAAATCTCAAAACCCAGCGGCTTTTGGCAGAAATGCATCCAGTCCCTGCAGTAGGTTAACAGTGCCTGGCCAACCCAGGTGGGAATAGGTTTTGTTCCTTGGCCTGTTCACCCTGGCAGCCTGGTGGCCACCATCCTCCAGAGGCCACTGGACAGTCAGGTTTGGGCCTGCAGTGACGAGACACACAGGTCCTCATGGGATGGGGATGGAGCCGGTCCTGTCCTCCCCACCCCAACGAGACCTGAAGTCATCGAGAGCCCACGAACGGCCTCTCTAGCTCCTGATCAAGCTGCTTAATGGCCATGATTCCAGAGACTCAAAAACAAATCTCAAAACCCAGTGGCTTTTGGCAGAAATGCGTCCAGACCCCACAATAGGTTACTGTCGCCGGGCCACCCCAGGGGAGAAAGGGTGTTGTTCCTCTACCTGCTCCCCCTTGGCGGCCTAGTGGCCGTCATCCTCCAGAGGCCATTGGACAGGGTGGCTTGAGCCCGCAGTGACGAGACATTTTGGGCCTCACAGGATGGGGGTAGAGCTGGTCCTGTCCTCCCCACTACAACAAGACCCCAAGTCATCACCCACGAATGGCCTTTCTGGTTACTCATCAAGCTGCTTAATCGCCATGATCTCAGAGACTCAGGAGCAAATCTCAGAACCCAGCAGATTTTGGCAGAAATTCCTCCAGATTTAAGTGTTAAAATTTTGGAATTCCAAATCACATGGCCATTTCTGTGGCTGCATGGCATCACATGTTATTCATAACCAGCAATGGAAAACAAATTGTCTACTGTTGCCTTTTCAGTAGATCTGAGAGTTGTAGTAAAATCCCAAATAATAATGGTTGGTCTGGTGTCAAAATATTGAATGCAATCAAAGTAGAGAGAGAGTAATGTGGAAAACATCTGCCCCACAGGTGGGGGGAGGGTGTGGGATGGGGGCTATACTGGGGTTGTTGGGGGTGGAGAATGGGCACCAGTGAAGGTATGGGTGTTTCATTCTATGATGGAGACTTAGACCCAAAAGCTTTGTAACTGCTCTCACTGTGATTCGATAAATAAAATTATAAAAAGTGAAAAAAAGTAAGATGGAGTTCATGCACAATGCAATCAGCTAATCAGTGGCTGAATAAATATCAGTACTCCTACATGAAAAAAAATTTCCTACAATGATCTTGTAGAAGGTGTGGTCCTCTTTATAGAACTTCTCCAGCTCCATGTAGAACGTCTCAATTTCTCCTTCATCATAATTGGATGTTGGTGCGTAGACAAAGAAGATAGAAACTGCCGGCAGTGAGCCACATTTATTCAAGTGTAATCATTCGATTCAGGTTGTTAGGCATTCGAATGAGTCAATGTTTAAGGCCAAGTTCGTGTTGACAAGGACAATGACACCACTGACACCTCTTTTGTCGCATGTTCCGAGGAACAGTTCTTTCCCAGTGTCGAAAATGGCATGATGTGATTGACGTCTTCTCATCTCAGTCAGACCAATGATGTCATACTTGATCTTTTGAGCTTGCACCATCAGATCCTCAATGGATGCATCTGATACTAGCATACGTGCATTGAAAGCACAGAGTCATTTTTCTCCTTTTTCGTTTTGGCAGCCTAGGTCGGCCCTTACATTTTATGAGCCTTTCCTTCCTCATCCTACTTAACACTGCCATATTGGTGGCTCTTTGAGGGTCAGGAGAATGGGACCCATTGTATTTACTGGTTTTGGCATATCAAATACACCCCGGATAGATTGCCAGGATCTGCCATGTGGGTGGAACACACTCGGTAGCTTACCAGGCTCTCCGGGAGGGATAGAGACTTTGAGAGCGGGCTCTAATCACCCTTACAGGTGTTCCCATGCTTCAAACTATATTTCATTGCATCCAAATATGGTGTGATAATCTTGTATTAAGTGTTTTATTATGTGTTGCGAGGCCGCAATGCAGCCGAGCGGTTCAGAGAGCATCCTGGAGGGCGTTTGCGGATGGCTAGTGGAGGTAGTAGAGGTAATGGAGATCCGCTGGGCTGCTGGGAGCAGGCAGAGGATCTCTGCTCCCGGGTCCGGTGAGTCTGGAGTCTGAGTTCACAGAGTTCCGCTTCCCTGGCTCTCTGGGGCTTCAATCATATGTGAGTCCCGGCCTGAGTATCTGGAGAGCATCCTGGAGAGCATCCGCAACTGGGTAGTGGAGGTAGTGGAAGTAATGGAGGTCCACCGGACTGCTGGGAGCAGGCAGAGGATCTGCTGAGAGAGAGATAGACACAAAAAATGACTGTCTTCAAAAACTCTTAAGCTCACTCACGAATGTGGCTTGGCACAAGCTTCAGGCAACCACAAGCAAACATCCAAGCTCGCAAAGCAGTGCAGAGAAGAGATCAAGGAAGACCTCAAAGACAGAAGAGCAGCAGCGCTGGCAGATGTGGCAGAAAATGGAAAAAGCATTTGCAATGCCAGCTTTTCCTTTGCCAACTACAAGACCAAGATGACTGCCGTCCAATGTCCTGATATATCTATCACATCTTCCAGAAGCGCAATGCAGATTATCCATGACTTCTACTCTGATATCTTTGACAGCCACATCCAGCTTCCCACATACCAAATTCTGCAGGATGGATACGTCGTTCCCAAAGTTCTCCCTTCCAAAATCAGACACACCATTTTGCCAGGAAAAAAGCAAACAGCATCTTGCCCAGACTAGGTCGTACCCAAACATCCGAAGAATCTTCTGTCAGTACTCATAAATAGCCTGGCTCAGCACTTCACAAGCTACCTGTCTGAATGCAAGGATCCATCCCAACGGAAAACCAGCAGGACTGTTTTACTGTACAATAAGGGAGACATCCACAGCACTGGCAACTATTGCCTGATCTGCCTATTGTCTGTCATCTACAAGCTGTTCACTCGAGTCAGACTGAACAGGTTGGCAGAACACTAGATGAAGGAAAAACATGAGAGCAAGCCAGGTTCTGCAAAGGATTCAGCACAATCAACCATATCCACACGATAACCAAGCTCATTGAGGTTTATCAGGAGTTCAAGATGCCACTCTGTCTAACGTTTATTGAATAAAAAAATACCTTTGATTCTGTTGAGACTGAGTCAGTCATTGAGGCCCTAGTCAAACAGGGCATTCACAGTCAATTCATCAGGATCCTCCATGAACTGTATTGTGGATTCACTACCAGGATCTCACCATTCTACAGGGAGGTGATCATTGACTTCAAGAGAGGGGTTCAGCAGGGTGATTCCATTTCAGGGAAACTCTTCAGTGCCACTCTTGAGAAAGTCATGCGACGACTGGAATGAGAAGGAATGGGAGTGAAGATAGACAGTTGGCAACTACACCGCCTCCTCTTCACTGATGACATCATTCAAGTAACACCATACATTAGCCAAGCAGTACAAACGCTGGCCCACTTAGACCGTGAGTGTGCAAAGGTCGGACTACAGCTGAATCTAACAAAGACAATGTTTACGAGAAATGATCTCATTCCTGACATTCCATTTACTCTCAACAGGATGAACATCTCTGAACGCAACTGTTATGTGTACCTAGGTCGAGAAGTCAACATGACGAATGACCTCGCATCTGAGTTGTGCAGGAAGAAGAGAGCGGCTTGGAACGCCTTCAAGAACATTGAAGAAATAGCTAAGAGGACAAAGAAACTCCGGCTCTGGGCACATCTCTTTGATTCCACTGTTATTCCTGTATTAACGTACACATTGGAGACCTGGGCCCTATGATAACAGGATGAGAATGCTATTCAGGTCTCCCAAAGAGGAATCTAAAGAGCTATGTTTGGAATATTACGTTTCACTCAAATGAGAGAAAGAATTTAGAGTTCTGACCTTCGTTGATCGTCAAGAATCAGGGATGCTGTCTAGTTTGCCAAGCCTTTGATAATCAGATGGGCTGGACACGTAATGAGATTTGGAGATGATTGCTGTACTAGAGCCATTACCGACTGGATTCCATGGGAGGTCAAAAGATCATGTTGCTCTCCACCAATGAGATGGTTAGATTTCTTCATCAAGACCCTGAATGATCAGTTTGAGACTCTTTGTGTTCCTAGAATGAGCAGATGCCATTGGGCTACATTAGCACACGACAGCGATGACTGGAGACGTTACTGGCGCCCACTTGAGCAAATTGATGAGTAACGGGATGTTATGTGATCAAGTGAATCACAATTCATTTTCAAATATATTTTTTCTCTTCCAATAACTTTTTGTAATTTGTTTCCATTCATAAGGCCTTATCTATCTTCCAAGACTTTCAAAGTACTTCTTGAAATTGTTGACTTGTAGAATCTAAGCCTTTCTTAACAAATGTCAAGATTGGGAAAAATTCAAGAATTTTGAGATTAGGATAAAAACAGATTGGTAAGAATTTCAAGAATTCTTACAATTGTAAATCCTAGAAATTTGTTAATTGAGTGAAGGGCGTAATTGTCTACTGTAACACACAGTAATCAAAGTGATTATAGTTGTTATTCATGGATGATAGAAATCCTTTGTCCTAATACCATATTACAGATTTGCATAACATGAAAGCAATTCTGAGAAGTACATATTTTGCAAAATATGTACTGGAGCTGGAGCGAAAAAAATAAATATGGGCCAGAGCGATAGCACAGCGGTAGGGCGTTTGCCTTGCACACAGCCAACATGGCTGAACTGAGTTCGATTCCTCCGCCCCTCTCGGAGAGCCTGGCAAGCTACTGAGAGTATCTCGCCCGCATGGCAGAGCCTGGCAAGCTCCCCGTGACGTATTGGATATGCCAGACACAGTAACAACAAAGTCTCCAATGGAGACGTTACTTGGCCCGCTCGAGCAAATCGATGATCAACGTGAGGGCCTTTACTTTTACTTTACTTACATATTTTGCAAAATTGCAAGATAATATATAAGGATAAAACAGCTTTCTACTTTAATTCTCAGCCACATTGTCTACAAATATTTTGTTCCACTAACACTAAGTTATTACTAAAGTAAGAGAAAGTATTTCACTTCATATTTTACTGTAGGAAAGCAAAAATCTACTACCCTAAAACACATTGTTGGCAAAAGTTTAATTTCCTGAGTTAAAGCAGGGCAAAAGTTGCAAGTAACTCCCTTAAAATTTTCAACTGAGAGCTCAGTTTTCAAGGATGTAACTATAATAACATCCTCAAGTCCTTGTTTTACTGTGAATTTTCAGTAAGGCTCTGAATTGACCTGGCTATTTTCCTTTCCAATGTTCTTTTCATTAGCCAAGTTTGTTAAAGATGTCATGTACAAACACTGTGGTGAGTTGCTGAACTACGCTGATGCGTTCCCATCAGACAAGAGGTATACATATTATTAACGCACTTACTCTTACTTTTTCTCTATCAATTCTTACTTTTTCTCTATCTCTGTCTCCACTGAAGGAGAGGAGAGGAGAATTCTGTTTCTTTTTCTGTCAACATTATTTATGCTTTCATAAAAATCCTTATCTATATTTCAACTATCTTTCAAATATCTCAGAGATTATGTTCTCTAAATGGGAAGCTGTAATATTTTAATGTAGTATTTTCCCCTACTGCTTGTGTACTACAAAAAATTATATTGTGTCCAGTGTCCTAAAATATTTAAATGCATAATATCAACAGTTATATTATTTGAATGATAGGATATATGTTCTTACTATAGTTTCAATAACATTTAATAATAAATTTGTCAATATAATGTTTAGTTGCTTCTTGATCTGAAATTTTTTTCCATTCAATTTTATTTCATACAGTATAATTCTTAACTTACTGAATCTAGCCTCTTAATCTGCATTCATTTGTCATGCTTCAGAAGTTCTGGTACTTTCAAGCTTATTATGTGTAAATTGTCTACTGTGTGCTGTGCTCACTTCCTCATTCACTACCTTCTTAGGTTATGCAGTTCTTCATTTCACGGTCTGTCCTACTTCTTTGATTTTTCCTAGGGTCTGGGCCATTTTCATAACTTTGAACTTCAATAACTTTGCTATGACTCCAAAAATTGTACTACGTATGCTCTGCCTTTTATATTTTTTAAAGAAGATACCTCAGAGATGCATTTAGTTTAATTTTAAAAATATATACTATTAATGTTTATACCACTTTACCATTTTACTTAATCCATGTAAGGTCTTGACACAGTTTTCCTTAGTTTTTGCATTTTCACAGAACAATCAGGCAAAATCATAAAATAAGAATAGTTTTATCTGTAAGTAACTTGTCTTGGGCTAATAGTCTTGACCAATACTCACTCAGACTATAAGCATTAATTTCTTAATTTCAGTTCAAGTAATTTTGGACACCAAGTATATGAAGAAACAAAATTAAATACATTTCTATTTCCAAAACATTCTAATATTATGATTTTTGGTTAAAGTTCTATGTCTCTATGCCCAAAACTAGAGAGAGAAAGACAGAGAGAGAAAGACAGAGAGAGAGAGACGGAAGGAGGGAAACAGGGAAACTGGGGTCATTGATGGTTGGAAATGTACACTGGTGGAGAGAAGGGTGTTGGAACATTGTATGACTGAAACCTAATCACCAACAGCTTTGTAACTGTGTTTCTTATGCCAACCCAACTGAGAAAAAGATATAAATTATAAAAAAAATTGTGTTATGAAATAAAATATGCAGAAATAATGCCCTGTACTAGCTATGCAAGGAAAATAATAGAAACTTTTTAATCTGAAATATTAGCATATTCATCTTCTAAGACTTTATTAAGTTTACAAAATTGCCGGGCTGGAGCTATAGCACAGCGGGTAGGGCTTTTGCCTTTCAAGTGGCCAACATGGCTGACCTGAGTTTGATTACTCCACCGCTCTTGGAAAGCTCGGTAAGCTACTGAGAGTATCTCGTCCGCATGGCAAAGCCTGGCAAGCTACCCGTGATGTATTTGATATGCCAAACACAGCAACAGGTGTCACAATGGAGACGTTACTGGTCCCGCTCGACCAAATCGATGAACAATGGGAGGATAGTGACAGTTACAGTGACAAAATTGCCACAAACACCAAATTGAAAAAGCTAAGATTGCAATACAAACATTTACTAAAATTTGATTTCTTCTCAGTGATTCTCTCTCTTCTGATTGCCATAAATTCATTGCAAATCGTGAAAAATAGGAACTGTTATGAAATTGTCAGATTTTTTGAAAAAAAGACACCATGATCATTGAAGGATTATATAGCATGCAAAGTATGAAAAAATAATTGATTTTTAATTTTTTAAAAAATATGTTATTCTATCTGTATATTAATTACTCAGTTTATCTTTAAATGGTTTTACTATGGCTGGAGTGGTAGTACAGCGGGTAGTGCAATTGTCTTGCACGTGGCTGACCCAGGTTCAATTCTAGGCATTCCATATAGTTCCTGGAGCACCACCAGAAGTAATTCCTGAGTGCAGAGCCAGGAGTAACTTCTGAGCATTGCTGGGTCTGGCCAACCACCCACCCCAATAAATAAATAAATTAATTTGCTCGAGCGGGCCCAGTAACGTCTCCACTGGAGACTTTGTTGTTACTGCGTTTGGCATATCAAATACGTCACGGGGAGCTTGCCAGGCTCTGCCGTGCGGGTGAGATACTCTCGGTAGCTTGCCGGGCTCTCCGAGAAGGGCGGAGGAATCAAACTCGGGTCGGTTATGTTGGCTGCATGCAAGGATAACGCCCCACCGCTGTGCTATCGCTCCAGCCCTGCTATTGCTCCAGCCCAAATAAATAAATACATAAATAAAAAAAAATAAATGGTTTTCTTAGAGGATATGATAGTTAGGGATGCATGTCTATCATGTGCAAGGCTGACAATTTGCTCCATGGAGCCAGACAGACACACAAGTGATATTGTATGTAACCCTGGAGGCAGCTTACAACCAGGGATTCCCAGTAGCATTCAACACTGTTGGGTCGAGCAGTGCTACATCACTTTCCCTGGCATTGAATGCAACGGCTGCTGGCCTGAGCACTGCTGGGAACGATCTCGGGTCCATTAAGATCTGTTTGAAATGACCTCCTCCCCCCCACAGCCATATTTTATCTCAAAATTGCGTCTAGAATTAAATTAAAATGGATGTTACTTACAAAGCATAGTGGTAGTGTGGTACAAAACAATTATAATGTGATCTTGTGTTTCTGTGGAAATACAAACGATGTTACTTTGAGAATATTTTATAAATCCCACCATAAATTTGTGTAGGGAAAAGATAGTGATGTGACTTGGGGTAAAGCACATGCATTGTATGAGTGAGGTCCTGGATTCTATTTCTGGCACTTACCAAACAACAACAACAACAAAATATATATACGAATATGAGATCTTAAAACAGCCACATAAAACTTATCCATTTCTTAAAAAAGGAAACGAGAAAATGGAAAGATATTCCCTGCTCATGGGTCGGGAGAATTAACATTATCAAAATGGCAATACTACCGAAAGCATTGTACAAATTCAACGCAAATCCTATAATGATGCCCATGACATTTTCAAAGAAATGGAGCAAACACTCCTGAAATTTAAATGGAACAGTAAGCCCCCACGAGTAGTTAAAGCAATTCTTGGGAAAAAGAAAATGGGAGGAATCAACCTCGCTAACTTCAAACTCTACTACAAAGCAGTAAAAATTAAACAGCATGGTACTGGAAAAAAGGAAGAGCTGCAGACCAATGGAACAGGGTTGAATATACTGACATCTGCCCTCAAATATATGATGATCTAATCTTTGACAAGGGAGCAAGAAATGTGAAGTGGAGCAAAGAAAGCCTCTTTAGCAATTTGTGCTGGCACAACTAGATGGCTACATGAAAAATAAATGGTCTCAGATTTCTGCCTAACACCGTGTACAAAAGTAAGATCAAAATGGATTAAAGACCTCAACATCAGACCAGAATCCATAAGGTACATTGAAGACAAAGTTGGCAAAACCCGCCATGACATTGAAGCTAATGGTATCTTCCAAGATGTCATGCCACTGGCCAAGCAAGTGAAAACAGAGATAGACAAATGGGACTGCCTTAAACTAAGAAGCTTCTGCAACTCAAAAGAAACCAGTGACCAAAATACAAAGGCAGTCTACAGAATGGGAAAGGATATTCACCCAATATACATCTCACAAGGGGTTGATATAAAGGATATATAAAGTACTGATTGAACTCCACAAGAAGAAAACATCCAACCAAACAAAAAAATGTGGTAACTAAATGAACAGAAAATTTCTCAAAGAAGAAATCCAATTGGGAAAAAGGCACATGAGAAAATGCTCTACATCATTAATCATCGGGGAGATGCAGATCAAAACCACAATGAGATACCATCTCACACCTCAGAGACTGGCCCACATTCCAAAGAACAAAAGCAACCGATGCTGGCGTGGATGTGGCGAGAAAGGGACACTCCTTCACTGTTGGTGGGAATGTCCACTGGTTCAGCCCTTTTGAAAAACAGAATGAACAATTCTCCAAAAATTAGAAATTGAGCTCCCATTTGGCCCAGCAATACCACTCCTGGAAATATATCCCAGAGAGGCAAAAAAGTATAGTCAAAGTGACATCTGCACTTGTTTGTTCATTGCAGCACTCTATACAATAGTCAGAATCTGGAAAAACCTGAGTGCCCAAGAACAGATGACTGGTTAAAGAAACTTTGGTACATCTACACAATGGAGTATTGTGTAGCTGTTAAAAAGATGAAGTTATGAAATTTACATACAAAGTTGTGCTACATGGAAAGTATCATGCTAAGTGAAATGAGTCAGAAAGAGAGGGACAGACATAGAAAGATTGCATTCATCTGGGGTACATAAAGTAACAAAATAGGAGACTGACACCTAAGAATAGCCAATATCAGTACCAGGAGGATTACTCCATGGCTTTGAGGACAGCTGCACACGCTAGGGGAAAAGGCAGCTCAGATAGAGAAGGGAACACCAAATAAAGGTTGTTATGAGGATACTCCCAGGATGGGAGATGCATGCTGAAAGTAGACTATAAACCGAACATGATTTCCACTCAACACCTCTTTTGCAAACCACAGCACCCAAAAGGAGAGAGAGAACAAAAGGGAATGCCCTGCCACAGAGGTGGGGTGAGATGGGGTGAGGGGTGAAGGGTTGTGTGAGGGATACTGGGATTAGTGCTGCTGGAAAATGGGCACTGGTGGAGGGATGGGTATTCGAACATTGTATAATTGAAACCCAAGCACAAAAATTTGTAAGTCTACAACTGTACCTCATGGTGTTTCACTAATAAAAATTTAAAAAATATATCCATTTCTTTGTCCTAATGTAAATTAAATATTTGGATGTACTATAGATCGCATTGAGAATATACATTTTAAAACATTTTAATCATAGATAAATTAATAAATCATTGAAATTATTGAAATCACAGTTGTGTTATGAATAAGTTTTGAAGGTGTAATACATAGCATGATAAGTATAGTTAAATAATATTGCATTGTACACTTAAAAGAAATGGTAACTCTTGAATTGGTTGATAAAGGTGTGAACTAATATTACAGTTGTAATTATATTGTAATATATGCATATTTAATGAGCATATTGGGAATCTTTAACTTGCATAATGTTTTATGTAAATTTTACTTGAATAAAATTAAGATAAATGTCATTTACAGTGAAGAACGGAAGGCTCTGAAAGATAGTACATGGATTAGGACAAATGCCTTGTATATACCTGACCCCATTTGATTCCCAGTACCATATGACCCTCCAAAGGGCACTTGGTAAAGCCTTGGAGCTTCCCTGCCAGCTTCAGGAGGTGTGATCCTGGAGGACTCTGAGCACTGCCTAGGGTAGTCCAGATAGCCTCCAGAACTTCAGGGCTTGAGCAATACTTCACCTGGGCCATGAATTGGACTACTAGCCTGGTTGGCAGTATATTATCAGGAGGGGTCCCGGGCCTTCTATGCACTGTTTAGAGACCCCTATCATTCATGCCAAAAATAATAAGTAGATGAATCATTTTTTAGGGAATTGGAAAACATATAAGCATAACCTAATTATTAAGGGCTCACACATATTTCTAAAAACATTTACACATATGGTATTATTAATAATTAGCAAAACTGCTTATAGGAAGACACATTCGCAATCACTTAGTAGAAGAGGTTTGATTCTTCAAACCAGCAATCATCTCACTCTCTAATACAGTGCCATTTGGTTTCCATTATATAAGAACCACCAAATTTTATTTTTTGAACAGCTTAAATATAAATAATGTGACCTCGAAATGCATTGAAATATTAGTCAATCATTAAAAACATGTTATCCTTTAAAGACATAAAAATAAAATGATATTTGTCATTGTCATTCTCTTATTTACATTAGATATTATGTGTTTTACATAATGCAAATTTTATTTGATCAATTGTATGTAGAATATTCCAGGTACTGTTATCCTGAAACAAAAGTAGTAAGCTGATGTTTTCATAATGTTGTATACTAGAAATATTAGTAGCATTTGTTTTATCATAATTTTTAGTTTTGAATTATCAATAGTTGCTTTATAAATTGTTACCTAATGGGAAATACATAAACATATACTATTTAGTATGAAATGTTTAATAGAAGGAAATTTTCATACAGAAAGGAGGTGAAATTATTCCAAAGAACTCATTTTATTATGGATGCAGCGAAAGCTGTATTAAGGGGAAAATTTATAGCTCTGCAAGCATATCTTAGGTCTGTAGAAACGATGCACATAAACAACTTGACCTCACAGCTCAAGACCTTAGAAAAGGATCAACAGAAAGAGCCTAAATCAGGCAGAAGGAAAGAGATCATAAAACGTAGAGCAGAATCAATGACATGGAAAACAAAGAAACAATCCGAAAGATCAATGAAACCAAGAGCTGGTTCTTTGAGAAAATAAATAAGATAGATAAACCACTAGCAACACTCACAAAGAAACGGAGAGAGAAAGCCTTAATAAATTGAATCAGAAATAAGAATGGGGATCTCACAACAGAAACTAAAGAAATTCAAGAGATCATCAGAGACTACTTTGAAAGTCTGTATGCCACGAAACACGAGAACCTAGAAGAAATGGATAAATTCCTGGATTTCTATCATCTCCCAAAGCTGAATCAAGAAGATATAGAGTACCTGAATAGACCTATTCACATCAAGGAAATTGAAACTGTGATCAAAAGTCTTCCCAAAAACAAAAGCCCAGGTAGAGATGGATTTACTAGCAAATTTTTCCAAACATTTAAAGAGGACCTATTGCCAGTTTTTCTCAAGCTTTTCCAGGAAATTAAAAAAACAGAAACTCTCCCAAACAGTTTCTATGAAACCCATATCTCTCTAATACCAAAAGGAAACAAAGACACCAAAAGAAAAGAAAACTACAGGCCGATATCCCTGATGAACACTGATGCAAAGATTCTCAACAAAATACTAGCCAATAGAATTCAACAACTCATCAAAAAGATCATACATCATGACCAAGTGGGATTCATCCCAGGGATGCAAGGATGGTTCAACATTCGGAAATCAATCAACATAATCCATCGTATCAACAAAAGAAAAGATAAAAATCATATGATCATATCAGTAGATGCAGAGAAAGCATTTGACAAGATCCAACACCCATTCATGATGAAAACCCTTGCCAAAATGGGGATAGAGGGGACTTTCCTCAATATAGTTAAAGCCATCTACCACAAACCTATAGCAAACATCATCCTCAATGGGGAAAAACTGAGAGCCTTCCCCCTAAGGTCAGGGAGGAGACAAGGATGCCCACTCTCTCCACTGCTGTTCAATATAGTACTGGAAGTACTTGAAATAGCTATTAGGCAAGAAAAAGATATTAAGGACATCCAGGTAGGAAAGGAAGAAATCAAGCTCTCACTATTCGCAGATGATATGATACTAAGAGAACCCTAAAACCTCTGCCAAGAAACTCCTAAAAACAATAGGCTTGTATAGTAAAGTGGCAGGCTATAAAATCAATACCCAAAAATTCATGGCTTTCCAATACGTAAATAGTGAAAGAGAAGAAAGTGCCATGAAGAAAACAATCCCATTCACAATTGTGCCCCAGAAAATCAAGTACCTAGGAATCACCTTAACTAAGGAAGTAAAAGACCTGTACAAAGAAAACTACAAAACGTTACTTCGGGAAATAAAAGAGGACACGAGGAAATGGAAAAATATCCCCTGTTGATGGATGGGGAGAATCAACATTGTCAAAATGGCAATACTTCCCAAGGCACTGTACAAATTCAATGCAATCCCTATAAGGATACCCACGACATTCTTCAAAGAAATGGAGCAAACACTCCTGAAATTTATATGGAACAATAAGCCCCCACGAATAGCTAAAGCAATTCTTGGGAAAAAGAAAATGGGAGGAATCAACCTACCTAACTTCAAGCTCTACAACAAAGCAGTAATAATCAAAACTGCATGATACTGGAACAAAGGCAGAGCTGCAGACCAATGAAACAGAGTTGAATATACTGACATTTCCTCCCAAACATATAATCATCTAATCTTTGATAAGGGGGCATGAAAAGTGAAATGGGGCAGGGAAATCTTCTTTAATAAATTGTGCTGGCAAAACTGGACTACTACATGCAAAAAAGTGGGCTCAGATCTCTACCTAACGCCATGCACAAAAGTAAGATCAAAATGGATTTATGACCTCAACATCAGACCGGAATCCATAATGTTTACTGAAGACAAAGTTGGCAAAACTGTCCATGATATTGAAGCTAATGGTATCTTCAAAGATGTCACGCCACTGGCCGAGCAAGTGAAAACAGAGATAGACAAATGGGACTATCTTAAACTAAGAAGCTTCTGCACCTCCAAAGAAACAGTGACCAAAATACAAAGACAGCCTACAGAATGGGAAAGAATACTCACCAAATACACATCCGACAAGGGGTAGATATCAAGGATATACAAGGTACTGGCTAAACTACACAAGAAGAAATCACCCAACCCCATCAAAAAATGGGGCGAGGAAATGAACAGAAACTTTCACAAAAAAGAAATCCGAATGGCAAAAAGACACATGAGAAAATGCTCTACATCACTAATCATCAGAGAGATGCAGATAAAAACAACAATGAGATATCATTTCACACCATAGAGACTGACCCACATCCACAAGAACAAAAGCAACTGGTGCTGGCGTGGATGTGGCGAGAAAGGGACCCTCCTTCACTGCTGGTGGGAATGCCGGCTGGTTCAACCCTTTTGGAAAACAGTATGGACGATTCTCAAAAAATTAGAATTTGATCTCCCATTTGACCCAGCTATAGCACTCCTGGGAATATATCCCAGAGAGGCAAAAAGATATAGTTGAAGTTATATCTGTCATTGTTTGTTCATTGCAGTACTCTTTACAATGGCCAGAATCTGGAAAAAAACCTGAGTGCCCGAGAACAGATGACTGGTTAAAGAAACTTTGGTACATTTACACAATGGAGTACTATGTAGCTGTTAGAAAAGATGAAGTTACGAAATTTACATGCAAGTGGTACTACATGGAAAGTATCATGTTAAGTGAAATGAGTCAGAAAGAGCGGGATAGACACAGAAAGATTGCATTCATCTGGGGAACATAAAGCAACAAAACGGGACACTAACACCCAGGAATGGCTGAGATTAGTACCAGGAATTTTGCTCCATGACTTGGAGGCCAGCCACACGCACTAGGGGAAAAGAAAGCTCAGATAGAGAAGAGAGAAACAAAATAAAGTGTGTTGTGAGGACCCTCCCAGGGTGGGAGAAACATGCTAAAAGTAGTCTATAGACCAAACATGATTGCCACTCAATGCCTCTCTGGCAAAACACAGTACCCAAAAGAAGAGAGAGAGAACAAGTGGGAATGAACTGTCACAGATGTCACAGAGGCAGAGTGGGACGGGGGCATGGGGGGTGGGAGGGATGCTGGCACCCGTGATGGGGGAGTATGGGCACTGGTGGAGGGATGGGTACTTGACCGTTGTATAACTGAAACCCAAGCACAAACATTTATAAGTCTATAACTGTACCTGTTATAGACTGTAAGTGTTTCACTAATAAAAAAATGATAAAAAATTTAAAAAATAAAATAAAAAAAGAACTCAGTTTCACAACAGAAAAAAAGCAGTACAATATATTATTTTTGTACTAGGAGGAAGAAGTGGTGATTGACTAAGTTCTGGAATTGAGTTACTATACATCTAATTTACTGTATAAATACAAAATTAGTTACTTGGTTATATATTATATAGAGATATAGATTGATATGATATAGCTCTTTAAGAATTGTATACAAAAGGTGTTGTGAGGACCCTCCCAGGGTGGGAGAGACATGCTAAAAGTAGTCTATAGACCAAACATGATTGCCACTCAATGCCTCTCTTGCAAAACACAGTACCCAAAAGAAGAGAGAGAGAACAAGGGGGAATGCCCTGTCACAGAGGCAGGGTGGGACGGGGTCATGGGGGGTGGGAGGGATGCTGGGACCCGTGGTGGTGGAGGATGGGCACTGGTGGAGGGATGGGTACTTGACCATTGTATAACTGAAACCCAAGCACAAAAAATTATAAGTCTATAACTGTACCGGTTATAGACTGTAAGTGTATACCCATTTTATAGTTTAATAATTAAACGTTGGTATATTCTTTTAGGATAAAATGGTTTATGTAAAATGCACCTACGATTAAAATAAGAATAGCAATTTAAAGTTACCAAGCTGTTAATAAAGCAAAGTAGGTGCCTTCTCGGACTGCATGCTCAACACTTTCAATTTAAAATGAAAACTGAAAGCTTCTCAGAAACACTTATTTGTGTACTAGATAGAAGGAATGCAATTACAATAAATTGGCTGGCATGGGTTAATTACCTTTTCTCTTATACTTCTCGATGAGTCTTTTCTTTTGGTACATGTTATAATTTAAGTCAATATAATTCTCTATAGAAATATCTGTATGAGAACAAATTTTGACTAGATAGTATTTACTCGTATCATTTTCAGACCATTGGGCCACTTTTCACAAATCATTAATATAGCTCTCTATTATGCTCTTCAAAACCCTAATTTAAATAATCCTATTTCTGTCTGGTAGACATCGAATCATGAATATGGAATGACTTCACCTGACTTCACTTGAAACTCACTTAATTTTCAACACTGTTAGCTGTGAGGTGAATAGAAAGTAATTTAGTTCAATATTGCAATGAATGGTGTGCTTGTTCCCTAAGCGTAACTATCCTAAGAAAAGCACTCTGTTTCTAAATGTCAATTCAATGTCCGAAATTGACTTGTGATTATTTCGTAGTACATTACCACACGACTCATACCCATAGTATTATTTGGTTCCCAGTTTGTATCTGTGTCATGATTTATTAATAACTATGATTATTTGTCACATCACAAACTGACCAAGTTCCAGCACTTTGACATACATCATATAAAGTTTAAGATAGTATACTTGAATGGAATAGAAATCTGTTCTTTTTAATACCTCAGTCTCTGTTTTTTCTTCTTAATAATGTATGTGTGACAAGTTTGTTTCTCAACATTTTGTAATGTGATAATATAACTATATCTTATGTTGAGTTATTTTTTTCAATAGTAACATTTTGAGCGATATACACATACATTGGAATTCGTTTAGTGTATTGATCATTGTGTTAATTGATGCTTGATTTTTTTTCTCTGTTTTACTGTACAATATTGCTATCAAAATGTTATCTTATATACCAATTCGGGATAGTTGAAAATGGTGGTGGGATTGGTGTTGAAATAGTAGATATCTAAAACTCAACTATCAATAGCTTTGTAAATCATAGTTCTTTAATAAAAAATAATTGGAAATGTTGGGGACATTATCTGATAGCAATGTCCTCACATATTTAAAAAGATGTTTTATAATATGGTAAGGGATTCAATCATATCAATAATAACAGAAATTTGAACATTCTTAGTGATATGAAACAGAATAGGGCTGGAACGATAGCACAGTAGGTAGGACATTTGACTTGCACACGACCAACGCGGGTTTGATTCCTCCGTCCCTCTCAGAGAGCCAGGCAAGCTACCAAGAGTATCCCACCCGCACAGCAGAGCCTGGCAAGCTCCCCATGGTGTATTCGATATGCCAAAAATAGTAACAACAAGTCCCAGAATGGAGACAATACTGGTGACCCCTCGAGCAAATCTATGAACAATGGGAGGACAGTGCTACAGTGCTATAAACCAGAATGTTTATCTTAAGTCATAATTTAGCTAATGTAAAGAAACTAGAAATATAAATGATAATTTAACATTTACATTTTCTATTTTTTATCACTGTCACGGTCCTCCCATTTTTCATCGATTTGCTCAAGCGGGCCCAGTAACGTCTCCATTGTGACAATTGTTACTGTGTTTGGCATATCAAATACATCACGGGGAGCTTGCCAGGCTCTGCCATGCGGGCGAGATATTCTATTTATTATAGAAAACTTTTTAATAGCATATTTTATAATCATATTTCATTGACATGAGCACAATAAAACAAAGTCACTGTCACTGTCACTGTCCCGTTATTCATCAATTTTGCTCTAGCGGGCCCAGTAATGGCTCCATTTTGAGACTTGTTGTTACTATATTTAGCATACTGAATACGTCACGGGTAGCTTGCCAGCTTGCCAGGTTTTGCCGTGCGGGCAAGATACTGTTGGTAGCTTGCCGGGCTCTCCGAGAGGGGTGGAGGAATTGAACCCAGCTCGGTCGGGCTGGCTGTGCACAAGGCAAACGCCCTACCATTGCTGTGCTATCACTCCTGCCCAATGAAACAAAATAAAACATGAATTCATGCACAGGTATATATAATAAACCTGTATTCTGCTTAAATTGTACAGAATTTGAAATTGATTTTGTAAACAACTGAAGAAAGATTTCTCCCTTGTTTATATTTACTACTATATTATTTTTGTTTGTTTGCTTTTCTCATCTTTGTAAAACAAGATAGATTGTATTGAACAAGACTTGGATAGAAAGATATGAGGATAGAGAAAGAGAAGGAATATGTAGTCAAGAAAGAACAAAAAGTTGGAGCTATTCTACAGGGCTTAGTGTATTTGCCTTGTACATTTATAATTTGATTTTACACTCACTTTGGCATGCCATATGGTTCTCCAAATCCATTAGGAGTAATCCTTGAGCACAGATCCAGCAATGAGCCCTGAAAATAGCTGAGTGTGCCCTCCAAAAAAGATAAACTAGAAAGAGGAAAGGGAAAGAAGGAAGGAAGGAAGGAAGGAAGGAAGGAAGGAAGGAAGGAAGGAAGGAAGGAAGGAAGGAAGGAAGGAAGGAGAGAAAGAAAGAAGGAAAGAAAAAAAAGAAAAAAGAGAGAAAGAAAGAAGGAGAAATGAAGGATGAAAGAAAGAGAGAAAGAGAGAAAAAGAGAGAGACAATGAATTTTCCCAGACTTGGAAGAGAAAACAGAGAGACAAAGAGGAAAGAAAGGGAGAAAGGTGTTCAAGGGAGAACATAGTCTCAAAGAGTAAGTCTGTATACAATTGTATCTTCATTTTTATCCAAACACTCTATTCTATTCTAAAAGGATATACAAAGTATCCCCATTAACAAGGTTCTTAAAGAATTCAATTAATTTGTTACATGGTGTCTTGCCCCCCAGACTGAAAGAGATCACCCCTATGTACTTAGAATCTGGTGTTTCTCCCTTTTAAGTTCTGTATCACATAGTACTGTACATGCTTAAACCATTCAACAGTTCCTCCAGTTAAGAGCTCTTGTCATTACATAATATAGTTTCACTACTTAGTAAAATGCCTGTTCCAAAATAAGTTCTTAGAAATAATGTTTTAATTATTTCAAATATTTTAAATGTTTTTTAAAGAAAAAAAACAACTGGAAGAAAACATGGAAAAAATCAGCAAAAGAAGTTTCAATTTCTTTTTTTAAAAATGTTCCATCCAGGAAATTAATTAAACTTTAATACAACATAAACTTATAAAGAATTACCCCCAAAAATGTAGCACATCTAAAGCTTATCCAACATTAGCATTAATCTAATGGTAAAAAAATATTTTTAGTATAGGATAAGTTATTTATAAGCATTCAGTTGCTTGTCCCATTCCATTTTTAATAATAAATGTGCTAATATTTATTGATACTTGTACCATTGAGATTTAAGGTTATTTTTTCCTTCACTTGAACTTCAAGTTGCCTGTGACTATTTTTATCAATGGAATCCAACAGAACAGGCATGCTGCTCATTCTAAGTCAAGTTCACACTAAACCAAGAGGAAGAATTTAAAGATGTTGGCACGTGACCTATCCATTCCCAAGAAATGGAGGACAACCAAAGTTGAAATGAAAAGGAAGTATTTGCCAAAAGGAAGAGCTGCTACACTTGCAATTCCTTCAGATGGATAGTCCTGAATAAGCGTTACATATAGTCTTATAATTGATACATTCAGGATCAATGTATTTATGAAATGCAAATCTCTAGAGAACAGCAAGAAGACAAACGACTCCTCCAGGCTGAATTGAAGATGCTTCATTCCTTAACTGCTCCTTCTGTTGTGTGAAGTAATCACCACAATGAAACACTGAAAACCAAAGCTATTACTCTAGCAAGTGGGTGCTGGAAAGAAATTCTTTTCTTTTTAAAATACTATTGTCAGAAGGTTGTTCACACTAATTGATTATGTTCAATATTTCAGGAACCAATCCAACCACCATGACAACTTCCCACCACCATTATTTTGAATTTTCCCACGGCTATTCAAGCCTGCCTGCCAGGGGCATATGCTAGATAATTTATTTTCTGTTGCTTATAATGAATATCATGAGAGGTCTCAGGGCCATGAAAGCGGGTCGTGCACTTCTGGAATTCTAAAATTGTAAATGGTTGGGGTCCAGAGACATCTCTGTAGGGAGCTAATTCATTCTGAGATTCATATGGGAATCTCTGGATCAAAGCTGTTGATACACTGAGATGACATCTGGGGGCAGCTGGTGTGCCAGATAGCCAGAACCCTAAGCGGGCCAGGAGACAAGAAGGGATAGCCCATGGAGAGCAATTCTGGATGTCGAAGGTTTCTCTTTAACTTGTCTGAAGTGCATCATTGTCCAATTTCTTAGTAAAGATAATTCTATCTAGAAAGATGAGTGGTCTGATATTCTCTATATTAGCTTCTGCAGGATACAAAAGGAAAGGATAAGACTTGTGATCTTAAATTCTTTCTCTTTTACTAATAATTTGTAACAGATAATAGGTAAAATAAAGAAAGTGACTTTAATAATCTATTGAAAATGAAAAAAATGTAGCTACTGATTTAATTTGGAAGCAAAAGCAGGGAATTCAATCTTATGTAAACATATCTTAACAAATGGAAATAATTTAATAGTACAACTGTAAACGTTTGTGTAATTACTTACAAATTGAAAACTCAGGCATGTGTTTTACAAAATATATTCCCTAATCTAATGAAGTGTCCATATTTATTAAGTCATAAAATTATTGATTGCAGCATTGAAAATTGGGCAAATTAAGGTGCATGGTAGGTTTTGTGCCACTGGTGCTTTCAAAATAGAGGATAAATACAACATTTGAGAGAGTCTTACCAGCTGTGCTCAGAATATTAGTGTTCTGGCAATAATTCTATTATAGTACATATTCCAGGGTACTTAAATTATCTCCTGCTGGGTGAAATTCTGACTTGCGTACATTCTTGAAGTGCTACTTAAGTGACAACATCTTATTTCAGAACAGTGAATAGCATAATAGACTCTTTTATGATTTTCTGTCTAAATGAACACCTAGCTATGGAAAGGCCATATTAGGATATCTATTTTAGCAGCAAATTATTCATCTTTGTCCACTCTCCAATTTCTAACAAAAATGACTCATGTGTACTTATAAAGGAAAAGTTATTTTAGCTGTATATTGTACTTAATGTGCATGTCGGATTGATTGTGTCGCCATCAAGATCTCTCCCTCAGGACTAGGTTCCAATAATTAAACTACTTATATTATTTCTTGATGAGAGTTCACTGCTGCGTCTTTTCTCAGGCAGAACCTTTCACTTAGTGAGAAGCCTAGAACAAAAGCTCAGACCTTTTTGAAGAGGGAACTTAAGTTCAGGGCTGAAATTAAAACCCAGGGCCTGTGGAATTATTTTTGTTGAATTTCCATATACTAATTTCAACTTCTGATTTTCCTTATTTTTTCCCCTGGCTTCTTCATCTACCAACTTTTTCTAGCAATTACAACAAAGATTTCTGCAAAAAATACATAGAGTGTGGTTTTAATATTTGTCTTTTCTGAAAATCAAATCCACAGAGAAGAGTAACCTTTTTAAACTTCAAATAGAAAAGCATGTGCACAATGGAACTGTGTGGGCAAAGTCACACATGCGTTTTATTTTATATTTATTTATTTATATTCATTTATTTTATAAGGTAGTTAACAATATTTGATTACATTTAATATTCAAACCACAATCCCACCACCATTACGCCTTTCCACCACAAAATTTGGATGTTTCTATTCCAAGCCCCATTCCTACCCCAAAGTGAACCGAAATAATATATTTTGTATTGTCTGCTATGAAAAACTGCTGAAAATGCTGCAAAAATGTATCCATAGAGGAAACGGTGTGAAGATTATTCTATTTTGGCAGGGGCCATTAAGACACTCTTTAGGATATCACTTACATGTTGTTAAAGGTTGAGTGATGTGAGCTTTTGTGTATATATATATGTATATATACACATATATATGAAAATATGTATATATGCATATATACATATATATTTCCCTCTCTTATTTGTTGCCTGCTGTTTGAACCTCATCAAATGTGGTGTGGTACTTATGGAAAACGGGTAGAGAGTGTCTGATGATGTGTCCCTTGGCCTCAAATGCAGCCGAATGGTCCAGGAACATGTTCACTCATGCATGAGGTTTGGCCAGAGTGTGTGTGGAGCAACCTTGAGCGTGGTGATGGTTGGGTGCTGGTGGTTTTTGGCTGCCAGGGCTGGATCCTTTAGGGCGGGGAGGAGTCTCACCCACCCTTCTCTGGGGCACCACAAGTAAAACAGTCTGGCCCTGTGTTTGGTGACATGGCTATGACAGGCATCATGTTTCTCCCTTCAGGGAGAAAAAACATGTGATCTGGATGGTCCACGCATGTGGTTTAAAACTCACAATTAACCTTTATGCTTTCTGTTTTTTAACCAGCTCTAAGTATTTTTCAGTCCGATATTTTATTTGTGTGTGCAAAGGGAGTTGTTTTCCCAGAGACTCTGTTGACAAGTTTTATTGTTAATTTTTATATAGATATTCTCGATGATTTGTTTGTGTAATGTTAATCATTTGATCAGTGGGAGAGGTTTATTTCAAAGGTAATAAAATGATCTTAAAGCTCAGGAAAATAGCAAAAATCCCATAAATATAATGTATATGAAAATATATGGAAGGTAGAGATGATTTTTGTAGAAAAATTAAATATGATAAGGAATAATAGTAAATAGGTGAACAAAATATAACTGTGTATTTTTATGGGTAAATAAGCATTATTCTCATTTTTTTTTCAGTTTGAGAGACAGGATAAAGAGTTTTTATGAAATATTCACCTGTGGTTGTTTCATCTCCTTTGAAATAAATCAAGAGAAAGAAAAATACGTTTGCAATTATATTAATAAACTGATTTTTCAATGTTGAAATGGTTGAGGCATATATAGTACACTAAAAAATATCAGCCATTGTTGTTTTTGTTACTGCTATGGACCTTATTGACATAGGATACCTAAGTTATAAAAATATTTTTCAGGATTTTTGAATGTGAATCGTGGATTTTGGAGAAAAGATTAATAAATATAATTAAGGGTCTTGACATCAGACCTGAATCCATAAATTACATTCAGTAAAACTTAGGTAGACTCATTTGTGACACTGAATCTAGAGGCATCTTCAATGGTTCAACACAATTGGCCAGCCAAACAAAAGTTAAGGTAAATAAATGGCCCTGCATTAAACTAAGAAATTTATGCACTGAAAGATGAATGATTGCCAGTAATAGAAGGCACCTTGGGAACCTGAGTAATAGTACAGCAGGGTGCAGGTTGTTTGCCTTAAACGTGGCTAACCAGAGTTTGTTCCCAACATTCCATTTGGTCCTCTGATCTCACCAAGAAATATTACTGAGTGCAGAATTAGGAGCAAGTTCCCAGCTCTCCTGGGTTTGCCCCCCCAAAACAAACCAACAACAACAACAAAACAACAACAACAAAAACAGAAGAAAAGAACTTCCTGAAAACTGGGAGAAAATATTTGCCACCACTCATCTGACAAAAGGTAAATTTTCAAGTTATTCAAAGCACTGTTTTAACTTGACGAGAAAAAATATATTAATGGGAGATCGGGGAGTGCAGGATGAACAGAAATGTACTCCAAGAAAACACAACCAAAGGTATACACGGGCCATGCATCACTTCATCAAGGCATTCCATTCCAAATCAACACAAGAAGTAGTCATCATCTTACACTGAAGAGATGGACACACATTACAAATCAAAAATCCAACCACTGTTTTGGTGAGGATGTGAGGACAAAGGAAACTTTGTCCATTGCTGGTACAAATATCAACTAATTCAATTTTTTTCCAAAACAATATGGACACTTCTCGAAAACCTACTATTATATTCCCATGATTCCAAATTACTACTTTTTTGTTTGGTGTTTAGTTTGGACCACACCCTGAGGTTCTCAGAACATACTCCTGGCTCTGCAGTAAGAGATCACTTCCCGCAGTACTCACAGAGCCATATTGGATGTTGGTGATTAAACTCTCTGGTCAGTCACCTTCAAGCACCCTACCCTTCACTACTACCCCTGGAACACTACTTCCTTTCATTTGCCCCGAGGGTCCAAAGACTATTCAGAATTGACATGGGCCTCCTATATTCAATGCAGCACTACTTACAGTAACCAACAACTGGAAACAACCTAAGTATCTAAAAACAGATGCTTAGGTTAAAACAAACAAACAAATAAAATCAAAACAACAACAAAAACCAAAACTGTGCAACCTATATACATGATGGAATATTACTTGGCTAGAAGAAATAAGAAAGTCATGCAATTTGCTGCTATATGGATCGATCTGGATAATGAAATGCTGAGGGAAGTTAGTTAGGATGATAGATACAGGTTAGTGGTTCTCTTTAGTAAATTATAAAGAAATGTAGTAAGTAAAACCCAATGACCAAAGGTCACAGAAACTGAGGACTGGTCTTTGGTAAGAAATGTATTACTCAGTTGAATAACAGAGTGTAACAAGTGTCCACGGTAAGGCGAAACACTAAACAATGGTTGAGGAAAATCAACTCTGGTGGAGGGTGTTATTGAAATATTGTATGCATGAAATACTGCCGTTACTCATGGTCACGGTCCTCCTGTTGTTCATCGATTTGCTCGAGCGGGCCCAGGAACATCTCCATCCTGAGACTTGAAACTTGTTGGTACTGTGTTTGGCATAATTGAATACGTCATGGGTAACTTGGCAGGCTTTTCCATGTGGGCGAGATACTCTCGGTAGATTGCCGGGCTCTCTGAGACAGGCAGAGGAATCGAACCCAGCTCGGCCGGGCTGGCTGCACGCAAGGCAACGGCCCTACCACTGTGCTATCGCTTTAGTCACTGCCATTACTAATATTGTAAATCATGTGTCAAAAATAAAATTTAAAACTAAATTAAAAATAGGTGAAAAATTCCAAAATATTCTATCTAAATATTATAAATATAAATAAACATTTTGACTCAGAATTTTAGTATATTTTGTCTAGTATATTTTGTTTAGTATATTTTCTCAGCATTTATTGTTTCATTATATTTTTATCACTAACTTTTTTAGTCAAATTCCTTTACAATATCTTTTTCTGGGGGAGTGGGGAACTCCTTATGGTGTTCAGGGGCTACTCCTGTTTAGCTAAGGGATTGTTCCTGATGGGGGGTGGGAAATTCATCTGGAGTGCCTAGGATAAACCCTGGTGGGTCACCTGCAAGGCAGTGCCCTATCTGCTATACTATCTCACCAACCCTGACAATATTTAATGATGAACTTCTGTACCTTTCAAATAACTGTATGACTGTCGACTCCCTTCACTTTATTTTTATGCTTACCGAAACATCTTTGATTTTTCCATTCTTTGCTTTATTTTCTATCAGTTGCTCTATCTAGAGACTTTTTCAAAATTTGGAAATGTACATAACAAAATTATGATGATTATGCCATTTTTAATAAGAATTTAGTGCTATTAAATATATTCCAAATGTTACAAAACTGTAAGTGTTAATTTAAGCTTTCTCATTCTAAAATGTAAGACAGAAAAACTGTATTCATGAGTAAATCTCCACTTTTAAATCTACCCTAATAAGATCAGTTCTTTTATGTCTCTGAATTTCTTCATTCTAGTTATCTTATAATAATATATGTGTGGAATTAAGAACTGACAAAACTTGTATTAGTAGTAGTGCAGTGAGAAATGGGGGATACAAAACATTCTGGGGGCCTTTATTCAGTCTCTCAATCTCTCTCTCTTTCTTAGTGAACTTATATTTTACGATTTTAAACCTCACAGGTTTTTCATTTGCTTTCTGTACTACTTAAGTAGGAGAGATGATATGTGAAAGACAAAATTTGGTATTTTCATATTCCCAGATCAATTGAGATCTGACAATATTTTATCAGTCTAACCTATCATTGAATAGCTTTCTCTGAGGGTAGGCCCTTTTGAAAATGCACCATATCAATAAAGACTTGTTCATGTGATCATATTAACCTATGCAGAGGTCCTAAATGCTAGCTATTGGTTTATGATAAAATAATCCCTCAAGAAAATGCACATAAAAGGAACTTAATTCAATGTACAATGCTGTAAATTGAGGTAAGTTCCTCCTGCACACAACACAGTTGCAGCATATCAATCAGTTTAAAACATAAATATTTCCCCTAAGATCAGACACATGCACAGATACCCATTTTCCCACTGCTATTTGATGCAGTACCAGCAGTCTTAGTCACAGGATTATATAATAATAATAAAAAAAGGTAAAGGCCCTCCCGTTGATCGTCGATTTGCTCGAGCGGGCCCAGTAACGTCTCCATTGGAGACTTTGTTGTTACTGTGTCTGGCATATCGAATACTCTCGGTAGCTTGCTGGGCTCTCCGAGAGGGGCGGAGGAATCGAACTCAGGTCGGCCATGTTGGCTGCATGCAAGGCAAACGCCCTACCGCTGTGCTATCTCTCCAGCCCAGTAAACCCTAAAGGCTACCAAAACCCAATTAGAATTAATTAAATAGCAGCTACTAAATCAATATACAAAAATTGGTTCCATTTATACATACAAACAGATAAATAATAATGATAAATTGTGTAAAATGCCAATTAATAAAATAAATTTGTTCCTTCAAATATATGCTTCACACACATCTTGGCAAAGGTGTCTGATGGCATATATTGAAAACTATCAGTTCATATTCAAAGAAAGAGAGGTTACAAATATATGGGGGGGGGATGCCACACTAGTTAGGTCCCTTGAACCTTCCTGACATTGCTTAAAAGGTGAGAGAGAGATTTTTTTTATTTTATTGAATCACTGTGAGATAGTTACAAGCTTTCATGTTTGCGTTACAATCACACAATGATCAAGCAACCATCTTTCCACCAGTGCACATTCCCCACTACCAATATGCCTGGTATACCGCCCCCCTCCCCCCCCCCCCGCTTTCCCACCCTCCCCCTGCCTCCATGGCAAACGTGATTCCCCATAATCTCTCTCTACTTTTGGGCATTATGGTTTGCAACACAGACCCTGAGAGGTTATGTTTGCTCTTATCTACATTCTGCATACATCTCCCATCCCGACCGATTCCTCCAGCCATCTTTTTCTTAGTGATCCCTTCTCTGTTCCAGCTGCCTTCTCCCCTTTGCTCATGAGGCAGGCTTCCAGCTATGGAGCAATCTTCCTGTCCCGTGTATCTACTATCCTTTCAGGTGTCATCCTCATGTTATGCTGTTTTATACTCCACAAATGAGTCCTATGTCTGTCCCTCTCTTGCTGAATCATTTCACCTAGCATGATACTCTCCATGCCTATCCATTTATAAACAAAGTTCGTGACTTCATCCTTCCTGACAGCGGCATAGTATTTCATTGTGTAGATGTAGCAAAGTTTCTTTAACCAGTCATCTATTCTAGGGTGCTTGGGTTGTTTCCAGGTTTTGGCTATTGTGAACAGAGCTGCAATGAACATATAGGTATAAATTTCATTTCTACTGTGCTTTTTTTTTCATCCTCGGGATATAATCCCAGAAGTGGTATTGTGGGGTCATATGGGAGCTCAATTTCTAGTTTTGCAAGGACTGTCCATATTGTTTTCCAGAAAGGCTGGACTAGTGGGCATTCCTACCAACATTGAAAGTGTCCCTTTTCCCCCACATCCACATCAGCACTGGTTGCTTTTGTTCTTTTTCACAGTCTCTGTGGTGTGAGATGATATATCATTGTTGTTTTGATTTGCATCTCCCTGATTGCTAGCAGTGTGGAGCATTTTTTCATGTGCCTTTTGGCCATTTGTATTTCTCTTCTGAGGAAACTTCTGTTCATTTCTTCTCCCCAATTTTTGATGGAGTTGGAAGTTTTTTTCTTGTATAATTCTACTAGTGTCTCGTATATCCTGGATATTAATCCCTTATCATATGGGTATTGTGTAAATATTCTTTCCCATTCTGTGGGCTCTGAGAAAGAGATTCTTAAAGAGGAGAAAGAGAGAGAGAGAGAGAGAGAGAGAGAGAGAATGAGAGAGAAGCAGAGAGGAAATAAATTTTTGCATTTTCTGCAATACTGACTTAATTACAGAGTATATAATATATATATATATATATCAGAAGGATGAAGACAACTACAGGATAATCTCCCCCAAATTAAAACAAAACAACCACAACAACAAAAACAACAACAAAGAAACAAAGTGAAAGATTGGACAATATCCAATGGGGGAAAAAAAGAAAGTCTTTTGGTTCTGAATAAAGAACTGACATTGTTAAATGTATTTGAGGAGGAGGCAAATGAGAGGTTCTTGTGATAGAGGGATATTGGCCCTTCAGTGCACTGTGATATGTCAATAATGGGTCCTTTACTTAATCACTTAACTTCCCGTTAGTCGTCGATTTGCTCGAGCGGGCACCAGTAACGTCTCCATTTGTCCCTGTTGCGTGCTAGTGTAGCCCAATGGTATCTGTTTGTTCTAGGAACACGAAGAGCCTCAAACCGATCATTCACGATCTTGATGAAGAAGTCTGACCATCTATCTGGTAGGTGGGCGGCCACGCGGTCTTTTGACATCCCGTGGAATCCAGTCGGTAACAGCTCTAGTCCAGCGGTCGTCTTTAAATCTCATTACGTGACCAGCCCATCTGATTTTTGACACCTTGGCAAATGAGACAGCGTCCCTGATTCTTGATCATCGACGGATGTCGGAACTCTGGATTCTTTCTCTCTATGGGTCCTAAAATGCATAAACATTTATAATTTTGTAAGTTTTTATTACCTACAATTTTTAAATGAAAAGTAAAATTCTGATGCATTTTATACATCTCCCATTTCTGTCCCCTTATTTTAAGCATGTTTTGTTATCAAACACTATTTTGAAAACTGTTTGGCTCCTGGCACAATTATTATCTCGAGCCCCTAAGTAGAAGCCTTTACTATACCTCCATTACTACAAGCGCTCGGGACCTTTTAACCATTGTAATTATGGAGGTTTTTTGACTCTTGGTAGAATACTTTGAGCCTCTGAAGCATGCCAGTCACAGATTTTTATACAATATCACCAGTAGCACAAAATTTTTATTTCAGTCATTCTGGAAGCTATTTTCCCCTATTTTATGGACTCAAGAAGAACTGTTGAAAGTTTTAATTGCTGTGATGAAGTGGCAATATTCTAGCTCCTAAAATGATATCCAGAAAGCAAGTCCTCATAGAAATTTTTAATAAGGTTTAAGTACCAAACATATTTATTACTTATAAATCACATTTAGTACAATGCCAATTTGCTCTAGGCTCATATTATGTGATTTCAATAATTAATGTTGACAAAATTAATGTTAACTAAGTCAATGTTGACAAAATTTAAAATGTTTTGGGGCTGGAGTGATATTACAGTGGGTAGGGTGTTTGCCTTGCACACGACCAACTGGGGTTCGATTCCCAGCATCCCATATAGTTCCCCGAGCACTGTCAGAAGTAATTCCTGAGTGGAAAACCAGGAGTAACCTCTGCGCATAGCAGTGTGTGACCAAATAAGCAAAAAAAAAAAGTTTATATACTTCTCAGAATTGTGCTACAAAATTCAATTTTTTGCAACTGAAATTTAAGTTTCTTTTTTGTCTTCTCTCTGGATAGACAGATTGAATGAAAGTACAGTAGTTATTGATCGTCCTGACATCTTTATTTTTTTTAATTTTTATTAGTGAAACACCATGAGTTACAGTTGTAGATTTACAATTTTTTGTGCTTGGGTTTCGATTATACAATGATCAAATACCCATCCCTCCACCAGTGCCCATTTTTCACCACCATGAATAATATCCTTCCCACCCCCATCCCCCCCATCCCACCCTGCCTCTGTGGCAGGGCATTCCCTTGTGTTATCTCTCTTCTTTTGGGTGTCGTGGTCTGCAAAAGAGGCATTGAGTGGCAAACATGTTCAGTCCATAGTCTACTTTCAACATGCATCTCCTCTCCTGGAAGGATCCTCCTAACACCCTTTATTGGTGCTCCCTTCTCTATCTGAACAACCCTTTCCCCTAGAATACCCGGCTGGCCTCTAAGTTATGGAGTAATCCTCCTGGTGCTGATCTCAGCTATTCTTGGGTATTAATCTCATACTTTGTTACTTTATATCCCCCAGATGAATGCAATCTTTCTATGTCTATCCCTCTCTTTCTGACTCATTTCGCTTAGCATGATACTTTCCATATTGTACCACTTGTATGTAAAGTTCATGACTTCATCTTTTCTAAGAACTACATAGTACTCCATTGTGTAGATGTACCAAAGTTTCTTTAACCAGTCATCTGTTCTTGGGCATTCAGGTTTCTTCCAGTTTCTGACTATTGTAAAGAGTGCTGCAATGAACAAACAAGTGCAGATGTCACTTCGACTATAAATTTTTGCCTCTCTGGGATATATTCCCAGGAGTGGTATTGCTGGGTCAAATGGGAGCTCAATTTCTAATTTTTGGAGAATCGTCCATACTGTTTTCCAGAAGGGCTGAACCAGTCGACATTCCCACCAACAGTGAAGGAGTGTCCCTTTCTCGCCACATCCGCGCCAGCATTGGTTGCTTCTGTTCTTTTGAATGTGGGCCAGTCTCTGAGGTGTGAGATGGTATCTCATTGTGGTTTTGATCTGCATCTCCCTGATGATTAATGATGTAGAGCATTTTCTCATGTGCTTTTTTGCTATTCGGATTTCTTCTTTGAGAAAGTTTCTGTTCATTTTATTGCCCCATTTTTGGATGGGGTTGGATGTTTTCTTCTTGTGGATTTTAACCAGTATTTTGTATATCCTAGATATCAACCCCTTGTCAGATGTGTATTCAGCGAATATCCTTTCCCATTCTGTAGACTGTCTTTGTATTTTGGTCACTGTTTCTTTGGAGGTGCAGAAGCTTCTTAGTTTAAGATAGTCCCATTTATCTATCTCTGTTTTCACTTGGTCAGCCAGTGCCGTGGCATCATTGAAGATACCATTAGCCTCAATGTCATGGAGGGTTTTGCCAACTTTGTCTTCAATGTACCTTATGGTTTCTGGCCTGATGTTGAGGTCTTTAATCCATTTTGATCTTACTTTTGTACATGGTGTTAGGCAGAGTTCTGAGCCCTTTTTTTTGCATGTAGCCGTCCAGTGAAGCCAACACAATTTGTTAAAGAGGCTTTCCTTACTCCACTTCACATTACTTGCACTTTTATCAAAGATTAGATGAGCATAAGATTGAGGGGAGATGTCAGTGTATTCAACCCTGTTCCATTGGTCTGCAGTTCTGCCTTTGTTCCAGTACCATGTTGTTTTAATTATTACTGCTTTGTAGTACAGTTTGAAGTTCGGGAGGTTGATTCCTCCCATTTTCTTTTCCCAAGAATTGCTTTAGCTATTCGTGGGGGCTTATTGTTCCATATAAATTTCAGGAGTGTTTGCTCCATTTCTTTGAAGAATGTCATGGGTATCCTTATAGGGATTGCATTGAATTTATACAATGCTTTCGGTAGTATTGCCATTTTGACAATGTTAAGTCTCCCGACCCATGAGCAGGGGATATCTTTCCATTTCCTCATGTCCTCTTTTATTTCCTGAAGTAGCGTTTTGTAGTTTTCTATGTACAGGTCCTTTACTTCCTTAGTTAAGCTGATTCCTAGGTACTTGATTTTCTGGGGCACAATTGTGAACGGGATTGTTTTTATCATGTTTCTTTATTCTCTCTCACTGTTTGTGTATAGGAAAGCCATGGACTTTTGGGTATTGATTTTATAACCTGCAACTTTACTATACGAGTCTATTGTTTCTAGGAGTTTTTTGGTGGAGGTTATTGGGTTCTCTAAGTATAGTATCATATCATCTGCGAATAGTGAGAGCTTGATTTCTTCCTTTCCTACCTGAATGCCCTTCATATCCTTTTCTTGCCTAATCGCTATTGCAAGTACTTACAGTACTATATTGTGCAGCAGTGGAGAGAGTGGGCATCCTTGTCTCGTCCCTGATCTTAGAGGGAAGGCTCTCAGTTTTTTCCCTATTGAGGATGATGCTTGCTGTAGGATTGTGGTAGATGGCTTTAATTATGTCTAGGAATGTCCCCTCTATACCCATTTTGGCTAGGGTTTCATCATAAAGGGGTGCTGGATCTTGTCAAATGCTTTCTCTGCATCTATTGATATATTCATATGCTTTTTATCTTTTCTTTTGTTGATATGATGGATTATGTTGATTGATTTCCGAATGTTAAACCATCCTTGCATCCCCGGATTGAATCCTACTTGGTCATGGTGTATGATCTTTTTGATGAGTAGTTGGATTCTATTTCCTAGTACTTTGTTGAGTATCTTTGCATCTGTGTTTATCAGGGATATCGGGCTGTAATTCTCATTCTTTGTGGTATCTCTGTCTGCTTTTGGTATCAGTGTGATATTTGCTTTGTAGAAACTGTTCGGAAGTGTTTTTGATATTTCAATTTCGTGGAAAAGCTTAAAGAGGATTGGGAGTAAATCCTCTTTAAAGATTTGGAAGAATTCACTAGTGAATCCAACCGGGCCAAGACTTTTGTGCTTGGGGAGACTTTTTATTACCATTTCAATGTCCTTGATGGTGATAGGTCTGTTCAGGTATTCCAGGTCTTCTTGGTTCAGCCTTGGGAGTCTGTAGGAGTCTAGGAATTTATCCATTTCCTCGAGGTTTTGATGTTCCGTGGCATAAAGCTTCTCAAAGTACTCCCTGAGAATCCTTTGAATTTCTGTAGTTTCTGTTGTAATGACCCCCTTTTCATTTCTGATTCGGTTTATTAGGATTTTCTCTCTCCCTTTCTTTGTGAGTTTTGCTAGAGGCTTATCGATCTTGTTAATTTTCTCAAAGAACCAGCTCTTGGTTTCATTGATCTTTCGGATTGTTTTTTGGGTTCTCATCTCGTTAATCTCTGCTCTGAGATTTATTATTTCCTTTCACCTGTTCGGGTTGTGCTCCTTTTTTGGTCCTTCTCCAACTCTTAAGCTGTGAGGTTAGGTTACTTATGTGTGCTCGCTCCTCCTTCCTGAGGAGCTCTTATAGCTTGTAGAGCTATAAACTTTCCTCTTAACACAGCTTTTGCTGTGTCCCACAAGTTTTGGTAACTCGTGTTCTCATTTTCATTCGTTTCTTGGAATCTTTTGATTTCCTCTTTGATTTCCTGTCTAATCCACTCGTTGTTCAATAGCACACTGCTTAATTTCCAGGTGTTTGATTTAGTTTTCTGTTTTTGTGTGTGATTTACTTCTAATTTCAGCGCATTATGGTCTGAGAAGATTGTTGATACAATCTCTATCTTCTTAATTTTATGGAGGCATGTTTTGTGGCTCAGCATGTGGTCTATCTTGGAGAATGTTCCATGTACGCTTGAGAAGAATGTGTATTCAGCTTTTTGTCGATGAAGTGTCCTGTATGTATCTACTAAGTTCCTTTCTTCCATTGTTTCCCTCAGATGAAGTATGTCCTTGCTAAGCTTGAGTCTGGTTAATCTAACAAGAGGTGACAAAGCGGTGTTGAAGTCTCCCACTAGTATTGTGTTGCTATTGATGTCTTTTTCCAAATCTATGAGTAGTTGTTTTAAGTACTTTGCTGGTCTCTCATTAGGTGCATATACATTTATTATTGTAAGTTCTTCCTGTTTTACAGATCCTTTGATCAATAGGAAATGGCCTTTACTGTCTCTTATGACCTTCTTCACTCTGAAATCGATGTGGTCTGATATTAGGATGGCTACCCCAGCTTTTTTATGGGAGCTGTTTGCCTGTAGGATTGTTTTCCAGCCTTTGACTCTGAGTCTGTGTTTGTTTTGACTATTGAGATGTGTTTCTTGCAGGCAGCAGAATGTTGGGTTCAATTTTCTAATCCATCTTGCCACTCTATGTCTTTTAATTGGTGTGTTTTGCCCATTGACATTGAGAGAGATTATTGTTATGGGATTTTGTCCCATTGTTCTGTTGAAATTTGGTGTATTTGAGGGGCCTTTCTTGCCTTAAAGTAGCCCATTTAGTTGTTCTTGTAACCACGGTTTTGAGTCTATGAAGTTCCTGAGCTGTTGTTTGTCTGTGAAACTGTGTGTTGTTCCTTCTATTATGAATGAGAGTCTCGCTAGGTAAAGTATTTTTGGTGAGGCATTTATTTCATTGAGTTTTTTCACTATGTCCCACCACTGTTTTCGGGCCATGAGGGTTTCATCAGAAGAATCAGCTGTGAATTTTAAGGATGCTCCTTTGTAAGAGATTTCTTTCTTCGATCTTGCTGCTTTCAGAATTTTGTCTCTGTCTAAGGTTTTGGTCATTTTGATCAGAATGTGTCTTGGGGTATTTTTATTCAGATTTCTTCTAGCTGGTACCCTTCGGGCCTCCTGAATGTGGTCACAAGTTTTCTTCAGCTCTGGAAACGTTGTAACAATGATGTCTTTGACAGTTTCTTCTTCATCAAGGTTTTCTTCCTGTCCCTCTGGGACTCCAATAATTCTTATGTTACCCCTCTTGGCTTCATTACGGTCTTCTCTTGCCATCTGTTCCCGAATTGTGAGTCTCTTTTCCATTTTCTGCTCTTTTCTGGAGAGTCTCTGAACTTCATCTTCGAGCTCACTGATTCTGTTCTCAGCAGCTCTTACTCTGCTGCTGAGGCCTTCCACTGAGTTTTTCAATTCGCCTACGAGATTTTTCAGGTCTGACAGTTACGATTCCATTTTCCTCATTTCTGCCTTCAAATCCTCTTGTCTTCTATTGGCATTGCTTTCCATTGTTTCTTTTAGTTCCCTAAGCATCCTAAGTAGCTCCCTCCTGAATTCCTTGTCAGAGAGGTTGTCTAACACTACAGTACTGTTGGTGTCATCTGGGCTAGACTCTTCAATAAGAAAGTTTGGTGGGCTTTTGTGTTGCTTTACCATTGTGACAAGTGTGGTTTAGTCCTTCACGTTCACTGTTACTATTCTGCTTGATATGCAGTGTGAGTTAAGATAGGCTTATGAGTTATTGGCTACTGTGTTTCTAGTGGCTGAGCTAAACTAGACAAGTTTCCATCTAAGAAGGTATCTTATGGTTCCTATGGCATATGTAGTGGGAAAATATTTCATGGCCGCGTTAGCGGCCATGGCTCCAGAAAGAGTCCCTGGCACTGAGCGAGGAGTTGGGAACGTCTCCTGGTTGGAATGAGGAGCCGTTCAGCTTGGTTGACCAGAGCTGGGCCTCCGTGCCTGTCCCGCGCAGATCAGGGGAGAAAACCAGCTTTTTAGGAGATGGATCTAGCTGCGCATGCCCAGAGAGGGTCCCAGGCCCTTGGGGGCTGTCTGTACCTGGTTGGAATTGGAGCCGTTCAGCTTTGTTGCCCAGAACTGGGCCTCCATGCCCGTCCCGCACAGATCCGACATCTTTATTTTTTAATCCACACTCACATAAGAGCAAAACATGTATAAAAAATAAAAATCATGTTTATTTTATTGATTCATTTGAAAAATATTTCAAATAGTCAAAAATGATAATAATATTTAGAGTCTATTTAAGTGTGAACAATGTATTCTATTTTAGGTTTTTAATTAAAAAGTCATCATAGTGTTTTGTATAAATAAATTTCTTGTCAAAAATAGACACCCACACACACAAATTAAAAATACACAAAGTCCACTTTTCCTAAGACATATACAGATAAACTTTGACCACTCACTTAAGTTGAAGATGAAAGGATTCAAGTATGTTTGATGTCAGCCTTCAGTGAAATCCTCAGGCAACTGACTGAAAAATTGGTTTCTCGGAGTGCGGCATTTTTCTAGATCACTCTGAGTTCTGCAGAATGATTAATTTTAAAATTTGCAACTATTTGAATATAGGTTATCTGGAAGACACTCTTCATTTCAATATATTTAAATTGCATAACCTTCCAATATATGAGTTATATGTTTCTGTTCTCTCAGCTCGTCTCTTTTCTTTAAGTTTTTTCTGTTACATACTCCTTACAAAATATTGTACATGAGGATATTGCTGAATTAATTGTTTCAAAATCTTTGTGAATGGTGATTATATCAGCATTTTACATGTTACATAATGATAAACTTGCATAACTATGTGTGATATGATACCAATTCCTTAAAATAAAATATAATCTAAGACTGAATTAGTGAATGCTTAAAGTATTTTTATTATGAGCTGTCAATATGAATAAAAATGATTAGGCCACCAACTATATTTTGTATATTCTTCCAAACTTTTAAATGCTTGGTGTAAATGTTATGTGCCATGGAATTGCAATTGCAAACACACAAAAATAGTGGTTTATAGAAATGTGACAAAATTAAGATAGTTTAAATGTCAATATTTATTCATGAATTTGATTTACTATATAATACTATGGATAAAGGGCGAGTGAAAGCTTATTCTTTGAATATTTTACACAAAGCATTTCTGAGGTCAGTTTTTTATTGGGGACATGCAGATGCTTCAAAAAAGTTGTCACGCATATCTCACCTCATTTGGACATTTTTGTCTCTTGCCATTTGATGCCTCCTCTAATTTATGGTTGAGATCATTCCTTCAAGTTTTGGCTATCATAGTTCGGCTATTTTGCCTCTCTTGATTTCTATAGGCTATGTTATAGTTTAACTCAACGATTATAGTTTGGTTGTTTCTGATACTTTCATATTTTTATGCATAAAAGAATGGGGAAAGCAAAGCAAAGAACAGACAAAACTAGGGAAATAAATTCTAATGATGAAATTGACATGAACAATATGGTGGGCAAAGTGAGATGTGACTTAGCAACTGTGGTCATGACATACTGACATTTTGTGCTAGATATTGCATCATACATTGTATTCCTAAAACATACCAACAATTATTCTCTGGAAAATCTATATTATCTACCAAAATATTAAATTAAAACTACTTTTAAGAAATTTTGTTTTTAATTGAATTACATTAAAATATCATATGAAGAGATGTGTGTTATTTTTTCTTATCACAAAAAAATCACAAATCATCCTGTTATTCGTCGATTGCCTCGAGCAGGCCCCAGTAACGTCTCCTTCATCCTAGCCCTGAGATTATATTCAAAGCTCTTTAGGAGAATGAGACCCATCATTGTTACTGGTATTTGGCATATTGGGTACGCCACGGGGAGTTTGCCAGACTCTGCCGTGTGGGCAGGCTACATTAGGTAGCCTGCCAGTTTGTCCAAAGTAGGAGTTAGATAACAAGATGTCATAATAAGATGTCTCTTCCGGGAGCTGGTTTTTATAGTCTCTGAGTCAAGGTACCGAGAGTCTCCCACCCACAAGGCAGAGACTGGCAAGCTACTCATACATATTTGATATGCCAAAAACAGTAACAAGTCTCACAATGAAGATGATATTAGTGCCTGCTTGAGCAAATAAATGAACAATGGGAGAACAGTGCTACAGTGCTACAGTAGTTTTGGGAAATCTTGAATAAATTTACTATCATTATGTTCAGAGTTTTGTGTAAAAATGCATTTGAATATCAGTTTGCTAAATAACTGGAAGACGATTGGTAGTTTATATATATTGAGTATCTTCTGTTTGCCTAAATTTACCAAAGTGAATTTATCTTAATTCTGTTTGGTTAATATTTTTTACCGAGACTATACCTTATCTCTACAGTGATTTTACTGCTTTTATTTCCATCAATAATAAATGAAAATTATAGTTGTTCCACATCTTTAAAAATATTTGATACCATATTTTTTAAAAAAATTATTTTTCAGTGTTAGCTCTGTTTATCTGTATAGTGATAACTTATTTCTTGACTTCCAGTTCTCCAAGAATAGTGGCCTGTAGCATCTTTTGTAAGATTATTTTCCACTTGGTCATCTTTTAATGTGGCCTATCTGTTTATATTCTTTTGCACTTTTTATTGCATTATGTTTCTCTTTGATACGTTGTAATATTTACCCTCTTATATTTTGGAATTTAGTCACTTACAAAATTCTGTGTGGTTAATATTTTTTACCGAGACTATACCTTATCTCATTCTTCCACATGGCATCACACTTCTCTAGAATTCATGAAAGCTAATATTTCTGTCAATGCAATCTTCCCTCAGCACTTCATAGATCCATTCAGATATTTAAAAATTTTGTCATCTCAGGATTGGTCTGAATTTCTTCACCTTCCTAACTAGCTAATGCATAATAAACACCCATCTTTAAAGAAGTTAAATTCTGAGAGTTAGTTTTTAAATATTCAGTACCACATCTGGAAACTATCCAGGGTAAATAATGTTAATGGTTGAATTTTTGTAACTTATATATCACATATATTGAAAATTCTGTACTATGATTTCTATACTTGGGGACATTAACTTTGTACTTATAAATATTGAAGAAAACCAACGAATGTACAGGTGGGAACATAATTTAAAAATACAACAAAACTGCTTTGTTGAGTAATACTGTGCTGAAAAATTGGAATGATTATTGTCTCTAAGAGCCAAAATTCAGATGATTTGCAGTAGACTATAAATGCATGATGCTCTTGGTTCTATTTATAAAATGTCACTTTTAACTCGCTTGCACTGATATATATATATACATATGTATATATATACATACACACAGATACATACACACACATACATATATATATATCTTCTTATAGCTACAGTTTTATAAAACAATTTCTATCAAAGCTGTAAAAGGGCAATTTTAAATCATTAACTTTTGAAAGGTGGCAGCACCTACATTATTGATCTTTATAAGAGAATTCACAAAGAAAATTATGACTTTCTAAATGTATTATGATAAATTCCAAGGAAAGACAATATTTACTTTTCTATATCTCATTAATTTAAATTCTACATATAAAACAAACACAGGTTTAGATCTTAATGACCAAAGTGATTTTTAACTACAAATGAAAATATATACATATACATAAAACTTTTCATTTTTTTGAGATCTGTTGAAAGTGAGCTGTACAAAGAAATTAAAATAAAAAACATTCAATTTCTTTATTACTTTTACTTTGTATCCCTTATTATCTATATACAACATAATTTTTATTTTCTTATCATGCAAAAGAGAAAACTTTTTAAAATTCTTTTAAGCAATATTTCATGACAGTAAACACATTTACAAAGAGAAATTTCTATCAATGTTTTCCTTTTCATAAAACAGCCACATAAACCAGAGACACAGGAGGCTCAGTACTAGAAGAATTTAACTAAACTTTTACAAATTTATCCTTCTCCATTCTTAAAGGATGCCTACGTCTAAAAATTGATTTTCCAATGGAAAAAAGTAGCTTGAGTTAAAAGAAAACAACAACAAAATGATAAAATGATCTGAGAAAGTATATATTGAAGGCTTTCTTCAAATCTACTTCCATAAGAAAGAGTACATCACACCTCTTTGGGGAAAATGGGACAAGAAACACTACACAACTTTCGATTATTTTTGTCCTTAAAGGAAATAACAAAAGGTATTTTATCCTGAGAATAAATCAGTATCATTACATAAAGAAATTGAGGCTGGAAAATCTATTTATCTTTGCTAGAAAAGAGCTTATTTAAAGAGGATCTATTTTTTCAGTTTCAAATTGACTGTTCCGTATTCACTCATTCAAATAACTATGGAGCAGTATACATTACAGTCCCTGGATATTACAGTTGGACATTTATTTATTTTAAGCATAAAGAAAGATAATTGAAATGTTTCATAATAATGTGAAAAATTTGGAAGGATGCCGCTACTTTAGTACAGTGAAAATGTTGACATATTTTATTTATGCTGCAGCACTTACAAAGAGCGTTTCTACAAAACTGAAAGGTTACTTCCCTCCTCATCCGCCCAATTTTTCAAAAATTTAGCAACAATCCTTTACAATAATACTGATAATTCTAAGGTTTTGGGGGACAGAGGTATAGTACAGCAGGGAGGGTGCTTGTCTTGTACATTACAGATTTGGAGCTTATCTCCAACACCCAATAAAGACACCTGAGTCCCAACTGGAGTGATCCCTGAGAGCAAAGTCAAGAGTAAGCACTGAGAACCACTGGATGTAACATCACAAACAATAGTAGAGTTTCAGTAATCTAATATGCCAAGTTGACACCCACCACCATCATGTCAGGGTCCTGCCACCAGTGTCTCAAGTTTCTGCTGCCCAGTTTTTGGACAACTAAGTTACTATAGATCCGACTCTCCGGATACATTACACTTGTCTAACACTTATTCTCCTACGATAGTTATTTATATTCTCTGTATGAGATCGATCATATTTTCTTCTTCCTCTGTCTGATCTTACTCAGCAAGATACCCTCTAGCTCGATTTAATCTTCTCTTATAGTTTGGTAGTATTTCATTTGTACATAAACTACAGTTTTTTAGCAACTCATTTTCTTGAGAATTTGGGTTGTTTCTAGATCTCGTCAATAGTAAATATTTATGCTGCAATAATCATACTGTAAACATTTTTTTGGCAAAATAGTAATTGGTCTTGATTGGGGTAAACGAAAAGAAGTAGAATTTCTGAGTAATATAAAAATCTCAGGTCTTAATTTTTTGAGGGCTCCTTACTCTTTTTATAGAGGTTGGAAGTATAAGATATTCCCCACACAACAAAGGTTGAATGCTCCATTTTTCCAGATATCTGCACTCTGACTGGCTTCTCTGTTTTTTATGTGCCAGTCTTATCCCTGTGAAGTGATATTTCATTGTTGTCTTGATTTGCATTTTGCTAATAAGTGACAAGCAGCCATTTTTGTTTCATATATCTATTGCCATCTATGTGTCCTCTTTCAGGAAGTGTCTGATCAGATCTCTTCATTTATTGACAGTATTGTTAGATAGTTTTTGTTGTTAAGTTTCTAAAGTCATTGCATATCTTGGATATCTTTGCCAGCATGTGATAAGTGAGAGTAGGTTTTCCCTGCCTGTAAGGTGATATTTTATTATTTTCATCATTGTTCAGGTTTTTAGTGTTGAGGTTCTTAATATGACATGATTCCACTTTTTTTCTGTTTATTTCTTAGGCAATGGTAGTGAGTAATGAAGATGCATCATATCAACACAAGGGAAAACAAAAATCATACCATGGGGCTAGAGAGAGCACCATGGATACGGCACGTAACTGATACAGGTCTGATTCCCGTCATCCTTTTGTTCCCTTAAGCCCCACCACGAGTAATACCTAAGCACAGAGACATAAGCCCTGAGCATTAACAGTTGTCACCCTTCAAAACTGAACAAATAAATAAGTTAAAAATCAGAAGATATATTGAAAACAGTTGATAGAGCCCAGTGCCCATTCATGATAATTTAAGCAAATGAAGATACAAGAAAAATTGCTCAATACGGTGAAAGTCATTCCAACAAATCTGCAGCTAGCATCACAGTCAATAGTAAAAAGCTGAAAGCGCTTCCTCCCTCCCAATGTACAAGACAATTATGTCCTCTCTCTCTGCACTACCATTCATCACAATAAGTTGGCAAGAAAGAGATATTAAGGAGATCCAGATTGGAAGAAGTCGGGCAATCATGATTTTCAGCTGACTTGATATTGTACTTAGAAAATCTAGAGAGGGGCAGGAGCAATAGTACAGCAGATAGGGCATTTGCCTTGCAAGAGGTTAACCTGAGTTCAATCCCTGGCATCCCATATGGTGTCCCAAGCATGGTCAGGAGTCATTCCTGAGTGCAGAGCCTGGAGTAAGCTCTGAACATTGCTGGGAGTGACCCAAAAGAAAAAAAGAAAGAAAATCTAGAGACGATGATATTATCGTAGGACTAACAAACCATGACTCCTGGCCATGCTTGGAGGGCCATGTGGGATGCCAGTGATTGAACTCAGGTTACCCACTTGCAAGGAAATTGCCCTACCCGCTGTACTATTGCTCCTGACCATCTCTAGATTTTCTAAGTACAATATCAAGTCAGCTGAAAATCACAGTAAAGTGACAGACTACAAAATCAATAGTAGAAAGTCCATGGCATTTCTTTCTCTGTGTATAATGAAATAGAAGACTTAAAACAAAACAAAACAAAAAACTTCATTTGCGATTGTGCTTGCAAAAATTAAGTGCCTCAAAGTTGAATGAAAGATTTCCCCTCTGCTCACTCACTTTCATGGTTTATATGCTGTAAAATCTCTTAATATAGCACTGTCCTGTAGCACTGTCCTCCCGTTGTTCATCGATTTGCTCGAGCGGGCCCAGTAATGCCTCCATTGTGAGAGTTATTATTACTGTGTTTGGCATATCAAATATGTCATGGGTAGTTTTCCAGGCTTCGCCGTGTGGGAGAGATTCTCTCAGTCGTCCGAGAGGGGCGGCCGGGTCAGCCACTTGCAAGGCAAACGCCTTATCTGCTGTGCTATTCCTGAAAAAAAAAAAATGCTGCCCTTTAGGAGATTAGTACATGATTTATAATCTGAAGGATGAACAAAAAATAGACAATCTTCTTCCCAGAATGCACAAATTTAAAGTCTATCTAGTCTATCTAAGCTGCCTCTCAAGTGACGCACTGCTCTGCCCCAGGTTAGATTTTTTCTTTGTCCATGGTGAATAGTCTAGGGTCAATCAAACTCTCAAACAGACAGCAATCTCCTACAGTTGTCCTTTATTTAATAGCCTTTATCTTCAATAGCTCTTCCTTGCGTTAGGCCATCTCACTTAACTCCAAATTCTTGAGCCTCTGTTCCATGTTGACCTGCTTATCAGTTGTTGTTCAGGTTGTTCCCTGAAAGAAAGAAAGTCATCCCCCATTTTAACCTGATCCTTGACAATGCTCTCACCTGCCCCTTGCCAGTGCTCCCTAGCTTGGAAAACAAAGACCTGATTGCATTTTAGAGTTTGGAAATGAAAATATCTCTGTTAGTTATTAACATTTACAACAGCAACAGAAAATAAAAGTGATCTAAATTTTCAAAGAATTATATCAAAAGAAAATTAGTTAGTGTATGTGCCTTTTTACTCCATTTTTAAAAATTTGTGAATAGTTCTAAAATTTCTGATAGTGACTTGAATGAAAATATGTTTCTCTCCTTTCATTCTTTCTTTCTTTTTTTTGCTTCGTCATTTTTGCCTTATTTTTGGAACACAGCCATATATGCTCAGGGCTTATTCCTGGTTCCGTGCCAAAGGATCTGTCCTACTAGGGCTAGAAAGACCATATGTGGTATTGGGAATCAAACCTACCCAGTGTAGTATTCCTCTGACCCCAAATTTATATATGTACATATACAAATAGAAATTAGTCATATCATAGTGAAAGAGTAATCATAATATTATTTTAGAGCATTTTTTAAAAGTTCACATGTACTAACATATAATCCATAAATATAATTTTAATAAATGTAAATTATATATAAGTTTCCAATTAGCAATAATCGCGCCTCAGATAAACCTTGTTGGATGAGTACTACCATTGCACAAAAGCTTTGTGATCTTAGACTCTGGACTCAATGGGACCCAGAACAGAGATCTTCTGCCTGCTTCCCCCAGTCTCTGGTGACTCAGGGATCATACCCAGAAGCCACACCCTGCCAGCACCAGATAATCTCCTCATCTGCCACCCTCCAGAACTCATGATGCTCCTCCCAGATGGGAGTGTAAAAGGAGGCTCCCAGAACCATGCCACCAGGCTCTGCGCCATGCTTTGGGGTGGGTGAGAGCCCTTTCCACCCCAAGGGACCCATCTCTAGGGAGCCGACCTCCACTGTCCAACCACCACCACGCTCCAGGCGACTTTCTGGATACATTATAAGACACTTCCTACCCATTTATGCCTCTTGGAGAGCCCGGCAAACTACCGAGAGTATTCCACCCACAGGGACAGAGCCTGGCAAGCTCGCTGTGGTATATTCGATTTAACAAATACAGTAACAGTAATAGGCCTCATTACCCTAAAAAGAGCCTCCAATCATTAGGAAAAGACAATTAAGAAGAGGCTGTTAATATCTCAGGGCTAGGAAGAATAGAGACATTACTGGCATCCACTCGAGTAATTCAACGACCAATGTGATGGTAGTGAGAGTGAAAATACATATAGGGTAACCTGAAACCCGGTAATTAAAAAATCATATTTTGAGAAAATATGAGCACAAATCTGAAAGATCTGACAGTTTTACATATCCAAGTTTAGGATCTGGTTAAAGCAATGCAAATATTTGGTACCCAAGAGAAATAGTCAGTAGGAAAGTAATTCTGATGTGAATAGAGGTAGATACCTGAGATGTTAGAGACAATTGACATATAATTGTTTTTATGTCTGACTTTAGGCATAAATTCTAAAGGATGCAAATGATTTTAACAAAAGCTCATTGACTAATGTGTCTAAAGAATGCACTTGTGTTCTTGTTATATTCATGAAAATGTCTAACCCGTACTTCACTTAGATTAATAAGACACAGCAATGGTTAGAGAAGTATAAATGTTTCACTCTCCTTTATAATCTATTAGTGAATAGTAATGATGAGAAAGAAGATGTAAGGAGAATGTGATCAGAAATAAACCCAAATCTTTAAAGGCAAGTGTTTTTAATAAAATCTTCATAGAGTATAATTCTTTAACATAAATGAATCTAGAATCCCTTTGTCACCTGTGGTGGTGGGAGCAAGCAGAGAAGCTCTGTCCCTGGGTCCGCCGAGCCTGGAGTCCAAGGTCTCAGAGAGTTCCGCTTATCTTGTTCTGTGGGTCTTCAGTCGTGCCTGGGTCTCGGCCGGAGCTGCCACGCGGGTCCGGAAAGCGTCCTAGAGTGTGGCGACGGCTGGGTAGTGGAAGTAGTGTCGAGCCTGACCCTGAAGGCTTCACCGACATGGCAGCACTGAGAAGGATGAGAAAGGAGAGGCCTACAAAATCTCAAGGCCGATGTAGGCTGCCACAACGAAGGAAGACAAAAATGATCGTCTATACTTTCAATGCACGTACACTAGGATCAGATGCATCCATCCAGGACCTGATGGTACAAGCGCGAATGATCAAGTACGACATCATTGGTCTGACCGAGACAAGAAGGCATGAATCTCACCATGCCGTTTTCGACACTGGAGAAGAATTGTTCCTCGGAACATGCAATAAAAGAGATGTTGGAGGCGTCAGTGTCCTTGTCAACACAAACTTGCCCATTGAGCATTGATTCATTCGAAAGCCTAACAACCCGAATCGGACGTTTACATTTGAATAGATGTGGCTCACTGCCTGCAGTTTCTATCTTCGTTGTCTACGCACCAACATCTCATTATGATGAAAGAGAAATCGAGAAGTTCTACATGGAGCTAGAGAAGTTCTATAAAGAAGACCACACCTTCTACAAGATCATTGTGGGTGATTTTAATGCCAAGATAGGACCGAGAAGATCAGCTGAAGAACTTCACATCGGGACCCATGGCCTAGAATGCAACGAACAGGGGGAGAGACTGTCTGAGTTCATCATGTCGACCAAGACCATTCATGGTAACTCACAGTTCCAGAAGGCAGATTCTAAACGATGGACATGGGAGTCTCCCGGTGGATGATTCCACAACGAAATAGACCACATCATATTCAATCGACGGTTTTGCCTGACTGATGTCGCTGTTGTCCCAAAATTTCGAATGGGATCGGACCACCGTCTCCTTCGTGCAAAATTCTACTTCACAGAGCGGGGAGAAAGGGCTGCAAAGTTCAAAAAGAGAACTCCAAGAATGACCACCAACTGGGAACTCTTTGGTACTATTGCGGCAACATGGGAAGATGCCATTGTTGACAACATTGACGAGGAATACGATCGACTGGTTCAGCACCTCCATGAATGTGCGAGGAACACCAAGAGAGAGATAGCCACAAAAAATCACCTATCTTCGAAAACTCTTGAGCTAATTCACCAGCGTGGTTTGGCGCATGCCTCAGGCAACCGCAAGCTAACGTCCGAGCTCGCAAAGCAGTGCAGAGATGCGATCAAGGAAGACCTCAAAGAGAGAAGAGCAGAAGTACTGGTAGATGCGGCAGAAGCCGGGAAAAGTATTCGTAAGGCCCGACTGTCCTTCGCCAACTATAAGACCAAGATGACTGCCCTCCGACGTCCTGATGGATCCATCACATCCTCCAGAACGGCAATGGAGAAGATTATCCATGACTTCTACTCAAATCTCTTCGATAGCCATGTCCACTTGCCGACATACCAAATTCCACAGGATGGATATGTCGTTCCAACGTTCTCCCTTCCAAAATCCAACACGCCATTTTGTCGGTAAAGAAACAAACAGCACCCGGCCCAGACAAGGTCAGACCTGAACACCTGAAGAACCTGCCGTCAGTACTCATCAATACACTGGCTCGGCTCTTCACTCGCTACCTGTCTGAATACAAGGTTCCGTCCCAATGGAAAACCAGCAGGACCGTACTACTGTTCAAGAAGGGAGACATCCATGACATTGGCAACTATCGCCCGATCTGCCTATTGTCTGTCATCTACAAGTTGTTCACTCGAGTCATCCTGAATAGGATTGGCAGAACACTAGACGAAAGACAACCATGCAAGCAAGCAGGGTTCCACAAAGGATTCAGCACCATCGATCATATCCACACAATAGCCAAGCTCATTGAGGTTTCTCGGGAGTTCAAGATGCCGCTCTGTTTAACTTTCATTGATTTAAAGAAGGCCTTTGATTCTGTTGAGATGGAAGCGATCATTGAAGCCCTAGGCAATCAGGGCATTCAAGCCCAATACATCAGGATCCTCTGTGAGCTGTATTGCAGATTCACTACCAGGATCTCACCATTCTACAAAGAAGTGATCGTTGATGTCAAGAGAGGGGTGCGGCAGGGTGATACCATTTCACCGAAACTCTTCAGTGCCACCCTCGAGAACATCATGCGATGACTGGAATGGGAAGCAATGGGAGTGAAGATAGATGGTTGGCAACTACACCACCTCCGCTTTGCTGATGACATTGTTTTAATAACACCAAACATCAGCCAAGCAGCACAAATGCTGGCCGACTTTGACCGTGAGTGTGGAAAGGTAGGACTACAGCTGAATCTTACGAAGACAATGTTTATGAGAAACAGCCTTGTTCCTGACGCCCCATTCGCTCTCAATGGAACGACCATCTCCGAATTCAACAGCTATGTGTACCTAGGTCGAGAGGTCAACATGACAAATGACCTGGCACCCGAGCTGCGCAGGAGGAAGAGAGCGGCTTGGAACGCCTTCAAGAACGTCGAAGAAATAGCTAAGAGGACGAAGAACCTCCGGCTCCGGGCACATCTCTTTGATTCCACTGTTCTTCCTGCATTAACATATGCCTCAGAGACCTGGGCCCTACGCAAACAAGATGAGAACGCCATTCAGGTCTCCCAAAGAAGAATAGAAAGAGCTATGCTTGGAATATCACGTTTCACTCAAATGAGAGAACGAATCCAGAGTTCTGACATCCATCGACGATCAAGAATCAGGGACGCTGTCTCACTTGCCAGTGTCGAAAATCAGATGGGCTGGTCACGTAATGAGATTTAAAGATGATCACTGGACTAGAGCTGTTACCGATTGGATTCCACGGGATATCAAAATACCGTGTGGCCACCCTCCTACCAGATGGTCAGACTTCTTCGTCAAGATCATGAATGATCGGTTTGAGGCCCTTCATGTTCCCGGAGCGAACAGATGCCATTGGGCTAGACTAGCACGCGACAGGGACAAATGGAGACGTTACTGGTGCCCGCTCAAGCAAATCAACGACTAACGGGAAGTTAAGTGATTAAGTGATTAAGTGAAATGAATCTAAATATGCAACAGATTATTTTGTTACTTAGATTTTGGTTTTTTCTTATTATTTGAGGTATAAATTCCTACAAGTTATTAAATGCATAAGACTATGTTTTGCTCGTTTTTATTTTGGGACACACCTAGTTGTGCGCAGGTTTTACTTCTACCTTTGGATTTACTAATCCCTCCTGGGGATTAGCTCAGGAGACTATGTGGTGCCAGGGGTCAAACCCTGGTTGGCCACATGTAAGAAAGCGACTTACCAGTCCACTATATCTCTGTCTCTAACTTGTATTTCGTATAATTGAGTGATTCTTTTGAAAGTATTTCGGCCATTAAAATAATACTGCAATATAAATTAAATACAAGCTGCTTCATGAACTTATTTTAAAATCTGACACTCAGGCAACTTTAGTCTTGTAGACAGCTAAAAGAACCCTAGTAAATGCCAATTGGAACTGATATTGTCTAGAACTCAAACCATCCCAAATGCAGAAAATATTCCTTTGGAGAAATGAAGAATACAGGTGAGGATCCCAAATCCTTCTAAGTTGGAGATTTCTCCCTCGAGTACAAAACTTCCTTTTCCCTCCTATTTTCCAAAGAAACTAACATTACTTCACGATGATGTGCCTCCTTTCTTATTATTTTTTTTTCCTATGGGGGTAGGGCACAAATGGTATAGACTAGGACTGATATTCCTTACATTGCAAAGAGCAATTACTTATTCCAGTCCTGAAATCTTGTGCCAGAAATTCCCATGTTCTGAAGATAAAGTGTCACTGAGGTCTAGTTTCCACCTCTCCTCTAGAGAAAAACAGACTTGAATGGTCCCATGCAGATACACAAAACTGAATCTACAGGGGAAGGTGGTAGAAGCCGATCCTTTAGAGACCAGCACCACTCCTCTCCGCGTTTCCCAGAATTCGTGTGCAACTGACAAATTAGAGATAGATAATTAGAGAAATATCTTTTTTTTCTTTTTGCATCACACCCAGCAATGCTAAGGGGTTACTTCTGGTTCTGCACTCAGGAATTACTCCTGGAGGTGTTCTGGGGATGAAATGGGATTCTGGGAATTGAACTAGGTAGGCTGCATACTAGGTAAACACCCTACCTGTTGTACTATTGCTCCAGACCCAGAGAAATATCAATGTTTTACTCTCCTTTATGAGAATAATGCTGAATAATAAGGATGATAAAGTTGATTAAAAAATGTGTAGTCATTGTTTCTTAAAGTTAAGTTGGGTTTTAGTAAGATGATTTCTATAGCTTGATTCTATTACATTTTAACCCAAAAGCTTCTTATATTGTTTGTTTTAAAAGCCATGTTTCTCTTATCTATATGTGTTTGATAATGATAATTAAGACTTTCTACATAGTCTTCTTTCTATTAAAGAATCAAATTTTTACCCACTCTATTGCTTTTTAAAATTTTTAATTAGAATTATATATTTGTGTGGTATTTTTATCAATAAGAATATCCATTGCTATATGCATAATCATATACTGTACTTTTATTCATAATTAAATCTTTCCAATATGTTATTAGAAAGAGGGTTTTATTCTTTTTCCTTGGAGAGTATAGGTTGCCTATGTCACAGAGAATGTACACACAATCCACTAAGTTACCGTGGACAGATGCACTGACTGTCCTTGTCCAGTGTTTTCTGCTGGCCTTGGGTTAACCCTCCAATACTTTATTTTCCTAACATTGGTTGTGTCTATGTCTTTCTGTCAGGTGTCTCCCAAGGTCCATACTTGAGTGTAAGATATAAAGAAAGTCCCATATTTGCTTTGAGTATAACTAATATTTTAATATCAAGCTTAATACTTTATAACTTATAATCAAGAGAGTGTATTCATTGCCTTTAATCTGCTTACATCTCCTGCAGAAAGATTTATGGAGAAGCCCAAGCAATACCTGGGCCTTCCCAGAATGATGGTTCAGAGAGGTGAGCGTGGAAAGAAGTCTACAGGGTGGCCTGACACACCCACTGTTGACCTGGAAGTTTGACATCTACACAGCTTTCCCAGAGTTATGCATTCTTATGTAAAAGAATTTCAGGAGAAAACTGATACAAATTGTGAAGCAGAGGAATTTATTTAGAAAAAACATGAAAAGAAAAGAGAGAGAGAGAGACACACACAGAGGGAGAGGGAAAGAGAGAGAGGGAGAGAGGAAGAGATAGAGAAGGAGAGAGTAAGAGAGAGAAAGAACACATTCCAGAGTGAGCATGAGAGAGAATTCTAAAAAAGTGAAAATAAATTACACATTCCAAATTGGTATTTGCATAGGCCCATGAAAGCCAGAAATTTAGTGAACCCTAAAAGTTTAAGAGGAAAGGAGGCTCATTACAGAATAGGCAATGGCCAGCCCTGACCAAGTCCATGACAATACAGAAGGTGCCTGCCTCTTCTACAGAGCTGGTCTTCTCTCTTTTCCCCAAGCTCCAGTGACTCAGTTCCAGTGATAAGGCATGATCACGGGGGAGCTACTGACTGTCATTCAATGGTTCTTTGGTTCCTTCTTGAATCTTTGATAGCCTTGGGCTAATTGTTTTTTTGAAATTCTGCTAAAATTCATTGGTAAGACTATCAGCTAGGTTTCTTTATATTCGTAAGTGTCTCAAAGAGTAAGAAGAGCAAATAGATTTTAACCACAAATTTTATCAAAAATAGGTCTTTTGATATCTTGATACACATATGGACAGGCACAGACACATACACACACACACACACACACACACACACACATACACACACACCAGTGACTGTGGGAAGGAAACTGTCATTCTTAGAACAATTTGTGATTGTCACCAGTTTGAGTGACTCAGAGCTAGGACCAATATGACGAAGAAAAAAAAAAAAGCTGAATTGAGAGTGACAAATGAGAGGAGCAAAATAAAAGAAAAAGCAGAACTTAATCCTTAAAGTGATAGTAAAGGTAAAGGTAAAGGCCCTCCCATTGATCGTCGATTTGCTTGAGCGGGCCCAGTAACGTCTCCATTGGAGACTTTGTTGTTACTGTGTCTGGCATATCGAATACTCTCGGTAGCTTGCCAGGCTCTCCGAGCGGGGCGGAGGAATCGAACTCGGGTCGGCCATGTTGGCCGCTTGTAAGGCGAAAATTCAGATTACTAGGCTGTTTTTGCTTTGTGAAATTTGGGGGCCACAATTGGCATTGCTCAGGGATTGTTCCTGACTCTGTGCTCAGAGATCACTCCTGTCAGCGTTCAGGGAACAATTTGTCATGTCAGGGATTAAACCTGGGTTAACAGCATGCAAAGCAAGGACCCTCCCCACTCTAATCACCTCTCCGCCCCACCCTTGCCCATTTTTCTGATCTCAGAGAAAATATTATGTTGATCACATAATATTAAAAATACATATTATGTGATCAACATAATATTTTTTAGTAGAGTGACAATCAAATGTTGATTTGGTCAGATGTAGTTCTTTGTAACAAGATCATGGCACTGCATATATGAACACAAAGATATGTAGGTCTTTTTAAATGTTCAATAGATTGAGCCTCTGAAGTAACGGAGTACATCAGTGCATTTTGAATTTCTTCTGAGAGTGGAGCAGGAGTTTAAAAGTCATCTGTTCCTTGTGAATGGGCAGTCTATACAATCATTTTATTTTACTCTAGTTCCTCTTCTCCTTTTCCTTGAGCAGCGCTGCACTGGATGTGCATTTAATTTGGGATGTTATTGAAAATGGAAGGTTGAAGTCAGATGCGGGAACATCATCATTGTGTGTACGATGCTCACCTTCAATCGCCAGAGGAGAAAAGAGCTGGAAACGGTCACAGAGGAACACGCAGAATGGATGGGTTTCTGAAGCTATTTTTTGAAAACTCTATTTCTGGCCAAGAACTATTATGGAAAGGTGGCATAAGAGGTTTTCTTCACTTAGCAAAGAAGTTGACACTTGCCCCAGTAATTCAAAGTCGTGTCCGTTGCCCTAGGATAGTGCAATTGTGCCATGAATCTCTTCAGCTTAAGGACTGTGAAACTAAATGAAAGTACAGAAAGAGAGAATTGTGTTCTTGTTATTGATTTTTGTTGGACTGGTTTTGTTGTTTTTAGAAATGACATGAATAGATCTTCATTTCAGGGGTCTTTCTCTACCAAACAAATAAAGATGTATATTCTAAATGTTTTACAAATGGTCTCCCTATTCAACTCATTTTAATAATGTAAGGTATTTATCAATGTGCTACCTTCAGCTATCTGTTTGTGACTAATTGCACCAAGCACAATCTTGAGCTAGCAAATCACAATGAAAAAAGAAAGAATGTGCAGCTTTTTTAAAAAATATAAATGGTGTTAACACTGGAATCTGGATTTGCCCTAGTTAATGGGATCTTGAGAATTGTATGAAAGATTTGTACACAAACTCTGAAAGTTAAGACATTAGAGTCCATTTGTTTTGCTGTTTATATAAATGGGAGTGAGAACATTCCCCAGTGGCTAGCCCCTCCTTTACCCATGTAGAACTTCCTTGCCCTGCCCTAGGTCTTGTCTCTCAGCTGCTCTCTCTCCAGTGTATGCCTTCCTAATCTGAAATTGTACTCCAGAAACCTTGCTCAGATTGTACCCCGGTGGTTTTCTGACAGCATGCCGCAGCATTTCTCATTTTAGGTCACCACACATACTTGTGGGTGAGACTCCTCTGTTCAGGGTCTCACCCACATTGTCTTTGTCTGGGTCCCCCTGAGCCCTGCCAGAATACACAGCTGTGGAGGTGGGAGAGGTGGAGGAAAAGGAGGAGGAAGAGGAGGAGGAGGTGGTGGAGGAAGAGGAGGAGGAGGAGGAGGAGGAGGAGGAGAGAGAGAGACAGGCAGACAGACAGACAGAGACAGAAAGACAGAGACAGAGAGAGGCAGAGAGAAAGAGAGAGAGGAAGGAAGAAAGGGAGGAAGGAAGGAAGGAAGGAAGGAAGGAAGGAAGGAAGGAAGGAAGGGAGAGAGAGAGAGAGAGGGAGAGAGAGAGAGAGAGAAGGAAAGGAAGCTTCAGGGCTTCCTTCAAGCTGCTGCCATTCTCATCCCGAGCCATACAAACATCTATTTTATTTTTTATTTAGTGGGTGACCAACTGAATTCACATGGCACTCTATCTTTCCACTTCTGCTGTCTCAATGGTCATTATTGTGTAAGGTGAGACATGTGAACATGTGTAATTAATTTCAGAGACTTATCCAAAAAAGTTTCTTTCTTAAAGAGTTTAACATCCCATTTGAAAACAACAGATTCAGTATGATATTATATAGAGAGCTCATTTCCATGAATTACATTATTCTGATTTGAAGTCACTGTCACTGTCCTCCCATTGTTCATCGATTTGCTTGAGCAGGCCCAGTAAGGTCTCCACTGTGACAATTGTTACTGTGTTTGGCATATCGAATACGTCACCGGTAACTTGCCAGGCTTTGCCATGCGGGTGAGATACTCTCAGTAGCTTGCCGGGCTCTCGAGAGAGGGGCGGAAGACTCGAACTTGGGTCGGCCATGTTGGCCACTTGCCAGGCAAACGCCCTTCCCGCCGTGCTATCACTCCATGATAAAACATTATTTTCAGAAATAATGCTCAGCACAAATTTTTCTTCCAGGATGCAATACAAATAAATTTTTCTCTATATCAGTATTTATAAAAATTCTCTCCTCCACCACAATTTAATCAAGCATCTCTCAGTCTTCAAGAAGACTGGGTATCAACTTGGCTTAGATAGAAAAAAAAAAACAAACACTAACATATTTCTAATACTTTGCTTACACTCCTTGATGACATTAACCTGCCTGAGAAGATGCCAAACATCACAATAATTGACTATTTTTCTCAACCAACCTGAAGATAAGGCATTTGTGATTCGTGAAGTAATTTCAATGAGCAGAGGATAATTAAGCAGGTGGGTATCCCATGAACTTAACCCAAGTGAGTTTTAACCAATGTTTCTCCTTCTGTCTAATCAAGTCTCTGCCAACGCCTGTATTCCATTAGTACTTATGTGTTATTGCTTAATTTCAAATAAGTTGTTATGAAGTTTTCTATAAATTTAAGGTATATAATTTACAGATTTAACCCTTTTATGAATTATTATGATAATTCCAGAATTATCTGTCCACTGTCCATGTCCACTGTCCTCCCGTTGTTCATCGATTTGCTCGAGTGGGCCCAGTAATGTCTCCATTGTGAGACCTCTTGTTACTGTGTCTGGCATGTTGAATACTCTTGGTAGCTTGCCAGGCTATCCAAGAGGAGCGGAGGAATCGAACCCGGCTCAGCTGGGCTGGCTGAGCGCAAGGCAAACGCCCTACCGCTATACTATCACTCCAGAATTATCTATCTTCAAACAATTCATCTCATTGTAATTAATTCTTGGATGAATTTTCCAGTCTAGGATCTTATCAATATTGAAGTATATATTTCATTAAATATAATAGTAATATTATTGGATGAACCAGTATGCTATGCATTAGATGTCCAAATTTATGCCCTGCCCAGCTGTATATGTGGACCCTTTAACAACATCTCCAGAATTTTCTCATTTTCATGCTCCTGAAAACTGCTGAAATTAATTCTTTCTTTAAAACTCACAATATTACAATGTGGGGTAATTACTTTTAAGCCTTTTTACTCTTTCATTACTTGTAGTATGTTTTCCAGATACAATTTTTCATCTCTATTTCTTCTTTAAGAAATGACTCTCTGGGGTTGAAAAAAAGGGTACATTGGATAAGGAGCTGACCTTACGTCTTTGAAACTCAGGCTTGATCCCAGGACCACATATAACCCGGGGGGTACATGAGAGTGATCTTTTTGTGCAGACCCAGTAGTAAGCCCTGATAACTGTTGAGTGTGGTCCCCCAAAAAAGAGCCACTTGTGTAAACACACAAAAAATAAATAGGCCGGCGGTCAGGCCGCTTCCCCACTCCAGGGAGGTCGATGGCAATGGTCAGGCGAAGGAAGGAAATGAGGCCAAGCTGGTTGGTCTTAGCAGCAGTTTATTACATGGAAGAGATGTATTTCATGGAGGCCCCAGGATCTCTCAAGCACGTGCACCTTTGTTCTCTCAGCTTCTGTCCTCAGCCCCATCTTCCCAGGTTCTCTGATGCACGTGTCCCCCCAGAGAGCCCTGAAATCTCCCTTATATAGATCATGGTACCTCTAAAGGGCGCAATATAGTGATGTCATCAAAAGGAGTTACAGAAAGAACACTGAGGCAAAACATACATTGTTTCTTTACATTGGCAGGCCAGTAATCCTGGCCTCACCTTTTTACAAACTACAAGCACTTAGATTAGCACAACAAAGACCAGTCTGCTATAGCTTGGAATCTGCATCTCCAAATCAGCCAGCCTGGAGCCAGGCATCTACATCCCAAAAACCAGGCCTGGCTTAGCTGTATACCTAAGGCCAGCTAGGTTCCTGTGAGATAAGAGAAACTACCTCAATATACTGAAATCATTTACTGAAGGCAGTTTGAAGGGGAGAAAGTTCAGTCTCATCCAAGGTAGTCAGGACACAAAGGAAAACTGCTTCTAGGACGTGTTTCTCCTCTCCTTGTCCAACCAACATATAAGCATACATAATATTAATCATTTTGTATGGACACAGTGAGAAATACTTTGAGCTTATAGAATTGCTCTCCTAGGGCCATCTCGATCTCAGACTGCAGTGCTCAGGCCAGATATCTTTCACATTCCTAGCAGCAGGGCCCTAGTCTCGTCGTTACTTTTGGATCATGACAGCATTTGCCTATGATCAACCTCTTAACTTATAGTTAAGAATCGTGGCACCTTGGCCTGGCCCATCGCGATGCCAGGGTAGCACATAACTTACCGGCTTGCCCTGGTTCCATCCAGTCCCACGTCGGGACCCTGCCCTTGGGGTGCTAGGAAGTGAGGGCAGCTGAGGTTTAAGTTGAGAAGGCAGATGCCCAGGAGTGAATAATATTCAAAGCCAATCAATTCCTAAGTTACGGAGCATATTAATTAATTGTCTTCCTGTATCTATACAAAAGGACATTGCATTAAAGTAAACTGCTCAAAAGACATAAGGAGAGGAGAAAGGCAATATTAACTTACAGTACAGCTTCAGTGTCTAAGAAAGATGAGACCTTACAAATTGGTTGGGGAAGAGAGCATAGAAGTGGTTACAGACAAAATAATAGAAATGACTCAGGAGCACTGTGATGGTTGCAACCTGATAAACCTAAGCTCTGTGTACCCCAACACCACTAAAAAAAGGAGAAAGAAAAGAAGACTTTCTGATGAGATTTCCCCCAACCCATGTTTGAATTCTGTGATTGAATTTCATTATCAATCTGTGATTGATTTGTCTAGTCTATATTATGTAAATAACATATACTACCACATGGCATGGTATTTTCAAACATCAAGTAAAATGTATGTATTTTTGAACACACCCAGCTATGCTCTGGTCTTATTCATGTTTCTGGGCTTAGTGATCTCTGTGGGTTCTCAAGGGAGCATATATGCTGCCAAGGATTGAACCAAAGTTAGCCATGTGCCAGATTTGCACCCTACTCGCTGTATTATCTCTCCAAACTAATGCGCTTTTTTTGTCTTTTTAGGTCACACCCGGTAATGCACAGGGGGTACTTCTGGCTCTACACTCAGAAATTACTCCTGGCAGTGCTCAGGGGACCATAGAGGATGCTGGAAATCCAGGTCAGCCGCATGCAAGGCAAACACCCTGCCTGCTGTGATATTGCTCCAGTCCCTAAAACTACTGCATTCTTAATAGGATATTACTTTGTTATGCAGAAACATTTAAATGTAATTTATTTATTTAAACTTTTGTTATTCTTGCCAATTTATACCCTATAATCCATTTATCTCAGCTCTGATTTCTTCATTGGATCCCATGACTTTAGGTCTTTAATCTTTTTAAAGCTATTTTATTTTTTATTTGAGGTCATACCTTGCAGTGCCCAGGAATTACTTCTGCCTCTGCACTCAGGGATCACTCACAGTGCTCAAAGGACCATATATAGTGCTGGGGATTGAGTTGGGCACATGCAAGCCAAGTGCAGTCCATGCTCTACTAACCTTGAGTTAACTTTTGTATATCGTGTGAGATCTTGATGCGATTTCATTATTTTTTCATGTGATACCCAGTTTTTCCAAAACCATTTGTAGGTTGACGTTCCTTTCTTTATTTATAGTCTTGTACCTCCATAATCATTAGCAATTTACAAAATTCAATTCATAATGACTATAAAATTACACTTCATACTGGTAAGAATGTATTAGTTCTAAAACATCAAAAACATGTATTTGAGGGTGTGGGAATCAAAAGGAATCTCCCATGACTCTTGTAGAAATGTAAATAGATTCAATCTCTATGGAAAACAGTGTGGCAAATTCACAAAATATTAAAAATAGGACTGTCGGTTTATAAAGCAGATTCAGTCTTATATATTTTTAAAAGAAAACGAAAGTATAAGTTCAAGTAGATTTATACACACCTCCGTTCATTTGAGCACTATTTGTAATAGCCAGGATATTAAGACAACATATGTGTCCAATTAGTGATGAGTACACAAAGAGTTCGAATATATGCAGTAATGGAATCTAGAGTTTTAAGAAACATAAAACTTGGTCTTTTGCAACAATATGTATATTATAGTTGGGTTTATGGTAAATGAAATAAATCAGAAGGACTAAGACAAACACTGGATATTCCACATAGATGTGGGAAATAGAAGACAAGTACTTGAATTTAGACAGCAAAACTAAAATTACTAGAAATTAAGAAACGAGTTTGAATTAAATAAATGAAGGGGTTGAAAAGACTATGGAAACCATTGTGGCAATTTGGTGGTGAGTATAGTGTAATAATAGATTATTGCAGATGTATAGAATTGCATCTTAAGACATATATTTGTTCAAAACTATTACATGCATCAATAAAAGTGAAGATAAAGTTTACTTGTAATATTAAAAATGTTTTTCTGTAAAAGGCAAAATTTGAAAAAGAAAAAAGCCCAATCTTCACTGCACAAACCAGAGTGGTGTGCAGTACTTTCCCCGCTTTAGTAGTTACTGAATAGACCTGCTTTTAGCACTTTAAATAATGTCCAGCTGTGTTTGATGATATTCATTATTCAGAACTTTTCACAGTCCAGAGAAAATAAAAGAATTAGCAGTCTCTCCAACAGCTACTGTGCATTGTTGGATTTTCAGCACCTTCTTAGATTTGATACAATGAATTATGAATCATTATCATCACAAGTGGATGTTTAATGGATCACATATCAAGTGCCTTGGATATTTCCTTGTACAATGCAATTTTTTAATATAACCTTTTACGAGTATTTTAGAATAATTTAAAATTGAATTTCAGGTCACAGCAGGTGGCAAATTCACAAAATACTCTTGACTCCGTGGTGGTGATGGGGTGAGGAAGGTCACTCTTGACCGGGCTCAGAGAATATGTGTCATCAAGTCTAGAACCCAGTTCCTCTGCTTGCAAAGCATCAACTGTAATTTCCTGAACTCTCTCTTTGTCTCAGAACATTTATAAAGGGTTCCATTAATCAAATTGATTTTAGAGTTCAATTTATAACTACACTGACTCCTTTTGTAAACCAGCAATAGGAATTGTATTATTTAAAGTGATTTGCTGGTTTTCCCTGGGAAAGAATGCCAACTCTCCACGTGCATGGTTTTAATATCATGATGCACATTTTTATTCAATTAACTGTGAACTGAAACAAGGCAATCTTATTGATGATTGCAAGTTCTTGAGTCTCTTTCACCAGAGTTGCATATTTTATGACACAAATTGTAGTTATAGCCTGTCTTTTTTTGTTTCTATTCTTGAGTTCTCAGAACTGTATTTTCCATCAAACACTTTGCTGTTCTCCATCCCAACAAGTTGGGCTGAGGCAAGGTTATCCTATATGGAAAGAAGAATCCTAATGCGTCCTGCAAGCATCAGTGGGCAGTATTAGACCCAAGGCTTTTAAATTGCAAAATAGCTGACTTTCTTGCTTTTAAAATGAAATGTGAGGTTTTTCAAAAATTATTTGAAAATTGTATGTTCCTCCAAAGTGCCATTCAAACTGCTGTTAAAGAGAACATTAGAGAGGGTACAGATCGTCCCACTATTAGGTTCCAATCACCCTTACAGACTCAAAGAGCTCTATCAAGTAGTTATAGAAAACTCATGAAAGTTAGGATAAAAAAATGAAGCAATATTAGATGTTGTCAAGGTGATTGAGGGTTTACAGGTAGTGATACTGATAGAAAGCTGGAGCAGTGAGTGACAGAAGATAGAGAATTTATAGAATTAAGTCTGAAAGCACAGATAAATGGCAGATTATTGGGATTCAGAAAACATAATGTAAGGGATATGTGGCTGGAAAGATCTATAGAAAATATTTTGTAATACTGAGGAAAAAATTCTCTAATATTACTTTCGGGGAGCTGGAGAAATAGCAAAGCCGGTGTGAAACTTGCCTTGCCGGATGCCTGGGTTTATTCCCACAAATTTTTGAGTGAGGCCCCCGCAGGACTGATCCTTGAGTGCAGAACCAGGAGTTAGTCACGAGCATAGTCAGGTATAGCCCTAACACCCCACCCATATTTAAATTAAATGGAAAAGAGATCTGGCAAGAAGTTATTTGTGGCAATATGCAAATGCATCACTATGCAAACTGTCCACTCTGCTACCTACATATAGTAGGGTAAGAGTTATATGTTTCTGTTTGGTTGGTCCGTTGCTTTTGTAAGCTTTTTGGGTCACACCCCATGATGTTCAGAGATACTCTTGTCTTTGAGCTCAGGAATTACTCCTGGCGGTGGGTGGGGGACCATGTGGGATGCCAGGATTGAACGCAGGTCAGCTGCGTGCAAGTCAAACGTCCTACCAACTGTACTATAGCTCTGCCCTGGGTAAGCACTAATTTTGACATTTTCAGAAGTTCATTGTTAAAGAACCATTCTCGTTTATCTTTCATTATCAAAGTCTCTTAATTTATTTTATTTTATTTTATTTTATTTTATTTTATTTTGCTTTTTGAGTCACTCCCATTGATGTTCAGGGGTTACTCCTGCCTCTGCACTCAGAAAGTACTCCTGGTGGTACTCAGGAGGCCATATAGGATACCTAGGATAGAACCTGGTTCAGCCTCGTGCAAGGCAAATGCCCTCCCCACTGTGCTCACTCTGGCCCAACTCTTAATTTCAATTACATGTCCTTTAATATATTAGAATTGTAGGATTAAACAACTCCATTCTGAACCCTATCCCACATCTCTGGGAGTTATGCATTTGAAAGCTATATCTTCCATCCTCCCCCATAAATGTCTCCAATTGTGATTTGCTGAAAAACTGCTGTACGTGAAACCAAGGCGTTTCATCCTTAATGTTACAAAGAATACCCTTTAATAGACTCCAGAGATAATTTTGTGAAGAATGTTCCTTAAGATTCAGTCTCAAGAGTTTTCATTAGTGACTAATATGGGAAGATTTTTCTTCCTTCCCTTTAAATTTGGATCTTTTCTGCCTTTCTTCATCATAGGAAAAGAAAATCAAATCTTTATGCTTGTGCTTTTGTTTTGTTTTTACCATACAAGTTTTTTTTTTTTTTGCTTTGGAGATCAACATAGTGGGGTGTGTATATCCATACATATATAAGTTTGTGTATGTATGGATGTGACCATTTTATTTAATGTTGTAATTTAATTGTGTTGCAGAAGCATTTAATATATTTTCAGCAATAGAAAGCACATGAGAATGGGAAATAAAATAGGAACAGAACTTTCTGTTTTGTATTCAGAGCAATTTTAGAACTGATTTCATTAATTTGTTGCCTATTTCAGAAGTTTTTGCACACAAAGTAGAAATTGTCCTTCAGGTTCATTAGTATATGGAGAGCATTCTCCCCGGAAATTTGAGTCTAGATAGGCTTTTGATATTCATTTCTGTGCTAAATAGTCCATTCTTATTAGATTTAATGGTTAAAAACAAAACTTTAGGAAATAAGAATAGAATAATTGTCTTTTCACCATTACCACTTTAAATTCAAATTAACTTAACCAAACTACAGTTCTAATTAATCTATTCATGATTTCATTTTGCAATTGAGATGGTGAACTTTTTATCAGTTTGAAAAATTCAGAAAAGTTATCTTCCTTTTGGCATGTACGTGTTTGGGTTTTATGATATCGTCCCCACTCTTTGGGTGTTGAATAGTCCTCAAAGTCTACCCCAAAGGCTGGCGAATAGAGTCACTTGAATCAGAACTGTGGAGGATTTCTGAATACAAACCTAACTTACCTATTTTTTTGGTTAGCAGTATGGGCAATAATATGATTCTAAATTGAAGTTTAAGAATACATATGCTTAGTTCTTCAGAATTTAGGCAGTGAGAGTGTGTTCAATTCAATGAGTCAAGCTTCTTAAATATAGAGATTAGCATTATTGAAGATTTTTTTACCTATGTGTCCCTTTGACACAAATTTAGTGTTTATTTCTGTTTCTTAATTATTAATTCCTCATTTTTACTTGGACACATTTTGCCTTTGGCTACTTTTATGCAAATTAGTAAGTGCCTTACGTATTTAGTATTTTTAAATATTTTTCTAATCTTTTAACTCCTTATTGTTACAGTCTCTAATGATGTTTGGTATTATTAGACAATGATCTTTCTTTTGAAGATCGTGCACGTGTCTTTTCTAGTTCTGCATCCACAATGCTCAAGGTTTCATTTAGTGCTTGACTGAAATGGAATTGATGGTGGAAAGGCATGCCAGTGTCCCTGTACTATCTCTCTCTCTGGATCCAAAAATTTTTATTTTATGTACATTTTTTATGTTTTAATTATGTTTTATTATATTTTATTTTCTGTATTCAAGATCTGAATACATACTCTCTCAATCTTAATAAATAACATCAATTTTATTATGTATATATTTTACTAATTTTTTGGTGAGGCTGCCACATCTGCTGTAGTCAAAGTTTACTCCTGATTCTGTACTAAAGGATCACTTCTGGTGCCACTCTGAGACCAGATGAAGTATCAGGAATTGAACCTGAGTCAATCACAAAGAAGGTATGCCTCTTACCTTCTGTGTTATCTTTTAAGCCCCTACTTACTAATTCATAATGGAATATCACCGAGTCTATAGTCCTGGACAAAAGTCTAGAGGGGCTATTGATGGAAATACACAATGTGTGCTATAAGTAACTGTAAATTAAAATTATTAAATCCTGAATTATTTTTCTTTAAGCCAAAAGTTATACTGATTATGCTACTTAACAATTTGTTTCTAATTTTTAGATCATTGCTTTATAATCAAAGCATTCATCTGCCTATGAATACAGTTTTCTTTATATTTAATATATTTTATTAAAGTTTAATTGCTTTAAACTCTTCTTCTGACAGCTTAATCCATCTGACAAATATTTTATTCAATATACATATACACACGCAAGGAGAGATGATAGATAAAGGTGTATACACAAAAATGTTAGTATACATATATGTATATCTATGTTTACTATGTTTACTATGTCACACTAAAATCAGAATTCTATATGCAACCTTTGGTATTGTTAAGACTTTGACATGGATGGGCACAGGGCTATTGAAATTTTAATGGTTTTGATGGGACAAAAATTCACAACAGGTTTTCTGAGAAATTGGAAGCAGTATTTTAAAGTATAAGAGATTTGATTCAATATTTTATATAACATTATATAAAGATATATTTCTTTTTTCTTTTTGCTTTTTGGGTCACTCTCAGTGATGCACAGGGATTACTCCTGGTTTATGCACTCAGGAATTACTCCTGGCAGTACTCTGGGGACCATATGGGATGCTGGGAATCAAACTCGTGTTGGCTGCGTGCAAGGCAAACGCCCTAATTAGTGCTATCACTCCAGCCCCTGAAGATATATTTTTTTCCCCCTCCAAATGCTTGCAGTTCATACAGACACTGAAATGTACCAAAGAACCAACGATATAAATTTTAAAGACCTCAATCACCTCATCTATAGTAAATGTAACCAAAGTTCTAATCTGATGGCTTGGATGTTTGCTTTCTAGCTTCTCCAAATGCTAAGTGGTTCTTCAGTTTTCAGAAGTTCCAAAAGTTTTTGCCCATTGTCTTGAAGTATATATTTAGAAAATATTCCTCTTATTCTCTCTGTTAGCTATTCAATACTATTGAAGAACTTATATAATCCTTGAATATTTTATGTCTTTCACGGTGCTCTATAAGACTGATCAACTTAATCTTTTAAATTGTACATATTTTTCAAGTAATCACAGATTACTTGGAATCCTGCTCCTCTCCCCCAAACACACACACACACACACACACACACACACACACACACACACTGGGTCAAGACATTTGAGAATCACCCATAAGATGATGAGGATATAAAGAGCTAGTATAATATGGCCAGGATTGTGTCCATAATGGACCATGTCCATTTTCCTGAGTCACTGTCCTTTAGATTGGCCCTTTAGTTTGACATTTTCTAAAACAATTGGTGATTTGAAAGGCAGAGACAGTGTTGTGTGATTTATACACAGAAGTCATTTGTTAGGTTAGAAACCTGTGTGACTGTGAATCTGGAAAACAGAGGCTAAGATAAAAGCTAGATCTAGACTGAAAACATTATGCAGAAATGGCAATGACCCTGCTTCTAATTCCAAAGAAGAAATTTACACAACAACCTTCACTGCTGTTTTTGTCATCAACATCAAGTAAGGTATTTTTCCTTCAGTGGAAAATGCATAAAGTTTAATCTAACTGCCATAAGAATATAGTCACTATTTTATTCTGTATCTTAGTCACTGGTTAATTGTGTTTTCAATTGCTGGTGTTTCTATGATATATCCAGGCATTTGCTTAAGACTAAACATGTTGGGGCATTTCCTCCAGATAAGAAAACAGCAAATATAGTTTATTTCAACAAGGTGATTTATGCCCTTTATAATACTTGAATTTTATTTTAACTAAGGCTTTCCTGTATTCTTATTTCAGTATCTAGAGTGAAGCAGTTGGATGATGAGAGATATATGAAAACTTCTCCTCTAATAATGTTAATAGTTATGTTGGTTCACTTTTCATAGATGAAAGCAAGTCACTTGGTCAAGTATAGTGATAATGGTCAGTGCATTAGCCTCATCCCCTAAAACGATACAAAAGTTAAATATCAAAAGCAAAGATATAAAATATTTATATTGAACGCAGTAGACTATTGGTAGCATTCATAAAAATGATTTTATTACAATTTCTATTTTTTTTAAACTTTGAAGTGAATTACACTAGATCCTTTTAGATATTGGGAATGATTTCAGATGCTCAGCAGGTATGGTGAGATAAGTTATCATTATTTTTGTAAGATATATCTTAAGCTATGAAAAGTATTTTTAATAGTTTTCCTTTCATGAATACTTGTAGCATTAGTCATAAAAGAAGCATCTCCAGATATCAGAATATTTTAACTTTTCTAACTTTTCAGATATTACTAGTAATAATAGTAATAGGCTTGTAGCTGTTTAATATTCCTATCCGTGTCCCTGTAGAATCACATTTTTGCTCAGATTTAGTCAGAATATCACCATGATGTTTGTAGTTTTATGGTACAATAAAAGTTATCTCATTAGTTTTAGATTATATCTAGATGTTATACGTTTAAGATGTATGGTTTAAGCATGGCCTATACTGGTTACTAAAATTAAGGTATTACCCTCTTTGAAAACAAGGCCGAATTTCTTGAATAGATTCTAGCTTAAACTATTGACTGTGTCCCTGCATGGGGTTGTATAACTGAATGTGAATGGTCATGAAAATGCATCATAAAATAAATGTACTGGTTATTGTCAATAAATGATTTGTGCACTCATATTATATTCTTGATATCATGTAAAAACTTGTTAGATGAGCACTTTTCTCAAGTGGAAATAGCTTAAGAACATGTAAAATAAACTTCAAAAACAACTGCAAATAGGATACTACTGTGAAATATCTTGGGAATAATTTTGTTGAAATATATCAGTATAAATCAATACAAAATGCTCAAGAAACGAAATGATTTTCTTAAGAGGACTCTATAAAAATCCATCATATTTGGCTCTGAGGAGAGTGTGTTATCCCTTTGGAGAAAATAGTTGTTCACTCACAACTTTATTCAGTTAGTAAAATAGAAAGAGACTTAGAGGTTCTCAATATAAGTTTTTAGCCATGGAATCTCTTCTCTATACTGCTAAACTGAGTATGACAAATAGAGACAGTTTTTGGGGAAAAACTAAAAATTTGTCAAAAATTTTATGGTTAAAATTTAAAAAATCTATTTTCTATATGTCCTATAGTACATTAAGAAAATTACTGTATCACTGTCGTCCTGTTGTCCATCGATTTGCTCGAGCGGGTGATTTGCTCAAGCGGGGAATAACATCTCCATTTGTTCCAGTCCTGAGATTTTAGAAGCCTCTCCTTACTCATCCTTCACAATGCACATTAAGAAAATTTAACTAAGAATGTCTTGGAAAAGGTATTAATTGACAAATAGTGCTCAAATTGTTGTTATAAAAATACTTATCGAAAATGAAAGGTTAGTCCACTAGCCACCAAATTCCTGAGATCAAATAATTTTCCCTATAGAATATATGATAATTTACTTAAATTTTCTTTACCTCTAAAGAGCATAATTTAAGTAATATTAAATTAATTCATGAAAAAGACAAATTAGAAACAGAAAAAGAGAAAATCAAGACCTACTTAATGGAATAAAATTCTCCTTTAAACATTTGGCCAACAATTTATGTTAATTTAATGAGATTACTACTTGGGTTTATAAAAGAGGGGCTGGTATTTCAGAAAGAGGAGAGGTTACATAAATTTGGAAGGAAAAAAAGCACTCAAAAAACTAAAAAATAGTCTTTCCGTCAGGATTCTAATGAAAGTTCAGCAATGTACATTTAATAGACCAGGAAAATTTTATTTTTTAGAAATATTATCAAGTAATAATAAGGTGAAAAGTTTTCGAGAAACCTATTTTTGATGTACATTATTTTGCTATCTTTAACATAAAATTCTTCCTCACTTAAAAATAATCATTAACATTGGTTTATACTTCTGTATATGTATTTGGAGTAAAAGTGCAATCCTCTTTAATATATGTGCCACTGTTACCGTAGCACAACTATTACCAAGGTACAAATCTCTCTCCATCAACATCCAGGATCCATTATATACTCCAAGTATATAACGTATACTTTGGGTACCTTCCTCCTGGTATTATTTACCCTTATTTTGTTAAGAGTTTTCATTCTAAACTAAGGTCCCATTTACTTAAAAGCTCACTTTGCAACTATTGATATAACTGGATGGTTCTTTATCTTTATTGACGTGTTGTATCATATTAGTTTATTTGTATAAGTTGCACCATCCTTGTGTCTGTGATAATACCTACCTGGTTATGATGTATGATTCTTGTAATATGTTATTGAATTTTGTTCTTTGTCTTCTTTTTTTTAGGGGGTGGGAGTCACAACAGTGATGTTAAAGAATTGCTTCTGGCTTAGTGTTCAGAGATTACTTCCAGTGGGCTCATAGGACCATAGCAGGTGCTAGGGGGAAAAAAAAAAGCAGGTATACCTTGTGCAAGGTGAGCACCATTTTGGTTGGACTATCTCCGCTGGCCCCAATTTTATTTGCATGAAGTTTGTTGAAGACTTTCTTTGCTTTAGTATCTGTGGTATTTGTGATATGTATGGTATGTGTGTCAGGTGTGGTTTGTGTCTTGGTCTCTGTGATGTGTGTGGTGTATATGGGGTGTTTGTGTTGTCTGTGTGATGTGATGGGTGTGTGCTCATGTGTGTACATGTGTGGTGGTGCTCTAATAGGGTAACATTAGTCTCATGAAAGATATTTGGTAAAGCTTCATCTTTGCCATTTTATAGTGGATATTGAGAAAGATACGTCGTTTCTGAAGACTTATTAGAAGTTACCATCCGGTCCTGACTTTTGCTTTGGGATGTTTTCTAATCACTATTTCAGTGCCATTGATCCCGTCAGGTTTTCTCTGTCTACTTGGTTAAGTCTTGGCTGGTGTTAAGTCTTTACCTGTGGGTAGGACTTATGTGTGCGTGGGCCTGGGTGGTGGTTACAGGGTTCCAGTTTCTCCTCCAAAGAGAAGTTGCTGAGAATGACCAGATATTCAGCTATGCATGTTTGATCCTAACAGAGTTCAATGAAGCCTTGCGGTGACTCAGGAAGCCACATTTGTGTGAGTTTGTCATCACCAGTGGTACCAATTTGGGATATTCCTGAATCTGTCAAAGAATTTGAAGTTGCAAACATCAGACAATTGCTGTTGTGGTGAAATCAAGCAGGAATAGATGAACTCATTGTCATTGACAGTCTGGATACTACTAAGGCACCATGTCCATGGAGGTCTGGGCATGACCAGGTAAGGATGAATCAATGAATCAAAAGGAAGGTCAGGCCTCAGACTCAGACTCAGATGGAGCTTGTGCATCCTAGTAGAGAGGTGGGATATTGCTGCTGGTATATATTGCTGGTAGTATAACAAAGAAGCACCACGTGTCTGGTACCTACTTGATGGATATCTTTCTGGCAGTCTTAAGAGTAGAGAACGTGAGAAATGGTGTGTGTGCCCATAAGAATCCAGAGGGCGCTGTGTGCTAAGTCTAAAGGATCAAGAGCATGAATGGGCAATTCTAGTTTTCAAGTCTCCAGTGTCTACTGGATATCAGTGTTGGCAAATTCAGAATCATGGGTTTGGGGTGCCAGACCTGTGGCATCTAGCTTCCCTTCTCCCTAAAGTAAATGTTTTAACATCAGAAATCTCTTCTCCATTGCATTAGTGCCCTGATGAGGAGGATTTGGCTTTTGTTGGGAGTTTCCAACTGTCTCCAGTCTGTCTGGGTACTATTGTTCACTGCTGCAGTCTTTGTTCCACTATGTATCAGGTCAATTTCTGTGTAAATATACCCCTATTTAGGTTTAGATATAATGTGAGGGACTGGAGCAATAGCACAGTGGGTAGGGCATTTGCCTTGCATGCGGCCAACCTGACTTCGATTCCCAGCATCCCATATGGTCCCCTGAGCAGTTCCAGTGGTAATTTCTGAGGGCAGAGCAAGGAGTAACCCTTTTGCATCACCAGGTGTGATCCAAAAACGCAAAAAAATAGATATAATGTGATCACTGGCATATATAAGATATAAGCCAGGGTTCTCTGTATTTAGCATCTTGGCCCTGCCTTTAGTTGATAACTACTCTGTCAAAGACTGATAGATATTGAGCAAGCAACACTGTATCACTGTATCACTGTTATCCTGTTGCCATCGATTTACTCAACCAGGTGCCAGTAACGTCTCCATTGGTCCGTGCCCTGAGATTTTAGCATCCTCTCCTTACTCGTCTTTCCCAATGCTGCTGGATTGGAGGCTCTTTCAGGGTCAGGGGAATGAGATCCATTATTGTTACTGTTTTTGGCATATCGAATACACCACAGGGAGCCTGCCAGGCTCTGCCGTGTGGGCGGGATATTCTCGTTAGCTTGCTTGGCTCTTCAAGATATATATATATATATATATATATATATATATATATATATGCGCCATTGCACAGTGGTAGGGCATTTGCCTTGCAGGTGGTCGGTTCGGCCAAGCCAGGTTCAATTCTTCCACCCCTCTTTGAGAGCCTGGCAAGCTACTGAGAGTATCTCGCCTGCATTGCAAAGTCTGGCAAGCTCCCTGTGACGTACTCGATATGCCAAACACAGTAACAAGTCGCACAATGGAGACGTTACTGGGCCTGCTCAAGCAAATTGATAAACAACGGGAGGACAGTGCTATGGTACTACAGCTTGTCTATAAACTAATTTAGATTTGTCCATAAATTAAAGAATATCGACATACAAGACTTTGAAATACATATATATCCCCGACACACACACACATACATATATATATGTACATACATATATATATATATACATATACACACATAATATATTCCTGGCACACAGGAACGCCAAGACCACCTATATATATATATATATATATATATATATATATGTACATATATATATACATGCATATACATAGAGAAAGAGAGAGAGCAAGCATAAAATTAGAAATTCATGGGAAGACACCTACTTCACACTAAGTTGCAGGAGTATGAGTCAGGCAGCCAACATGAAACCAGTAGTCTGCTTGACCCAGTGAGTCATGCTGCCTGGCATGATTGAGCTTCAGAGCTATGCGCTGGATGACAATGGAAGCATCAAAATTAAGTTCTGAAGTCCAGCAGGTTGAGTACTGCCCACCTCTGGCTGCTGGATAATCCTGACTAGCAAGTCCCAGTTTTTCTGTGAGCACTGCTTAGGGAGAGCCTAAGTAGTGTTCGTGTTTCTCCACTGACATCTCGGTTGCGTAAAACTCAGCTCATTTCAAGAAGAAAAGAAAGGCAAATGTGTTTTTTTTTCCTTCTCTTCTATGGTCGTTGCTTAAATTTCCATTAGCCTCTATTAACCAACACAAACGTGGAACTAGTGGGCCAAGGAAAACACATCTCCAGGGACTGGAGGGGTAGCGTTGCGGGTAGGGTATTTGTCTTGCACGTGGTCGGTCTACCCAAGTTCGATTCCAAGAATCCCATATCGTCCCCTGAGCACCTCTAGGAGTAATTCCTGAGTGCATGAGCCAGGAGTAATCCCTAAGCATCGCCAGGTGTGACCCAAAAAGCAAAAAAAAAACGCGCAGACGCATGACACATTATAAGACAATTCCTACCCATTTATGCCTCTTGAAGAGCCCAGCAAGCTACCGAGAGTATCCCGCCTGCAAAGGTAGAGCCTGGCAAGCTCCCCGTGTCATATTCGATATGCCAAATACAGTAAGGCCAATAGGTCTCATTCCCATGACCCAGAAAGAACCTCCAATCATTGGGAAAAGATGATTGAGACTCTCAGGGCTGGGAGGAATAAAGATGTTACTGGTGCCCGCTTGAGTAATTCAAGGACCAATGGGATGATAGTGATAGTGATAAGTAAAAGATGAATAAAAAGTGTTCATTTATACATTTATTTTAACCAGATGAAAATCTATGTTTTTATTTGGAGTGACAATAATTTAATAAATTAAAATTATGTTAAATGTTCTTGAAACCAATCAAAATTCACAGAATTGGAACGGCTGAGAGAAACATCAGTTGTTCTGATTGATATTTATATTGAATATCATAGTGTTTGATGTACAACACTATATGCAATTAAATAAGCATATAGCACAAAATTATCATTTAATGAAAGAAAACTTTATTAAGATAATACATAAAAAATAAGAAAAAATACATGATATGAAGTAGATAAGCAGGTCATAAGGTCTATGAGACTTTCAAGTTTGTGTGGAATTTTAATGAAATATTTCCCCAAAATGCAATGTAGAGTTAGAATTGAATTTGCTATACCATTTTATCAGGCATGGGTGAACAGGTAAACATGATTAGTCACAATCACAATCACAAATCACAAATCATCCTGTTAATCGTTGATTGCCTCGAGCAGGCCCCAGTAACGTCTCCTTCATAGTGGCCCTGAGGTTATATTCAAGGCTCTTTAGGAGAATGAAACCCATCATTGTTACTGGTATTTGGCATATTTGGTACGCCACGGGGAGTTTGCCAGACTCTGCCGTGTGGGCAGGCTACATTTGGTAGCCTGCCAGTTTGTCAAAGTAGGAATGAGATGTCATAATAAGATGTCGCGCAGCCTCAAATGCGGCCGCGCAGTTCCGGGAGCTGGTTTTTATAGTCTCAGAGTCTTGGCTGCTGATGGGATTACATGGCGCCAGGGGGCCAGTTGGTGGGTGTGACCCCCGCCTACTGGAATTTGGAGGATCTGGGTGGAAGATGCTCGACTCCAATCCGAGTAGGCTTGGAGTCTCGGCCCCGGAACCCGCGTGGCTTTGTCCCTCTGCCAGTACCTTCATGTGTGCGGAGAGTGGTCTCAGCATGGTGGTGGCTGGTCCTGGAGGTCTTTGGCTGCCGGGGCCCTGGTCAGGGCGGGGAGGAAAGCTCAACCCGCTCCCCTCCAAGGGGCCTCAGCGAGGAATAGCCAGGCGCGGGGGAAAGAGACTGCACTGTTCTCCCTCCGGGAGCTGGTTTTTATAGTCTCAGAGTCTTGGTCGCTGATGGGATTACACGGCGCCAGGGGGCCAGTTGGTGGGTGTGACTAACTAACATGATTAGTGGCAAATGAAAATAAGCAATAGGGCCTGGAGAAGTAGGACAGTGGGTGGGGCATTTGTCTTGCAAGTAGCTGGACCCAGGTTTGATTCCCAGCATCTGATATGGTACCCCAGCACCCAGGAGTAATTCCTGAGTGCATGAGAAAGAGAGAGACCAGGAGGAAGATAGAGGCAGGAGACTGAAGCAGAAGACAAAGGCGGGCTAGAGACCAGGAGACAGAGAGGGGCAGAGACCCAAGAGAAGACAACGGCAGAGAACGGAGACAAGAGGAAACCCGTAGGAGTCTCAAGATGATGGAGTTAGACGTGAGCCGGGAGACTAAAAAGAGAACAAAGACTGAGCCATGAGGAAGAGATTGGATGACCTGGGCAGTCCGCCCATCACTAGTCCTTCGCCCATCATTCAGAAGAGCCTGAGGAGGAAGCTTCCAGCTACAAAACACCACCATCGCGTCCTACCCACCCACAGGCCACCACAACTCTTTTCACCCGTTCCTGTTTTATCTTCTGGTGGTGTTGTGAAAACTCAGTGTCCCCACGGGTACTAGCAAGGGCACTGTGGATTGCGGCCATCAGAATCCTGTCTGTCAACCCCACAATGAGTCAGAACAATAAAGGGCCAGAGAGCATGCTGGGAGATACTCAGAAACAACTCAGGCTTAATCTGTCATCCTTTGCCTCCAACTCTGCACCACAGAGGAAAGTTGACCTCTGAAGCGCTCTTCAACCTGCACCATCCAGCACTCATGCATCAACTTCGCCTGCACCTGCTGTTACAACTGCCAGCAAAGCCAGCCCTGATTTCAATTTAGCCATGTAAATAGATGGGCACTATTAAGAAGGGAAGGCAAGACACAATCTCAACCTCAACGCAAGATTCCTCTGTCTCTTTAAACTCCCCATCTCCACTAAGACCTCAGGAAGGCAACACTAATAGTCATCAAGTTGGCTGAGCCAAATGCTCAACTGCTCAGGGGGTGGGACTGAAGCGGGTTCCCTAGTAAGATGCTTGGTGACTGTGTTTTAGAATGCCTCTAGGCCATGAGGCGAACCCGGTGTCTTAAACAGAAGGAGAACCCACACTTGCCTGATCATCACCAGTCTCATCCAAGCCAGAGCACGGTGAACTGCCAAGTCCTCCAGTTTCAGCCCCAAGTGTCAAGCAGAGATAACCTCCCTTCATGCCTTCAACTTGGTGACAGTGGTGAGTTTACACTTTGAGAACCCAGGCGAGGCGTCTCACCCAACTCTATGGTTTGATAACCTGTGCTTTCAACAGACTTAGCTCACATGTTCTTCATCAAGACACATACTTACTTAGTGATGAGCTGGCATGCCTGTGTGGACTTGAAGGCCTAAACCTCCAATTGATGGGCATCTAAAGGTAAGGTGGACCCCCACTAGCAGAGGTAAGTGTGTAAACAAATTTCCAGGTTACTGGTGACTTTAAAGTCCTATCTGTATTTCCCACTCAGAGGAGAGTCTAATTGTAGACTTTTTAGGGTATTTGGAGTTAGAATCATAGCACTAATACTCCAGTAAGATGGGAAACATTCTAGGCCTTTCCAGAATCTTCCAGTGTTTCTTGAGCCAGACTGAACGGGTCAAAACATTTATGGATTTGACTCAGTATCTCTCCAGCAGAACAACTAGACTTTGGAAAGACTATATTTCCAGAGGACAACTCCGGTCCTGCTTTAACATAGTTTATGAAATAAATCCATGGCTCCCGGATGAAGGGACTCTAGACACCAAGATTTGGAAAGAAGCTAAAAAAAGTGTCTACATGGTTTCTAAAGAAGCAGCTAAGATCCCCATGGAATTCTGGGTTACAAGGGGGACTGTTAATTCTGTCCTCCTATTTTGGAGAAGTACAGTTGAGGTGGAGGATATTAGGGATAAGAAGCCCTCAACTCTTCCTATAACTAATCCCCAAAAGAGACACAACGTGTATCCAGTAGAAACATGCTCTCAAAAGAAAATATTTCTGAGGTTGGTGAATTAATCTTCCCTATGGAGAGACCCCCATCTCTTCCATATGACTTGATTTTAAAGTGCATCAGATGAAAGTGATGCAGGTGATGAGTTTACTGCCACTTCCTTGGATTCTGTGTTCAATTGTGGCTCAATCAAACGGCCTCCTGATGAGCTCCTAATCCTCCATTATAGCCAGGAGAGATGCAGCCTCCACTTTATCAAGGATTAAGAATGGATTTACTCAGTCATTTCAAAGAGATCTGTCTATCGTACTGACCCACATCTCCGTACTGTAAGGAATATGTTAAAAGATGGTGTCCAAGTGCCTATTGGGCGTCTCGTGATTTTCATGTGGTTGCAAAAACCCTTTTTAATACATGCAACAGAGCATGTGGTTCAGTGAGAAGGTCAAGGCAAAGCTTCATGATTTAGGTCATGTTGGATACAATTTTTCTGGGATTAAATTGATTTATGAGATGTTAATAGGTGACAGGAAGTGGCAAGGCCCTAAAAAAGCAAGTCATCTTTCCTCGTGCTATTTTTGCTCATGTCTGTAAGGTAGCCCTGGAAGATGAGAAATGACAGAGTCAGATTGGACTGGTTGTAAGGAGAGTTGCTGAAATAAGAATTGTTGAAGATGCCGAGGACGAGACTCTGGAACTAGACTTTGGGAAGGAGATGATGACTAGATGTTGAGGAGGGAAACTGGGGACTCTGGTGGTGAAAAAAGCACACTGGTGAAGAGATCGGTGTTGGAACGTTGTTTAGCTGAAACCCAATAGTGACCAATTTTGTAATGGCAAATCTCATGATGATTTAATTACAAATAAGAAAAAAAAAGGAAAAAGTGGTTGGAGACACCAAAATAGTGAAGTAGGGGTACCTATGTTATCCTTTTCCAATCTCAATAAAACCTGTACCCATCTGTCTAAATACTGATCTAAACTCCACAAAAACATACGTGTGTAGAAGGAATCTGATGCAGAGATGTTATGCAGAAAGAAGGCCGAGAGAAAGAATCGCTCGTGAAAGAAGAAACCCTTCACTAAAGAGTCAACTTAGATGAATGAAATTTCAAAGATGTGGAATCATATACCAGACGGTGTTTTCATAGAAACTTTGGCTGCCCCAATCCATGGTTCTCTACGTTCAGCCTGAGACCAGGAAACAAAAACAGTAGAACCTACTAACTGGAAATTAAATTGATAATCATGGAATATCATAAAATTTCAACTTCCTAATTAATTGATTACATCAGTTTAAAAAAGACAATCAAGATTTCATGCCCCAAAGAAATTCATATGCAAGTAAAAATTTTAGAAGATAGTTAGGCAAACCATTGTTTTATTAAGAATAAAACTGTCCTTGAGGCATAAAATCTGGGGTAAGAGAGTTGAGTACATTCTGCTAATATTTTTAGAGTGGTTAATAAATCGACAATAGAATCTGTAGTTAAAAGAACTAAAAGAGAAGAAAACATTGGAGTGGAGGTTTATCTATAGTAAGCCAGCTAAATAAGTAGGTATCTCCTTTCAATTCACAATGATAACTCTCAAAATAATGAATATTTGAAATGCAAAGGATGGCACATAAAACTGTCAAACACAGGGGAAGCTAAGCCTATCTAACTTGAGACAAGAATTAAGAGGTCTTATATTCCCCAAAGGGTAAACAATACCATGTTTATTTTCAAATAAATTAATGGTGTCTTTGAAAGATATTTTGTAGATTGTGTTTTTTTTTAAACCAAAAAGAGGTCATTTTTACTGGTAGAATTTCTCTTCCTGCTACCAATTATTTTAAAAAATACAGGGGATAAAAGGAATTCATTTTATTTCATTGATTTTAGAGTGCTAACGCTATGCCCAAAAGCAATTACTTTGTTTGTGCGAGCATACAAATATTTTTGGATTGTGCCTGTATTCCCCCAATGCACAAACTATCCTTCGTAGTCTGCGTTTTTTTCTCTCTAATGCACACAGCTATTGTATATCACATTTATGGCCTAAGGAGAGGAGGTAATGAGGGTCACCACAAGAAATTCCATAAAAAATAGTCCATTTTTAGGCTTTAAACTTTTATAATTCTGTTTAACTTACCGTAAAAGATGTAGCAGTCCTGTTTGCAAATTGTTTTGGCACCAACTTCTGGATATCAATAGAAAAGGCAAGGGAAGTGGTTAGACAAGTCAGCATCGCAGCATACTTGAGGTCATGTCATGGGAAAGAACCTTGTGAGTAGGCCTAAGTTTATACCATGTTTCCTAAACTCTAGAGTAAATTTGGGGAATATTTTATCTCCATCATAAGCTCGGTAGATAGAGTGTCTAGAGTGTACCTAGCCAGAGATGTCTCACATGGAACAGTGTCTTCTGGCAGCATTACAGGAAAAGATGCCTTAGTTTCTTTTAGTGGCTACAAAGGTGACAAGAGAAAGGACAGACTCAAGCCCAAACAAGAGAATGATAAAAATAAAAATAGCATCCACTCATTCCTATGTAGGTAAGAAGATTTTATAGTAGAAAATAAGGCCAGGGAATGTGCAGAGTGTCACCCAAACTCAGAAATAAAATCTTCTCAGAAATAAAATCCTAATTCAGAAATGAAATCCTCCTGAACTCCTGAAGAAATATACAGAAGGTTGATACGACACTCAACTAATTAATACTAAACATGGCAGGACATGAGAAATTGCACCAGAAATCGAATCCAGACACACAACTCATTTTTGCAGACTGATTGTGTTTCCTCTATGTTATTTAGTTAAATATTTTGAAAAAGACAGACAAGCAACACGACTGCAAAAACAGTGGATGAAAAGTCAATTTCTGTCTTGAAAATGAGTGACAGCATCAATAGATATATTTGTGAACTTTTCTTTACATTGTTTTCTGAATGTCTAGATTCAGAGGACTTTGGTGCTGCATTAATATCACTCTTTATATGAAATTATTCTCATTAAAAATGTAAAGAAAATAAATCCATACTATTATCTACTCAAACTTTATTTTCTAGTTTTTCAAATCTGGCGCTCATTTATAAGAGACTTATACTAAAAAGTTATTCAGATATAAACCCTATGTTCGGTCACTTTTCCTCTATTTTCTTCTCATTAACTATCAAGGTATAGAGCTTTCTAGGAAAATGTTCACCTATAAAAATCATCTTTTCTAGGTTTCTACTATTTTTGTAGTTAACACGTATTTGAAACAGACAATGTACAATATAAAATAAAAGTTAAGATACTTGCTAATAAATGTAAAGTTAAAATTTAATAGCTTTCAAGAGCAATAAAAATCATTAAAAGTCGTATAAAAGACTATGCAAAAAAAAAGACTATGCAGTAAATAGAATGTTTAACCTGTGGACACATTTAAAACTTGAATAAGTGTTTTTAGATTAAATAATAGATATCTAATTTAGGAGAGTCAGATTTCAGCAAATGACAGAGTTGATTTTGTTATAAGATTATAACAATGATGAGATGAATACCATTTATATGGTCATTTTTAAATACAAAATTAGTGTAACATAATTGAATATTTATGTATACATTTAAGAAACTGACATTTCTGAAATCAAAATAACTGTTAAATTTAATTTGCATTTTATTGGTGTTCTCCCTTCAAATTACAATACCACTTGCATTGGGGGAGTATTAAATATATTGTTAAATAAATCTACACAAATATTTGAATGGGATTCATATAAACTTGTCAATATATGTATATTTATATCAACATTTGGTTATAAAATCATAGGCCAATCCAGAATTTATAACCCTTTACTAAATCATATTACTAGATGTGGCTCATATCATTTTATTAGAATAGCAAAACAAGAAAATAGTTTATGTACCAAAACATTATTCCCAGATATAAAACCTGGTGTCTTGCTATGGTTTTTATATTTTCTTCCAAAAGCTATAAAATTTTCTCATATCTTGAATAAATAATATCGAAGTATAAGACTTAGATTTCAGATTTGTGGAGGAAGATGACTTCTTTCCTCTCACCTTGGCACCCAGCAGTGAAAACCTGCATAAAGATTTTGTCATTAAGTCTATGGTAAAAATCAATGTTGTTTTAAAGTTTAATGTGCTGCCTTATGTGATAAGGTTGTTAGATAAGTGATAAGACTTTTTGGTAGAATAAAATTGAGGAAAAAATATGCACTGACCTTCAAGGAATCTTATCTCTTCTTTATTCTGTATGGTTGTTCAGAGTGAATCTCAAAGAGAAAAAGGGAAGTGTCAGTTCTTGCTGTTATAAGAGCCTTAAAAAAATTAGCTAACAAGTCATGCCAGTAGTGATATCTGTTAGAACTAGAAACGAGGAAAGTAAAAAAAAAAAAAATGAACCATGAGACGAGATCATCATCTTTGATTCTCAGTTCACCTACACACACACATGCACACACACAAATACATGCACACACACACACACACACACAACTGGGTTAATGTCTAAATCAAAAATACAATGCAATTAAGGCCTCTATGGCCAATGAAATATTTTTTCAGAAGAGTTATAGAAAACATCTTCTTGGCTGGAGGACAGAGTTGGATAAATTTTGTGAATTTTAGTTCTGATAAATACTAGAACAATGTATATATACCTGAAAAATTTTAGAAAATTGTAAAAAAATGAACATTGTTTTATTAAATGGAAATATAGATTGTTTAAGTCTTATGTTGACTTTTTGTTTTGTTTTTGAGGCATGGTCAACTATGTTCTGGGCTTACTCCTGAGTCTGTGCTCAGGGACGACTCTTGGAAAGAAATGTGGTATCGAGGATAAAACCAGGGTCAATCACATAGAACACAAGCTCCTTATATCTCTGCATTACCATCTCTCTAAGCTTTATTTTTAATTGTTTACCTTTTTGTTTTTCTTGTTCTTCCTAAAGTAGGCCAGTTATGAGTTAGAAATCACCAACTAATAGTTTCCTGCATTCTCTTTAATTTGAAATCTACATGCTTCCATAGACAGGATGATGGGCTAAAATAAGAACATGAATAAGAAAAATAATGAAAGAAAGTAGGAAAAATTGAAAATTCATGTATATAATGTAATTGCTATGGACATTTGGATAGTATAAGGACAGGAAGATAAAATACATTTTTTCAATAAAGGGATACTTTCGGTCACAAAGAAGAATACCGCTCACCAAAAATGTTTAAATTGCAAACTGTTTTACTTTTCTTTGACTGAGTTAAAGCAGGCTTCCGAGTAAACTATGTTATAAATGTACAGTGCCAAGTGATCTCAGCAATGACCAAGTATAACAAACAGCTATTTAAATTCACTGTTTTTCTTTCTTTCTTTTTTTCCCCCTCTTGGGATTATGGGAAGCTCACATCGAAGGTACATTTGAAGTGGTTCTAGATTCCATGTAACTGAATTATGTGCATCAGAATATAAAGAAAATTGAAGCCAACGTCTTGTGGGTGAAACTTTTAATGAGAAGTGGATGATGGTTCTCCTTTTTCTGTTACCACGGTTTCTTTAAAACAATGCGCTAAGATAAAATAAAGGTGTAGTTGAAGTTCTATCTTGGGGCTCCTAATTTTACTGCATTGGTCTTGGAAGTCTGTCCTTATTCCATTACCAACCTCTCTTGAGTATACTATGACTTTATGTATAACCTAAACTTTGGAAAATAAAAGCTCATCTTCTTTTGTCTATTGTAATTCTGGCTATTCAGGGATGTGATTTCTTCTTTCAAGTTTTAGCAGCCTTTGGAACATGTCTGTAAAAAATGTCATTTTGTTTTGTTTTCTTTTATTTTATTTAACAGGAACTGAATGAACTGTTGTATTACTTTAAACCAGATCATCATTTTGGCATTTGATTCTTCCAATATTTGAACAGACGATGCATTTTCAATTCTTTTTTGTGGTCATTCATTACTTTTAGTAGTGAAGTTTTCTTTATATAACCATTTTACTTTTTGGGATGAGCTGATTGCCAGGTAACTTTTCGGTGCAATTGTGAGTGTAACTTATTTTTTTTTCTTTTTGGGTCACACCAGAGATGCTCAGGGGTTACTCCTGACTCTGCACTCAGGAATAACTCCTGGCGGTGCTTAGGGGACCATATGGGATGCTTGGAATCAAACCCGGTTAGCCGAGTGCAAGGCAAATGCCCTATCCACTGTGTTATCTCTCCAACCCCATAATTTTTTTAAAAAAAAACAACAAAGAGATACAAATGAACTATATCAAATTAAGAAACATCTATTCAGAAAAAAATAACCATGATAAAAAAAAAGACACCCCCTGACTGGGACAGAATATTTGCTCACCATTCTTCTGAAAATTAATCCACATCAAAGATAAATAAAATGATAGTAAATATTTAGAAGGGAAAAATGCAATGAAACCCATTAAAAAATGGGGAGAAGAGATGAACAAGGTCTTTCTCAAATGAGACATGCAGATTGGGAAACGCATAAATACAAAACTTTTTCTTTAGAAAAATGAGGACAAAAACATCTATGACAAAACAAAAACAAAAACACCTCTTACCAGAGAGATAGGAACTTATCAAAAAGAAAAAAATCAGGATTGGTGGGAAAGTGAGTTAAAATGAACTCTCATCATCAATTACTAATGGTAATGTCAACTGGTCCAACAATATGGACAAAAACTAACCCTCAAAAAATAGCAATTGGGTTTCCATATGATCCAGAAATGCTACTTGTGATCATCTACTCCAGAGTTCCAAACACTGGATTCAACAAAGGCATTTGAGCTTCCATGTTCATTGTAGCACTAATCAAAATAGTGAAAAATCTGGAAAAGTTCAGAAACAGTTGACTGGATAAACTAGTGTATATACACAATGGAATACTACAAAACTATAAGAAAGATAAAATCATGCAATATGCTGCTGTGTGAATGAAATTGGAGTCAGAAAAGTCAACTACAAGGAGAGAGGAAGACAAAATGTAATCTCTCAGATGTGGTATATAAAGACATACAGTAGGTGAACAAAAAGGTGCCCCAAACGAGAGAATTTACAAACTGTTCTACAAAATGGAGTTAACCATGGCAAGGAGATTTGGGAGTAGAGAGTCAAGACCGGGTTTTTTGAGAAAATCTTGGAAGAAAACGAATATTGGTCGTATGATGTTGGGATGCTACAGTCATCACTGTATCACTGTATCACTTTCATCCCAATGTTCATCGATTTACTTGAGTCAGTGCCAATAATGCCTTCATTCATCCCAACCCTGAGATTTTAGCAGCCTCTCCTTACTCATCTTTCCTAACACTGCTATATTGGAGCTTCTTTCAGGGTCAGGGGAATGAGACACATTATTGTTACTGTTTTTGGCATATCAAATACGTCACAGGTAGCTTGCCAGGCTCTGCTGTGCAGTTGTCATACTCTTAGTAGCTTACTGGGCCCTTCGAGAGGCATATATATATAGTAATAAAATCCTATTATTGACAGTATTGATAGTGAATCACAGTAAATAAATAAATTTTTTTCCAAAAAATTCCAATCGCTATATGGTCACAGAAATCTCTACAATTAATTACAGAATTCTCACATGAAAGAAAACACTATGGAGTGATAAGGTCATCAATACCTGAAACATTGATAAATGAAGATTCTGTCCCTTATCACTTGTTATGGTTAGAAAGTTTTGTACATTCTTATTAGTAAAGACTGAAGGACTTCCGGGTTGCTACATTGTTGAAAACTAAATATAAGTCTCTAAGTGTTATTTTTTTCACATTCATAAGTCAAATTCAATGGTATAAGGAACTAAAATATGAAAGATATAGAGTGGGAGGGAGGGAGGATAAAAGAGAAGACAGAAAAGACATTGGAATTAGAAAATCAGGATAGGGTTAAAGTACAAGATTTATGGGCAGAAGCAATAGTGCAGTGGGTAGGGTTTTAGCCCTGGCACCACATATGGTTCATTGAACTTGGCCAGGAGTAATCCCTGACCCCATAGCTAGGTGAGATGAGTGCATCTGGCCCAGTTTGGTTTTGCTCTTTTAATAGTATGGCTTGCACGTGGTTCACTCTTCAAATCCTGTCACATCACGGACCCATAAGGGTTTGCAGTATATAATTTAAGGTCTCCTGCAGTTCCCTATTTTGACCCGGGAGGGTCATGGTTCAGGTTCCCTCTGGAACTACAAGGCCAGAGTAAAACATCCTAGTACCATCTTATTGAACCACCAGGTTGACTGAGTTTCCAGACTCTTCGATTCTCCTGAACCCTGTTTGGAAGACTCCAAGAAAAAAGTGCTGCAGCCAATTAGGGAAGGTTAGAATACATATTTGCAGCACTTAGCAGATATTTTAAATAGATGTTAGAAAAATAATAGACATAAGAATTTCAAGGCTTAACATGAGTTGGACAAAATGTAGATATGATGGAATATTATTAAAACATTTAGAGGACAAAAAGGAAGTAAAAGGATGTTGGTGTATAAAGTGACTTACAGCCATAGATAAAATGAAAGATAATATGTTTCTCATATGAAAGGTATTGTCCCATATAACTAGTCAGAGATCAAGAGTTATGAAATCTGAACTAGAAGAAACTGAAATATACTTGGAACCTGTGGCTGGAAAAAAGGGTGGTAGAATCAAACGGATCCTTTCATTCAGTTTTTCAGAGTTGTCAAAGAAAGCATTAGTCTATTCAGAAATATTTTTGACATCATCTTCATTCCTTTATTTTGCTCTTTTCTGGCCAGATTTTAGTGAAGCTGTGCCTGTTTATTTCACAAGAGCAGAGACTCCGGCAACCATGGGGTGTCAGGGTTAGAACCTGGCTCAGCTGCGTCTAAAGCAAGCCTCCTCCCTCCCAGTTGTATTATTGCTCTGGTCACTTGAAGGCTCTCTCTGAAGCCCTGGGGATGCATCTTCTTTGAAAAATACAAAAGTTTCCCGCAAAGCCTTCCAGAGTAATTTTATTTCATTCCCCAGGGGAAAAAATGGCCAAGACGAATAATAAATGAAGTTTTCTCTGAGGTCAGGAGAAGAATGTCCCTGATTCTGCCAGAATGTACCAGAAATCTGTGTCACAAAGGACCTTGCAGAGGAACAGCAGTGAGCAGTGAGTGTCTCATTAAGGTAATGTCTTCAGTCCCTGTGTCCTGGAGAGTTTTATGTGCCGTCAGTGCTTGGACACTTATTCCTTTCCGAATGGAATGATTTTGCACAAGTCCTGTGCCTGCTCCAAGCCTGTATCTTGGGTGTTTGTGATGGAATGGAGAAGAGAAGTGATCTTTTAAATATGTAGGTCTCCAAGCCAAATGAAATCACATCTGAAAGTGATGGCTCCAGAGAAACACAATTCCCACTGTCATTTGTGACCCAGTGGGACTCGCTATGGTCTCTCCAGAATGATGATTGTGTTAGTATTAGGACGGCACCTCATGTGAGGAAGGAGGATAGTATGATTTGGTAGGTCTATGATTCTCTCTCATAGTGTAAGAGGAATTCAGCACAGGAACTCATTACTTCCACACTCAGAAATCAGACCTGCCAACCCTTTATTTTATTTTATATTTTTGTACTTAGGTTGTAGGGCAGGGTGAAGTGATAGCACAGCAGGTAAGGCATTTGCCTTGCATGCGGCCGACTTCGGTTCGATTCCTCCGCCCCTCTCAGAGGACCTGGGAAGCTACCAAGAGTATCTTGCCCACACGGCAGAGCCTGGCAAGCTCCCAGTGGCGTATTCTATGAGCCAAAAACAGTAACAACAAGTCTCACAATGGAGACGTTACTAGTGCCCGCTCGAGCAAATCGATGAACAACGGGAGACAGTGCTACTGTAAAACAAGTTGGAGGGCTAAATTCTGACCTGTAAAATATCGGCAGAGGTGATATAAAACATCTCTAGCTTTGTGTCTATCTTTAAGTTCAGTGTTCTCATTTCCCTGATTTCTCTTCGCCTTCATTGAATGGGGAACTTTGGATCTGGGAGGTCCAGACTTATATTTACCCATTGAATTCTCAATGTTTAAAACCGGATTCTCAAATCACTAATAACAAAAAAGTAGAGTATTCGATATGCCAGACACAGTAACAACAAAGTCTCCAATGGAGACGTTACTGGGCCAACTCGAGCAAATCAATGATCAACGGGAGGGCCTTTACCTTTACTTTACTTTATTAATTTGGTATGCTCGAGCGGACCCAGTAACATCTCCATTGGAGACTTTGTTGTTACTGTGTCTAGCATATTGAATACTCTCGGTAGCTTGCTGGGCTCTCCGAGAGGGGCGGAGGAATCGAACTCGGGTCGGCCATGTTGGCCGCTTGTAAGGCGAAAGCCCTACCCGCTGTGCTATGGGGGCTGGAGCAATAGCACAGCGGGTAGGGCATTTGCCTTGCAGGCAGCCAACATGGTCGACCCGAGTTCGATTCCTCCGCCCCTCTCGGAGAGCCCGGCAAGCTACCGAGAGTATTCGATATGCCAGACACAGTAACAACAAAGTCTCCAATGGAGACGTTACTGGGCCCGCTCAAGCAAATCGATGATCAACGGGAGGGCCTTTACTTTACTTTACTTTAGCCTGCCCCAGACTGGGAAAGTAAGTGAAAATTTACTGTTAGGGCCTGAACAATAGTCCAGCAGGTAGGGTGCTTGTTGTGCACGTGACCAGCTAGGTTTCCATCCTCTACACGTCTTATGGTACCCTGAGCACAAACAGACTGATACCTGAGCTTAGACCCAGAAGTAAATCCTGAAAAAGCCTGGATATGGCTACTCCAATTTTTTTTTCTGGGTCATCTAAATTATTTTTTTCCCTTAAAATTACAAAGACTACCAAAGGCACAACAAAATCTACATCAAATTGTCGTTATCAAATAGAATAAATAGCTTTTCCATTTGAACACACGTACTTAGTTCAGCGTTAACTTTGTAGCTTTTCTGAAGAACAACAGGTCAATAATCTCTGATCCTGTAAACAAAAATACAATTTAAGCACTTTTCACTATATATGCATTTATATGTTTGCATGAATATATAGTTTAATATTCTGGGCCACACCAAATTTTACGGTGCTAAGCCATCAATATTTTGCAGAATGTTCTTTATAACTGCATAACATTTTCTATGTTTCTAATAAACTAAATTGAATATTGAATTTAAAAAATAATGTTAAAGATATTTTTTATCCCTAAAAGGAAAGGAAGTTATAATGCAACATGGCTCTACAAGAAAATGTCTAACGGACTTCACACATTGTCTCTGTCACTCACTGTAACTAAAAATGGTATCTTTTTGCCTGTCTCTGCTGTGGTGATTGAGAAGAGGGCGATTTCTGGTCACAAGTTGGCATCAGACACATATGAATATCAAATTTCCTGCAGCCTTGGCCAAAGCTCTGGATTCCATCCTGAATTGAGGGATTATCCAGTACCCTTTTATAGGATGGAATAAGCCTTGCACAGTACTTTCAATTCAATAGCAGAAAAAAAATGTAGAAGGCAAATCCAACCATTTATATTACCAGCAGTGCAGCTGAGCCTACTTTTCAAAGCCATTGAAAACTAGAAAAGCAGAAAAACAGACACGAGTTACTCTCCCGAGAAGTGGAAACTGGTGAGAAAGAACATAATTGAGCCTGATGAGTGGGATGTGAGATAGAGTTAATCAGGAATGTAGAACTCAGGGCCAGAGATAGATTGTCAAGGACCGTGAAAGAAAATACAGTATTCCCAGAAAAACCTGGAGCAAGGAAAGACGATACCAGTTATGACAACTATATATCTTACAAATGCAAAAATAAAGAAATTGGATCAGTATTTTAGGTCATTCACAAAAGTTACTCAAAATGGATTAAGGACTTTGATGTTAGTCCCAGAGTCATAAAATGCATCAATTAAGCAAAACACCACATGATATTGGCTTCATTAAATTTCGGGGATTTGCATCCAAAAGCAGAGACACAAAAGCAAATACAAACAGATGGAATTACACCAAACTGAAAGGTTTCCTAGATATAAACTGTCATAGAAAAGCATGATGTCCTACTTAGCTGGAGAAACTACTCTCACATTCATCTTAGAAGCAGTTAATATCTGTTTCCTGCAGAGAGAAATATTGCAGGCAGGGAACTGCCTTATACGGGGCCATCAGTGGAATGGCACTGGTCCCTTGGACCCAACCAGAAATGAACTCTTGAGTGCATGGCCAAGACCAAGTTCTAAACAGTTCTGGGTGTCTCTCACACACACACACGCACACATACGCGCACACACACACACACACACACACACACACACACGCACGCGCGCGCGCGCGCGCGCGATTGTTATCCAAGAGATTCACAAAACTCAAAAGTATAAAGAAAACCTCATCCAAAAAACTGTGTATAACAGCTGATTGACACTTCTTCAAGAAGTGGAAATCTTATAATTTTTATTATTGCTGTAGATTTGATGCACTGTCTATGACCAGAATATATGATAAAATTGTTTTAACATTATCATTAAATAAAAGGGATGTGTAATGCAAATATTGTAGATTGCAATATCTGAAGAATTAAAAAAATTAAAAATCACTTAATCACTTATCACTTAACTTCCCGTTAGTCGTCGATTTGCTCGAGCGGGCGCCAGTAACGTCTCCGTTTGTCCCTGTCGCGTGCTAGTGTAGCCCAATGGCATCTCTTCGCTCCGGGAACATGGAGGGCCTCAAACCGATCGTTCATGACCTTGACAAAGAAGTCTGACCATCTGGTAGGTGGGCGGCCACGCGGTCTCTTGACATCCCGTGGAATCCAATCAGTAACAGCTCTAGTCCAACGGTCGTCTTTAAATCTCATTACGTGACCAGCCCATCTGATTTTCGACACCTTGGCAAATGAGACAGCGTCCCTGATCCTTGATCGTCGACGGATGTCAGAACTCCGGATTCGTTCTCTCATTTGAGTGAAACGTGATATTCCAAGCATAGCTCTTTCTGTTCTTCTTTGGGAGACCTGAATGGCGTTCTCATCTTGTTTGCGTAGGGCCCAGGTCTCTGAGGCATATGTTAATGCAGGAAGAACAGTGGAATCAAAGAGATGTGCCCGGAGCCGGAGGTTCTTCGTCCTCTTAGCTATTTCTTCGACGTTCTTGAAGGCGTTCCAAGCCGCTCTCTTCCTCCTGCGCAGCTCGGGTGCCAGGTCATTTGTCATGTTGACCTCTCGACCTAGGTAGACATAGCTGTTGCATTCGGAGATGGTCGTTCCATTGAGAGCGAATGGGGCGTCAGGAACGAGGCTGTTTCTCATAAACATTGTCTTCGTAAGATTCAGCTGTAGTCCTACCTTTCCACACTCACGGTCAAAGTCGGCCAGCATTTGTGCCGCTTGGCTGATGTTTGGTGTTATTAAAACAATGTCATCAGCAAAGCGGAGGTGGTGTAGTTGCCGACCATCTATCTTCACTCCCATTCCTTCCCATTCCAGTCGTCGCATGATGTTCTCGAGGGTGGCACTGAAGAGTTTTGGTGAAATGGTATCACCCTGCCGCACCCCTCTCTTGACATCAACGATCACTTCTTTGTAGAATTAAAAAAATTAAAAATAATTAATTTAAAAAATTTAAAAAAATTAAAAGATACATATAGTATAAATGTAATGATATATTAATTAATCTGTTACACAATATAACATATTACATTCTATAGTATATGAAAGAATCTAATATAACATGCCATAAATATAAAATAATTGTGTGAGTACATTTATTTTTTGCATATTTATGTATTTCTATTTTTCAGTATTCTATGTCATGTCTGGTGTTCTGACAATTGTTGATAGTTTGACAATAATCCTGAGCTTTTCATTTTGGCCCCTTTAATTTTTAACTTTGAAATTCTTTTAGTGATTAATTTTTCTGTGAAGTATGTAAAATTTCTTTTCCACTGTAATAAAATTATTCTCTTGTTGAATTCTTTGTTTTATTTTACTTGGAAATATGTAATTTCATCACTTTATTAAATAAGTTTTTGTAGGTTCATATTTTCTGACAGTGTTTCTAAGATACCAATTTACTGGTTTCTGCTTCCCAGTTTTTCTACTGAAATATCATATTTTAGCCTCATTATTCCTCTGTACTCATTATCATCCCTGTGGCTGATATTAAATTACCATTTCTAGTGCTTTTGCAATTTCTTTATAAATTATGAAACATTTTCCACTTGGAATACATTTTGAATACTCAATGTATGGTTTCATGTGTTTCTTTAACTTTGAAAACTTCTCACATAATTTTAATATTCTCCTTCTCCATTTGTCTTCTTTCCATCCATGGTTGCATTTGGGCTGATTACGTATTTCTCCTGTAGAATAAAATTTAGACAGAAATGAATTTCCTTTGAGATGGTTCTTTTAGAATACACCAAAGAGGGGGGATTAAAAAATAAAACAACTCTTTTTTTTTTAATTGTGAAGAGCCTCACTTTTCATGACCCCTGGGCTTTTGCAAAGACAAACATAGAGAAATGAAGCCCAACTGCGATGAATTTTTGTAAAACATTCTTCTAAGAATATGGCTTCTATATGGTGAATCATTATCTCTTGATATGCCTGTATCAAACCTAACATGCTTCCTGCCTCAGATATATCTGAAGTCCAGAACCATTGTCAGTATACAGGCAGAATATTGGAAAAATTGCCAAGAGTCTATCCAAAAATAGAACCAAATTTCTTCCCAACAAATATGTCCAATGTAACCCACCCCACTACTAACATGTCCCACTCACCAAAATGCCATCTTATTGAAATATGGGGTGAGCAAGGTAGTTCAGTAACAAAAGTGCCTGCTACATCAACATGAGGTCACAGATCCATTCCTGTGCCACTCAAATATACCCAGTACGGTGTGGAATGGTCTAAATCCGAGTAACTCAAGGACCACCCTAGTATGCAGTCTCCTGAGCACTGTAGTCAGGTGTGTGTGTGTGTGAGCAAGGCACCTAGACTGTTCCATGATGGGGTGTGAAAGTAGCAAAACCAGATGTGTGACCCCAGCAACCCCCACAACCAAGCATGCAGGTGATTGCGACTCACTGTAACAAAGACAGGAAAGCAAAAGATCAGGGGGAGGACAATAATAACCACTAAAGTTTACATCAATGGTGAGGAAGGCACTCAGAGCACTGTTAACTTTTGCTTCTGGGTAACCTTAAACATTCACTGTCACTGTCCTCCCATTGTTCATCGATTCTCTCAAGCGGACCCAGTAACATTGTGAGACTTGTTACTGTGTTTGGCATATTGAATACGTCGTGGGTAGACTGCCAGGCTTTGCCGTGCAGGCGAGATACTCTGGGTAGCTTGCAGTGGCTCTCCGAGAGGGGTGGAGAAATCCGATTTGGGTCGGTCATGTTGGCCTCATGCAGCCCCGTGCAAGGCAAACACCCTACCTGCAGTGCTATTGCTAAAATCCATGGTCATAGAAAATGACTATTTCATAAACGCATCCCTTAGAAGCTTTCTGCTCTTGTACTTGCTGTCTGTTTCTTTGTTGATATTGCTGCATGATCTGAGATAGAGCTTATCCATCTAATGCTGCCGGGAATGTGGTTCTCATCAAAATTAATCTTTGAAACCATGCCTCAGTGTCAAATTAGACAAAATTAAGGAAATATATCCACTAGCCACTATTAGCTCTTTTTTTTTGTTGCAAGAACAAACCATTTTTATTGTTACATTATGTTTTTCAATATATTCTTTTTTTTTTAAGATGCTGAAAATTTTGATCTTACCCTGTTGAGCCAGAGGAAAGTTCTGCGTATTGTGAGTTCATGTATTGTGGAGACTTATGAGTAGGACATGGGGGGTGAAAGGCACTGCAAGGGGACCAAGTGCGGTTACTGGCAGCTTTAATAGCCCTTTGAAATTCTCATTGGCCTTTCTTTTTCTTTTTTTTTTTAACTTTTTTTTTATTAGTGAAACACCATGAGGTACAGTTGTAGATTTACAATTTTTTGTGCTTGGGTTTCGATTATAAAATGATCATACACCCATCCCTCCACCAGTGCCCATTTTCCACCACCATGGATAATATCCCCCCCACCCCCATCCCCCCATCCTACCCTGCCTCTGTGGCAGGGCATTACCTTTTGTTCTCTCTCTCCTTTTGGGTGTTGTGGTCTGCAAAAGAGGCATTGAGTGGCAAACACGTTCAGTCCATAGTCTACTTTCGACATGCATCTCCCCTCCTGGGAGGATCCTCCAAACACCCTTTATTTGGTGCTCCCTTCTCTATCTGAGCTGCCCTTTCCTCTAGAATGCCCGACTGTCATTGGCCTTTCTTGATTCTGATGCAAGCCAAATCTCCACTTAAGTTGGGATGCTATTGTGACATGTTCTGAATCAGGCTCATTTCATTCTCTTATTTATTACTGTAGGATAACACTGATTTGTCCTTTCTCCCGTGACACAAGGAACTCAAGTTTAGTACAGTGCTCTTGAGGCACTTCCATTTCATTGTGTTTATCTGTAAACTCTTCCCTGTGCTCTCCTCCCCAACCAATTAATCAGTTTTTTCCCCTAATCAGACTCTGTTAACTTGTAAGGACAGATTCCACAGAAATCTATGATTTTATATGTATGAGTGAATATTGTCTTTTTCCTCTCCTTATATCTTATGAATAGTTTACTTTAAAGCAATGTCCTTTTTGTCGAGATACAGGAAGACAGTTAACATTATGCTTTTGTAATTTAGGATTTAATTGGCTTGAATATTATACACTCCCAGTTATCTGCTTTCTAGACTTAAGCCTCAGTTGCCCTTAGTTCCTAGCACCCCGAAAGCAGGGTCCTGATGAGCAACTGATGGGAAAGCTGTGAGCTACCCTGGTATCAAAATGGGCCAGGCCAAAGTGCCATGATTCTTAACTATAAATTAAAAGTTTGATCATAGACAAATGCTGTCATGATCCAAAAGTAACAATGAGACTAAGGACTCTGCTAGAGATAGGAAAGACTATCTTGCCTGAGCACTGTAGTCTGAGTTCGAGATGGCCCTAGGAGAGCAATTCTATAAGCTTAAAGTATTTCTTACTGTATCCGTACAAAATGATTTATATTATGTATGCTTATATGTTTGTTGGACAAGAGTGGAGAAACAGACCCAGGGGATTTCGCTCTAGGGTGGGTCATCCTGCTAATGAGAATCTGTCCTAGAAGGGGCTTTCCCAGAGAGAAAGAACTCTACCCTTATTGATTATGACCACATCTATGTGTAATTGTTACCCCAGCCCCTCAAGTTGTGGGATATAATGAGACCGTAAGAGTGGGCAGGGAGAGGCAGAGGAGAGACAAGAGTGAATGGAGAATGCAACTGACACTAACCAGCCTGGCCCTCTTTTCCTTCCTTCTCCTACCTATCACCATCGACCTCCTCAGGGTGGGGGAAGCACCTCGAGACTACCGAACACAGGTGGTGGAAGTGGGAGACCGCTGATGTCTTTTTGCGTTTACACAATTACCATCTTAAGATTTTCTGCGACTGTCAGTATTTTACTTTGTATAGATGGCCATCGAAACATTGATAAAAATGGAAGTATTTATGCTGATGCCGATATTCATAGTTAAACAGAACAATGAAGTTTGCTTCTGAGAAATAAAGCTTAATAATACATATAATTTTATAAGAAAAATATTCAAAACCAATCACGGACAGTAACCATAAACTTTGAAGATCCCTTCATTAAAGCATAACAAAATTAACTTCTGAAGCAATGCATGAACTACATCTGTTACCTGGCAGATTTGTGCAAGTGAAAGTCGAAAACACAATCTCAGTGATAAAAGCAATCTATTCTTACTTGGCATGACCCATGTATATCGACTTAAGCGATTCTTCAGTGCAGGTAGGACAAAATAAGAACATTTTCTACGCCAAATATTTATACCAAAATGCAATGGCGAAAATCCCTGGCACAAATCTCACTTGATTAGGGTGAATTATTTCTTTTTATATGATGTTGGATCATGTTAGATAAGATGTTGTTAGAATTTTTGCATGGATATTTATAAAGGAGATTGTTCTCTAATTTTCTTTTTCCAGAAGGTTCTCTGTCTGCTTTGGGTATTTAGGGTAATGTGAATTTAGTGTCATAGAATGTGTTAGGAAAGATTCCTGAGTCTTAGGTGTTTCAGAATTATTCAGATAGTTTTAATGAAATCATAATTTAAATTTTCCTTCTTTACTATATATCACATTTCACAAATGGACTCTGGATACTGCTGTTACTGTTATTCATTGTACTTGCTGATATTTTTGTTCAATTTATATTTCATTCCTAAAATGTTATGATTAACTTTATCCAGTCCCTCCTTCCCTCTAATTTCAAAATATATATTACGAATGTAAACATGGTACATTATAAAATATATTTTATAAATATAATGATATATTTACACATTTAAATGAATCATTATCATGATAATATTTTAATCTATATTTGCATAATTTTACAAATATGTTAATTTAAAATTTCTTATAAGTTCACAATTTACTACCAAAAGCAAGTAATTATATAGTAATATAATAAATTATTGAACTGTTCACTCTGTATTATAACGGGTGAGAGACTAAGGAAATCAATGAAAGATTTTCGTGGGTAATAGTCATTGAGACTGTTAAAAAGCAAAGGTAATTAAGTCTTTTTCAGATTTACAACAGATAAGTATAATATCTAAAATGTCATATATTGTTATACAGTAGTAAAATATATTATATTTAAGTACTATCTGTATGCTACTATTAAGATAAACATGCACAAACACACATATATATATACATATATATTCAAAATTCATAGAAAAGTAAATACCAATAAACTTACAAATCTATATGACGCTTTGGAGTACATCTCTAAAGGAAATGAAAGCACTGATTTTGAAAAGATAAATGGATATAAACTCACACAATGTTCTCCACAATGCTCTCCAGAGTCATCTACGTTATATCAACATTACTTCATCTATGGGCTGGGAGCAATAGCACAGCAGGTAGGGCATTTGCCTTTCACTCTGCTGGTTGGCCAACCCGAGTTCGATTCCTCCGCCCCTCTTGAAGAGCCCAGCAAGCTATGGAGAAAGTATCTCACCCGCACGGCAAAGCCTGGCAAGCTACCCCTGACGTATTCGATATGCCAAACACAGAACAAGTTTCACAATGGAGATGTTACTGGGCTTGCCCGAGCAAATCCATGTACAACGGAAGGACGGTGCTACAGTGATACTTCATCTATATTATGTTAGAAGTTTTGCATGGATCTGGGATCATCTATATTATAATATGGTATACAGGTTCATCTACGTTAGATGATTCAAAATGGGCTGAGCATATGATTTGCACTGAGTAAGCCTGCCTTAGAACTCAGACACTGCATAGTCCCTGGAGAAGCATCAGGAGTGATCCTCACCCCAGATACAGAGCATGAAAAATTCCTGATCACTACCAGGTATGGCCCCCATTTTTTAAAGAAGTATAATATGATAATGATGAATATACGTTTAATATACAGAAATATTGAACAAAAATCTCCTCATAGCCACTGTAGTTACTTAACAAAATTGAGAGAGAGAAGGTCAAGGCTTTGCAAACAGATCTTATTCATAATCAGAAGATTTTGAGAAAATATATAGAAGGAATTATTATATTCTCCATTCACCCTGGCAAATTTTTCCATTAAATCGGTATGTCCATTCTGAGACAATATACACTTGTATTCAGACTGAATGAATACCTCCTGTGAAAATTTGTAGCCAGGAAAATGAGAGGTTTGCAATAGCATTAATTTTATGTTTATAAATACAATATTATTTATTTCAGTAATATTATTTTATGTAAATGGCATATGGTTTGGATCAAATGTGACACCTCTTCAAAATATGTGGTAATATGCTAGTGATCAAAAGTAACCAAGACTTTATTTTAAAGAATAAGTTAATGTTTATTTGTATCTTTCAAATAATTGCAAAATGAAGCTATTTGCAGAGAACATAAATACATATTTAATGTATTGCATTAATGAAGGGTTAGTTTATATAACTTTCTTTGTGCATATAAACACATTAATCATTTATCTAATTACTATTTTTGTTCTATTAGCACATACATATTATTAAAATGTCTAGTTGAGTATTTTATGTAATAAATATAATAATATGATTAGTATCCAAATATGTGGTCAGGTTTAAAAATCACTTTCAAACATGGGTGTATTTTGCCCGAACAATTATCCGGTAAATTCATCTACTGACAACAATAAAAGCAGGATTATGTGTTTGGACACCTCAAGTAAATTTTATATTCCATTTACAGTCAGAGGAGCAATTATTACTAGTAATCTAAATAATACACAAGTAACTTAAAGTTGGCTCAAAATTGTGAGTTTTAAAACAAATATTGAAAATTAAAAATACCTCCCAGTTAAATAATGATTCTTGTTCAGTAAATTATTGGGTTATGATAACAGGGCTCTGTAAGTGAAAATACATGATGAAGTAGCCTTAGAGACATAATTAAATACAGAGAACAGAATATATCAATTTGAGCTAATTATATTAAAATGTATATATTACAATATTTCCTTGATATGCAGAAACCCAATACCTTTGTTGTAGTCTTATATAAGCATAATAATTTCACAACTGTCAAAATAGACAAATCACAAGTAAATTCCTAAATTAAAACAGTATTGCAGCACATGTATATTTTGATATTTAGATACAGTAATTAGTTTGTTATAATTATTTTTCCTAGAAAACAAATTGTCTTTCAATAGGAAATTGTGGATAAGAGAGATATTACAGAATTTAGGGAACTTACCTTGATCACAGCCAACCCAGATTCCATTTCTAACTTCCCTATGGTCTCCTGAGTCCCGCACAGAATAAGTTCTGAGTACAGAGTCAAGAGTTAACCCTGACCACACTGGGTGTGGCCCCTGCAGCCACAAAAATAAATGAGTAAATAAATGATGAACAAGAAAATTCTCTTGAATTTGCTATATAAGCAAATTTGAAATTATTTTAAAAATATTATTTAGAATCATAATCTATAAAAAATCTTCACCATGAATTTGTGATCAACTACATTTTAATATATCATTATAAAATTTAATTGCATTTTGTGATTAATGCTTTTGCATGACATTCTAAAACTCTCGCCAAAACTAACACTCTTAGATTGAAAAAAATTATCTGACCCAAACACAGTTGTTATTGATCATTGTAATGGGTACTAATGGTAAGATTGGTAAGGGTACAACGTTATTACCCAGCTGAGAATGTCAACAATCTGTTTGCTGTTTATATAACAAATTATATAGATTTTTAAAAAGGTATCAGTAAAAAATATGGTTTATATGAATATTCAGAAAATAAAATAATGCCAAACTGTAAAATTCTTGATAAATAAATTTGTCATTTTTATATTTTCTGGTAGTAATATTATCAAGCATGTTTACACATATCATGAATGCATAGCAAAACATAGACAATAATAGTGACATTATAGCTGAAAACTGCTCTTACTATAAGAAAAGCTTAAAGGTTAGAGTAGAACACCAGATTGTAGGCAATCTTAATTTTCCTGGAGATTCACAGTTCGTCGATTGTTCATAGATTGCCTCGAGCAGGCCCCAGTAATGTCTCCTTTGTCCTAGCCCTGAGATTTTTTAAAAAGTGCCATATTAAAGGCTCTTCCAGGGTTAGGAGAATGAGACCCATCACTGTTACTGGTATTTGGCATATTGGGTATATACCACCGGGAGTTTGCCAGACTCTGCCGTGTGGGCAGGTTACATTCGGTAGCCTGCCATTTTGTCCAAAGTAAGAATGAGATAGTAAGTAAGCATTTGTGGCCGCGCACTTCCAGGAGCTGGGTTTTATAGTTCCTGGGTCTTGGCCATTGATGGGATTACACGGCGCCAGGGGGCCAGTTGCTGGGTGTGAACCCTGCCTACTGGAATTTGGAGGATCTGGGTGGAGGATGCTCAGCCCCGATCCGAGCAGGCTTGGAGATCTCAGCCCCGGGACCCACATGCCTTTGTTCCTCTGCCGGTACCTTCATGCGTGTGGAGACTGGTCTCAGCATGGTGGTGGCTGGTTCTGGAGGTCTTTGGCTGCCAGAGCCCTGGTCGGGGCAGGAAGATTAACTCAACCCACTCTCCTCCAAGGGGCCCCGGCGAGGACAGCCAGGCACGGGGGCAGGAGACTCTGTGCTGTTGCTGTTCTCTTGGAGATTCACAGTTAGTAAAAAAAAACGTTTACATCTTATGGTGGCAATCATATTTATTTTTATTTGAGTTTTAGAATTAGGTACATAAGTAGATTTTTAAAAGCATTTTATAGTTCCAGGGAATAATAAATGCCCATGAGTAGCAAAAACTGAGAATTTGTTTTAATAGTAAGCTTTCCACAGGGTGGGAAAGTAGGGGAGAGGACTGTGAGTGGGAATATACAGAACAATGGGAGATGTGCACACACTAGTGGATGGTATGATGCTGGAATGTGTAATTCAGAAAATCCTGTAATTAGCAGTAAAATATTGCATCTATAAGGAACTTCTTTAAATTAAAACAAACAACAAAAAGGAATAGATACAATCCCATTTCATTAGTATTTTAAATGTTTATTCTAAAACTAAAAAATGATTGTAGATCTATAATAGAGTATGTTGGTGATTTTAAAAGTACTAATTACTAACAATTAGATTAGCATGTACTATTCATGATAAAGTAGTTTTTAGTCTACTTTAGTTTTAAGATATAGATTTTAAACAGTGTCCTTTTTTTCTAATAGATTTTAATATTAAATGCAATAGAAACATGGAGCATAAGCATGAGTGATTGATTGCAAAAGTCAAATTTTTGTGTTCAAAGGATGCAGCTTAGAATACATATAAAATTTGTTTACATTTTGTTGGACAAATAAATGTTATAAGAATCTAGCATGAAAATTGTGTGCTATTATATAAGTTGATTAGTATGAAACATTCAAACCACTGATATGAACTGGAATTTGGTGCCAATTTCCCACATGCCTCCACATCCTACACTATAAAAAAGTGTTGATTGGACTGTATTAGGGCTCTTAGACTTTATGAACCAGATTCATTCAGTTCATAAACTGTTCTTCACTATTAAAAGTGGAGTCTTTGGAAGCTGCATTAACTCTTTCTAGCTAATTAGTTTAATTTATGTGCAAGGCACAACTTTATATTCAGAGATATTTGGCTTCATTGAATTCCAATTATTTCCCCTTATGTTAACTATTTTGCTTTCATTCAAGTTTTGGCTTTTGTATATCATTTTTTTTAGTAAAATGACTTAAATTCATCATAGACTCATAGAAAGTAAAATCTATTTCTGCATTGAAATAATTTTGTAGAAATAATCAAGTAGTGTTTCTACAAGCTATCACCTACATTTTTGTGAAATTGGCAATTTTCAAAGTCTTCTAGAAAAGAATATGCTTAGATTATTCTGTAGATTAGTTTCAGTTCTACATAAAATCCTCAGTATCTAATCTACGGGCTGGAGCGATAGCACAGCGGGTAGGGCATTTGCCTTACAAGCGGCCAACATGGCCGACCCGAGTTCGATTCCTCCGCCCCTCTCGGAGAGCCCGGCAAGCTACCGAGAGTATTGGATATGCCAGACACAGTAACAACAAAGTCTCCAATGGAGACGTTACTGGGCCCGCTCGAGCAAATCGACGATCAACGGGAGGGCCTTTACCTTTACCTTAATCCTGGCCATTCTTGGGTGTTAGTCTCGAGCAAATCTAATCTACAGTAGCCTTTAGAAAAGCCAAAAATCTTCAGTAATGACACCTTAATATTTGCTTGTTTTAGAGATATTATGGAATCTTTTATTTTTCCAGAATATTATAAAATATATTAATTTTAAAAACTTGATTTTTGTCATTTTATATTAAATTAAATATTGTTACTTTGCTGCAATATTTCATTCTTTATGCATTTTTAACTTATTGATTATTCCTAATTTCTTAAAATAGATTTATAAGTTTCAAGGATTCTACTTTTCCAGTATGAACATTGAAATTACAATTTTTTTTTGGTAATCCAGCATAGTTTAACTAGAATCCCGTTACTTAGTTTAGCTATTATATGACTTGTCAGTATATTCCACATTCTTATACACAACCTAATTATTTATTTTTCCACAGTCAGTTGATTTACCAGATCAGTGTTGACAGTGAAATGTGTATTTCTTCCATCATTGAGTGTAAAGTTTTTAAGGACTAACAGTAAAGTTCATTCATGCTCAGTGGCACTGACCTGCCATTTCCCTGATTTCTCTTTAACTATAGTGTACAGGGTCTTTTGCATCCAGGAGTTCCAGATGTTTGCATAAAAACTGGATTCTCAATGTATAGAATACAATTTCCAAGTTACCAATCACAAAATGCTAGCCTATTGCACAGTGTTATGTGACGAGTTAATAAAATTGTACTGTGTTGTAGCCTGAGCAGCAGTATAGCTCTTAATGGTTGCTTGCTTTGCCCAGGGCAAATTTAGGTCCAATATGCTGAGTACTTCCTTGGATCCCCTGAAGCAGTCAGGCATAATCCCTGAGTGCAGAGTCAGGAGTAAGTCCTGAGCATCAATGGATGTGACACCAAGACAAAACAAAATACAATTCTCAGAAAAGAACATAGAAGAGAAAAAATATAATTATTTAAAGAATTATGACTAATAGATTTTTGGTTTGAGGAAAATATATTCAATTTCCATGATGCTGAAGGACATTGATAAAAGTAAATATAATTACAAAGACACTAAAACATAGCACTTAATGAATAAAAAATAGAACATCTAAAAGCAGCAACAGATACATTTTATCAATATATGAGATTAAGACTATTGTAAGCATATGACTTCCCACCAGCAACTATGAGAAGCAGGAAATAGTGGAATGAATGATTAAAAAAAAAAAACCCAGAAATGCACAAAAACTCAAAAAGTAAAAAGTGTTTTACTTTTACAAACAAGAGTTCTATGTGTTTTAAATATCTATTAAAATAAAAATTAGAATAAAATATGCTCATAAAAACAGTTGACATAATAAGTCACAAGAACACCCAACTTTAAAAACGTATGTTAAAAAATTATTGAAGCATGCTAGAATGGGCAAATTATCTACAAGTGATAAATGCAGATATGGAGAAAGAAAAGTACATACACTGTGTCCTTTTAGTTTCTTAAATAATGTGTATAAAGTTCTAAGTTTAATTTGTATTATACGAAAAAACTTATATAGAAAGCATAACTTAAGACAGAAAGAGGTTTTTTTTTTAGAAAATATATTTTAATCTCTAGAGCATTTGCACAAAACACACAGACAACCTCTTTATTATTATTTATTTATTTATTTATTTATTTTTGTTTTTTGGGTCACACCCGGCAATGCAGAAGGGTTACAGGGTTACTCCTGGCTCATGCACTCAGGAATTACTCCTGGCGATGCTTAGGGGACCATATGGGATGCTGGGAATTGAACCCGGGTCAGCTCTGTGCAAGGCAAACATCCTAACCCACTGCGCTATTGCTCCAGCCCCACAGACAACCTCTTGGAAACTAACATGAGAAGTTGTCAATATACTGAAATATGCTCCATTTTCTAAAATTTCTATACTATGACATGGTGGATGGGTCACAATCCATAGAGCCCTTTCTAAATTGGTCAAATTGTACTATGTTGCATACTATATATGTTTTATTCCTTTAAAAATAATCTGAGCTTTTATTTTAAAATTTCAATATGAAATCTACATAGACTATGAACATTTTGGCTTTGTTGAAGTGGTCATGTTACTAACAAGTTTCAATCAACTTTTCTGATTCTTTTAACACTAATTTTAATTTTTAAAATTTTTTTTACTAAACACAGACTTGGGAAAATGCATTTTGGGTATTTCTTTTTTTCTTTTTTTTATTTTTGGACGGTGGAGATGGGGTTTACAATCGGCAATGCTCAGTGGTTATCCGTGACTCTACACTCAGGAGTTAGTCCTGGCAGTGCTCAGGGGAACTTATGGGATGCCAGACATAGAACCCAGGTAAGTCACATACAAGGCAAACACCCTACCCGCTGTACTGTCACTCTGTCCCTCTATTTCTTATTTTGGTATTCAATTCTCTGAGGTTTAAGTTAAAGTAGTTTTTATATTTTTCATTTGCACTGATTTTGGTGTTTTCTATAAACCCGATTTATATCGGTGTATGTTGCTTTTTATAATTTCATTGAAAAATATTACAATAATTCATCTATTTCTCCCTTTTCTTTTTCTTTATGTCTATTATTGTGGAGTAAGGTTGATGTTTTCTAGAGTTAGAAGGCATCAAAATTTACCTTGTAAATAGGTCAGGACATAAGGGTAACAGAAACATCTGTGAAATTGCCTTATTGAATATCTAGAGCTTTACACCATTGTAAGCACTAGAGGCAGGCAGAAGCTCAGGAATAAACAGGAAAAAACATTAATGTAACCAAAATATCCAGGGTCACAGCACCGTAGCTGCTACAGAACTCCCTGTCAAGCTCAAATCATCTTGGAGAGGAGGGGGATTCTGCTCTATCAGAGCATATAAAGCCCTCAACGGTTCTAGAGATTAAAAAAGTAGATTTAAAATAGATTTTTTAGAAATAAAGGATAAGAACAAAAGCCAGAAATTTAATACTGTGTTATTGAGGTAGAAGGTAATGAAAAATATGTGACATTTACTAAGATAAAAATAGTTTGTTCATTAATTTCATCATATTTGGTTTGTTATCTCACCACTCTTTGAACATTAAGTAAATATCTTTACTTAATACAAGGGTCACTTAGACCATTAGGAATGTCTTTTGCTTGCAGTTTATTTTATTTGCTGGAGAAACTCTCCCAAAGTGTTCAGGGCACTTTGAGTTGCTGTCAGTGATTCTTGGCCAACTGGGCCTTCAGACATCAGAACTAGAGAATTCAGTAATGCTAAGACCCCGAAGTGCCAATTTAGTCCAACTCTATTGGGGATCACTATGGCAAACAACTAAGGCAGAGCTGGTCAGGGAATGATTAGGGAACTCTAGCATAAACTCGAGGATTCAGAGATGGAAAAACTGGTGGCAAGATAACCAGAAAAGGGCAAACTCTGCAACCCCTGTTCCTATCCATGGGCCTCCACATTCTTCGCATTGACCCAGAGAGTATTACTAAGGTAAAAGGTAAAGGTAAAGGCCCTCCCGTTGATCGTCAATTTGCTCGAGCGGGCCCAGTAACGTCTCCATTAGAGACTTTGTTGTTACTGTGTTTGGCATATCGAATACTCTCGGTAGCTTGCCGGGCTCTCCGAGAGGGGCGGAGGAATCGAACTCGGGTCAGCCGTGTTGGCTGCGTGTAAGGCAAACGCCCTACCGCTGTGCTATCGCTCCAGCCCATAATATCCTATATTTGTATATCTATGTAATACTGATTTAGAAATAGACAGATATTTTTCTGTGTTCTACTTGTGGGTACATAATTGAAAACAAAATTTCCCATCCTATTAATTTTAATTATTAGTGTATTTTGAAGCATACATTACATAATTAAATATATATGTGTGTATATATGAGTATATACATATATATGAGTGTAAATTGATAGATAGATACATACATACCTACATACATACAGACAGACTCTTCATGACATAGAAAATATCATCTCAATATTAGGATTGCAATTTTGTCATTTTACTTGTGAGAAATTTTTAGTGTTGATTGGAATGGCTTAAAAGTGGTTTATAAAACGAACTAAATTTTTTAAAGTCAGTCATAGGTAAGGGTATATAGATTTTTTTCTAGGTGTTGCATTGACACACCTAAGATATAATATGTCCAAAACTAGAATTTGAAACAAGTCTCAGCATTATTCTTTGTCTTAATATTCTCCTTGAGAGCTAACAGAGTTGAAGAAAATATTTCTCTTCTCCCTATTATCCCTTAATTTTGTTCAAATAAACTCAGCTAGGCAAAACTAATTGATCTCTATTTGTTAGAATACTAAAATGCCTAAGAAACACTGTAGTTTCAAATGAGAGATGGTTCTACTTACCACCCTTAAAAACTTCAATATTTTGCCAAGTAGTCAAAGCAGCAATAACTTTGTAAATCACAATTTTTAATTAAATTTAAAATAGAATAATGGTTCAGAGATCTCGTATCTTTCTGTGACTAGAGAGTGACCCACTCCATTTGTGGGAAGGAGGCAGAGAATCAGCTATTCCTGTTAAAAATTTATGTCATGTTTTCTGGCTCATTAGACTTTGATAAAGTTGTGCCATTTTTATACTTACTAACATTTAAGTGTGTATTTTTCTCAGAGATGGTTTCAGGTGAACATATTATATTTTGCTTGACTAGATTTTTCAACCCCTCAGCTTTCTGGTACCCCGCCTTGGGAATGAATCAGGATTCTCAACTGAATATGTGCGGAGACATTTATCTTCTCCGATTTCTGGATCAATCACACTATTGAATGAAATGTAACCATGCAGAGATGTTTTCTTTCTGTTGGAAGCTTTCTAATATTTCCCTTGAAGGATGGTTTAGAATTCTGGACTAGAACATCCAGTCTTCCGGTTGCTCTTCTATTAAACTGCCTGTGTGTGACAGGCAGCGAGGCAATACGTTGTTCAAAGGAAATGCACTCATCCTTTTCTTCTCTCCTGATCTAAGAAACAGGATATTTCTGTAGTGCATAGTTATTCATATATACATAGATATATAGACACATAGATATAGATAGATAGATAGATAGATATGCACACATACAAACACACATATACTATATATATATATATATATATATATATATATCAGTTTGGGCGCCAAGTTTTGCAAAATGTTATTAGTAGAGTTTCATACAGAAAATATTTTAGCTTCACAGGTGACAATTTTCCTACACCATTGTCCCTTCCAGACCCCTTCCCTCCCCTGCCCCCCAAATCCAGTTCTTTTCTCTGGTAACTTTCCAACTGAAGACAAGTTTTCATTTTCTTTTTTCTTTGGGAATTTGTTACTAGATGTGGTTTCAAATTTCTTACCTACAATCCGATGCCAAAATGCATACTTAAAATATTACTTTTTAAAATGGGGGTGACACCTGGCAGTGCTTAAAGGATGTTCTGGCTCTGTGTTCGAGTGAGCCCTGGGTCTGAAAGAGAGACCAAAGACAGTGCAGGGCAAACACCTTATCTTCTAAACTATCTCTCGGGTTCTATGAAGCACAAATTTAAATCTTACCTATGGTATAAGAGTGATAGTAATATAAAGCTACTTGATTGCCTTGCAGGGTTCTGTACTTCATATAGCCACCCAAGCTCACCGATAATTATCTCTGAACACAGAATCACAAGAAAGCCCTCAGCACATCCAGGTGTGGCCCAAGACACAAAACAAAACAAAACATTAAATAAATAAATAAATAAATAAATAAATAGAAACTCATCTTTAGGTCCAAGTATGTGGAAACCTTGTGTATGTGAGGCCCTGCTCTTTAGTAAGTTAAGTAAATTAACTAAATTAATTTAACTAACATAGTAAATAAAAGCTTACCATTTATTAAGAAAATATGAGGAATCTCTTATATATCTTAAGTGTTCCTAAATTAAATTCAATATTGGCTTCACATATAAATTGACAGTTAACAAAAAGGATCCTTTCTAAGGCTGTTATTAATAATTTTTAGGGAAGGGCCAGAAAGTAAGGGGCTTGCCTTACACAGAGTCAATTCAGGTTTGATCCCCAGCACCATGTAGGTTTCCCTAAGCATCACCAAGATTGATCTCATAGCACAGAACTAGGTGTAGGCTAAGTAAAATTAAAGGATGTTTGCAAAGCATTCAGCTTTTTCAAAGGTAGTTCAATTACAACACACTGTAGCATTGTAGCACTCTCCTCTTGTTGTTCATCGATTTGCTTGAGTGGGCACCAGTAATGTCTCTATTGTGAGACTTGTTTTTATTGTTTTCGGCATAACAAATACTCCACGGGAAGCATGCCAGACTCTGCCATGCGGGCGGGATACTCTCAGTCCTTTACGGAGCTCTCCGAGAGGGAAGGAAGAATCAAACCTGGGTGGCCGCATGCAAGGCAAACACCCTACCTGCTGTACTACTACTGCACCAGCCCCTATTACAACACAAACGAAAAAAATAGTAAAGCACACTAGGCATTGATTCTAGAAAGGATTCTGCATCAAGTCCTCCACGATAATCTGCTATAAGTATTCAGACACTTCTGCGATGCCTCCACTTTACTGTCTATAAAAATAAGGTATTTGATCATTTTCCAATATTCTTGCGAAAATTCTAAGTAGCATATGTCATCAGTGAATGTATTATAATTTTCTGAAATATATTATGCTGCTTAATTTTAAAACTTCACATGATAGTCAAGTTTGTGTTTATACATAAACAAGGACTGGTGTTTTTTGAAATATTTACCAGAAAATATAGTGCTATAAAAATTTTAAATTTAAAACACATTTTTCAATCTATGTATGTGTGTTTACCATTACTAAAAATATCTGTCTCTGAACAAACTACATCTCTTTTCATTTCCTTCAGTGCTTTCCTAAACATATATAAATTACATAAATTTAATTATGCAACGTTATTTGTTCTTGAACCCTTTACAAGTACCAATTTTGTCAAAGGTACTTTCCTTTGAGTGGATTTTGTCTACTGAGGCAAGCACTGAAATATAGAGCATCATAACAGCAGAAATACTGTAATGAAGATTTATGAAGGGCAACAGATAAACAACATCCATTGCAACTAAATTTTCCACTGGTGGGATGGCGAACTCTATATAGAACATTAATGTTTCAACTTGAAATATGTTCAGGTTCCTACTAAGATAAGTGTATATATTTATTTGAGGAATAGAGGGAACTTCCAAAAGCATAAAATAGTAAATGGCATATTATAAAATGGCACAATATTCGCTGTGAACTTGGGTGGAAATGAAGTTAGAAATACTGTACAGTCCTGGGAACTATGAATGCCATGCAGAGGAGATTAAAACTGGACACTTTTCCTGGTAATAGGTTCAATAAGAGCAAATCATTCAATATGAACATGCCTTAAGAAAAATAATAGGGAAACGATATAAACAAAAATTAAAATTCTATGATTTCACATATAGCAACCTAGTGGATGAATGCTTGCATATATCTTCTTCTCATGAGAACGGCTTAAACTTAACCTGTGAATATGACATTTTTAAATATCTTTTTATAGAATATTCCAAAGACTATAACCCATAGCACACTGCACAAGGCACACACATGTACACATATATGATCACAACCATCATATTTATGGAATCACCATCTTATAACTCAAAACTGAAAACAGGTATTTTTCAAATTAGGTATTTTATTCCACAAAAGAATACTTAACCGTATACAGGTCATACCATACAATGCTTTTCTAATGACCACTGTCCTTATTTATTTATATTTTTCCATCTAGACATATTAGGACTACCATAGTTGATTAAAAGACATAAGATAATTGTTTCAGAGTTCTGGAAGAAAACTATGCAAACTCAAGACCCAGGGTGAAAATTTCAGTGCTGGCGAGTGCTTTACTTTTTTGTCTGTGAGGTTCTAAATGAAAATACTTATTTGCCTCACGTAGGTTCCAGTGACTGCAAGTTTATGCCACATCATTCCCTCTATGCTCTGTCTTTATATGCCTACAACTCTGCCAGATTTAAAATCTTTTTTTTCCGATTTCTTCTTTTAATGTTTTAAATTGCATGTAGAATCCATCACTTAAAGTTCTTAACTTTAAAACAGCAAAACTGTCTTTTCGAAATTCACTGATATTTACTGGTTTCTGGAAGTTTGCTTGGTTTATTTGTTACGGTTTAGGTTATTTCCTAAACTAATGCTTGTTGTTGACTCCTGGTTCTGTGCTCAAAAGGTCCTAGAGATGCTTGGGGACCCTAGGAGGTGCCAGCAATCAAACTGCTATCAACTGTGTGCAGTGTAAGTGCCTTACTCACTTTAATATCTCTTCAGTCCCATTAGAAAGATGTTCTTCATCTTATGGCACTCATTTCCTTACTATTAATTTTTGAAGCGTGGTTTTACTTGGCTTATTTAATTTTGTAAAATTGTTTCTATTTCAAAACCATGCTGACTCTAAAAAGATTTTCTTCTTATTAAAGCACACTGAAAATAATTGATATGGATAATCAGTTTTACAGGATAGTTAAGCATAATTTAAGGGAGGTTAAGAGATATAGTATTTTATTATCTGACTTTTTATTGGTACAAATAGGTTTCCTTTAGAATTATAGCACATTCTCAGTGGGATAACTATTAGACTTTCTTAAGTTCTATTTTCAGGCATTTAGTAAATGGTTTATTATGTGATTATCATTAAGGATGTAGATTATTAAGCCCTAACATGGAACAGCATTCTATTCATATTTTAAGAACATGACACTTCATTGCCTTCTGGCAAAAGTCATTGCTAGAACATTAATGCCTACATTTAATATTGTCTGTTATGATTCATGTTAATTCAAGACAACCTGCTGATTTGAAGCAATGGGGTAATACCAAAAAGAGTGGCAATTATGGATGTGCTATGCCACAGAAATTGCCAGTTCCTTGTATTTCAGTTCATTAGAGTACAAACTTCTTCAAAGGAACGAAATCAGTCCCTATCACTTGCTCCAGGGCTTAAAACTCTTGCTGTTTGGTTTGCAGAATTTTACCTCCAGAAGTATAAAATACATGTGTTTTCAAGCACAGCCATTTACGCTCCTGCAGAAATGCCTAGTCACACTTCCTGCTTAACGCAATTGAACATTCACTATAAATCACTGAGGAAATCCATCAAGCCTATTGCAACCTACATTTTGCTTGCTCATTAGTTAAATGCAAAGGCACATTGTAATTAGGGTCTTTCCATAGGACATCAAATTGTGCATATTTGATAAAATAAGTATGGTAGCACAAAACAGTACAGGGTAGAATTAAGTAGACTTCAGAACCAGATTGCTTGAGGTGAACTCTAGTCATGCCCCCTGACTCACTGTGCAACATTGATTGAGCTATTTATCTTTTTTTCAGCCCAATAAGGAAAGTGCCTGTGGTCAGTTTTATTATTGTTTCAAGTTGTTTTCTCCATTTCACAAGAGTTTGATACAAATCCCCTTTTGCCATAAGGCTTGCAGTGGTTCACCAATTGGGAGAAAAGCACTACTCTAACACTGAAATCAAGATCAGCCTTGATCTTGAATTGCCTTTGACAAAAAAAAAAAGCAGATGAACTTGCATGGACCATTCCCGAGCAGAAATACTAAGAAAAGTGAAATTCTGTTTTCATCTGATCCACTCTTACACAAGGAATACATGTCTCAGAAATTGATCCTTTGAAGCTTGGATCTCAGAATTAAGAAGCTTTGATGAACTTTGTCATAGTTTTCACACAACCTGTGAATAGCAGGAAGAAAACTCAAATCCAATCTTCTGTAAATGTTAGATATTAGGGATAATATAGATTAGCACATCACTAGTGAAAACTACATGCTTTCCACTTCACACACTTACTCTTAGTAAGATTTGGATTACCAGTTAATGCCAATCACATGAAAATGTATGCCTTTTTATCTTTGACAATATTGGTATTTTAAAAATTCAGTGAATTAAAATGTTAGAGATGATCACACATTAGATTTGAGAAGTACAAAATCAAAGTAACTTTTCACTAGTTATAAGGTTTCAAAGGTGATGCAGAGATGTTCCCAATTTCTACAGGAGAATAAACAACAAAAATCTACTTTTGAAAGTGTGAGTTTTCAAAGGCATGCGATTTATTCATTTAATAAATTCAACGAGTCTCCATATATTGTATAATTCTGCCATAACAACTGAATCCATCCTCCAAACTAAAACCAAAACTGGTAAATGTTTCATTATATAAGGATTGTATCTGATTTTTCATGCCTCATCCACACAAATATATATATCTATATCTTTGTATATATATAATTGCATATATATATACAATTCAGATTGGAAAAGGATTAAACTGAATTATAAAAGAGATTTTTCAGTAGCTACTCTTAAGGTCATTAGACTAATTTATTCATATATTACAGAGACACACAAGATGTTATAAAGTTGTTCTAATGAGTCAAAATTATGATATGACAAAAAATTACAATCCTATCTGAAATTTTCTCATTCATTTGAAATTCTATATCCACATTTGTTCCTGAAACATGAAGAGCTTTCAGCTTAAGTATAGTCAATGATTATACAGCATTTAAAATGGTCCATCATTTTTAAATTATAACTTTTAGTCACTGCAGGAAGGTCATTTAGATTTTGGTGAGCAGAAATTGATTATTTTAGTTCTCTATATCTTCCATTGGTTCAAGATAATGATGAAACTAATCATTAAGTTCATCTTTGCCTTACATAAAAATGTTTTTGCATTTTAGATGCTAATGTGGAGCAAGAATAAAAGCATTAATTAGTTTCCTTATTTTGAGGCTGTGTAATTCCATTGTTTTGAATGTCATCACCTCAACTTGAAGCTCTTCTTACAAATAAGGAGTTTCTACACTCTCAAATACAAAATTTGCTTTCATAGCATTGTCCTGCTATTGTTCATTAAATCTAAAATTCAATGGCAAGTCAACTAAATATTTGATTTGTAAAGAAGCACTTATTTAAGTGTTTATAATCAATATCATGGTAACTTTAGATATTCAATTGATCCAGTAATGTCAAATGCCAGCTGAAGTTTCAGATTTGCTTTGATTTCCGTTTGGAAATGAGTATAAATCAATTGAACTTTTCCAGGGTTAACTATGCTTTTAAAGGATTTTTATTATTAATACGTCCTGTGCATCAAAACCACATAAAACATTATAGCAAAGTTCAACTTGTAGAAAATTACCATTTGACTATGATGATAACAACACAGACTAATGTTACCTTACATGTATAAAACGATTATTTTGTTTTAGCTGGTATGCTAGGATATACATTTCATCATTTCATCATAGCAATGATTCAATATATGAGTAATAATGATACTTTCAACATTTGCATAAGGAATTGTAGAACTTACAATGTCTGCCCAAGGTAGTACAGCTAAGATTTTATTACCAACAAATATTGGTAATCTCAATAAAAATGTTATATATATATATATATATATACATATGAAAATTTTGAGTTTCAAAAGTCACATTCTTCTTATCATCCATCTATGAAAGAATAAATTTCAAACAAAATAAAGGTTTGATTTTAGTTAGAATTTTTAATAAGAAAATAAGATGTTTTTAATATAAATATATTTGGAGAGTGTAACAAACACGCAAAGGCTGAAGAAAGAAAGCATATAATGACAGCAATTTATTTTAGTCTTTATTTTTTTAAAAAAAATGCTATAGCAAGAGTTTGAAAAATGATATTTTAGGGATATAATATTGACAAACAACATTTACTCACCAAAGTGTTAATTGCATTACAAGAATGTTTACAGGAGGTGTTTTGGGATACCTACCACCACCACCATAAAAACTTCAATTTTCTAATTAGAATGAAGGGTTTAAGTCTAAGGTGTTAATTCATTGAACTTATTCATTATCTTGATTGGTTTGGTTATCTTATATACACACAAATAAAGGACCTCATTTGGCATTTGCTTGTCTTTTCACTTCAGCTAACATGATCAGTTGACTTCCCTTTAATCATCGATATGCTTAAACGGGCACAAGTAAAGTCTCCATTCGTCCCTGTCTTGTGCTAGTGTAGCCCAATGGTGTCTGTTTGTTCTAGGAAAACAAAGAGCCTCAGGGTCTTGACGAAGAAGTCTGACCATCTTGTAGGTGGGCGGCCAGTGGTCTTTTGACATCCCGTGGTAATGGCTCTAGTCCAGCTGTCTTCTCTAAATCTCATTACATTGCGTGTCCAGCCCATTTGAATTTTGATGCATTGGCAAACGAGACAGCATCCCTGATTCTTGACCATCAGTGGAGGTCAGAAACCTGGATTCTTTCTCTCATTTGAGTGAAATGTGATACTCCAAGCATAGCTCTTTCGATTCCTCTTTGGGAGAACCAAATAGTGTTCTTATCCTGTTTTCGTAGGGCCCAGGTTTCTGAGGAGTATGTTAATGCAGGAAGAACAGTGGAATCAAAGAGATGTGCCTAGAGCCGGAGGTTTTTTGTCCCCTTAGCTATTTCTTCAACATGCTTGAAGGCATTCCAAGCTACTCTCTTCCTCCTATGCAACTCAGGTGCCTGGTTATTCGTCATGTTAACTTCTCAACCTAGGTAACTGTTGCATTTGGAGATGGTCGTTCTGTTGAGAGCAAATAGAATGTCAGGAACGAGACTGTTTCTCATTAAGATTGTCTTCGTGAGATTCAGCTGAAGTACGGTCGAAGTCAGCCAGCATTTATGCTGCTTAACTAATTTCTTTTGAATAAGATTGAACCACTGAGAATGCTTGTTAGTTCTTTACAAACAATGTGCATTATCAAGAGCTACTGAAACTAAGCTAAAAGAATATAAAATTGTGTTACATTATGTTAAAAATATGTTTAAAATTTAAGTAAAGCGTGACATTTTCCAATTAATAAATAATCAAATAAAAATGTTTTGCATATAAGAAAACATGTAGAGCTGTTCTTTAGGTGTGCTGGTAAAATTTATTTTTGTGTTCTTTTCACATATTTATGGTACAATATTGTATCTGTAATAAATGGTCAAATATCAAAATTTATTTTTGTGAGTTTTCATACAACACACAAGACTCAAAGATAAAAGAAGATAAAGGATAAAGGGAAGAAAGGGTTGGAGTGATGGGCATGTGTGCAGGTAGTATTTGGTATTGATGTCCAGTGGTTGGGCAACAGGCAGGCCACCTTGATCTTCTGATCTCTCCCTTTATGGGGCAGATATAGTCATCATTTAAGATGTAGTCCCAGTCATCAGAGTTCCATCATTCAAGATCTCAGAGTCTCTAGATTCTCAGTTCTTCTCCTCAACTTCAATATCTTGTCATCGACCTTCTGTCCTCAACGTCTCATCTTCATCTCCTTCCCATAATCTAGTTTGAGATTCTCATCCTCAGCATCTTCAACAATTCTCTCTTCAGCTTCTCTCATTACAATCAGTCTTACAACCAGTTCAGTCTGACTCTATTGTTTCTCATCTTCCAGTCTCTCTCTGGCCACAGTCTTTTCTCCTCACAAATCTCTCTAAGTCTCTTTTCTCTCTTACATTTTTTTCTTCTCTCTACAAGACTTATGGTTTGAAAGTCTCTCCTTTTCTTAAATCTTCTCTTGTTGTCTCCTTAAGTCTTCTGTCTCTTGTCTGGTCGCTCATCTCTGGACTCTTTAAGACTTGTGCTTCTTCTATCTTCTGCTGTTGTCCTCTGAAGTCGTCTGCCCTTGTCTCTTTAAGTCTTATGTCTCACTTCCATCTTCTGTCTTCTCCTTCTATCTTGTTGTCTCTTTCTTCCTGTCTGTGTTGTTGTCTGTCATCTTCTCTTGTCTTCTTCATGTCTCTTCTTCCACTTCTAACTTCGGCGTTGTGCTCTTCTTCTCTTAGCCCTCGGTCTTCTGTCCATGCCATTGTGTCTGACGTCTTCTTTCTGTGTCTGTGCCCTGTCTCTGTAGTTCTTCTGTCTTTCATATGATTCCATAGAAATCATTAGAAATCATGTAGGGTAAGGATATAAAGTTGTGGTTGAACATTAACAAATCAAAGAGAGGTAAAGATCACTCCTTCTCAAGGACAAAGTCTCATCTAAAGAGAATACTCAAGATTATTAGGAGATCTCTCTAAAGTTATGCCTAAGATCCATTGTGTTGCTTTATTCTTTACTCACTAGTAATCCACTTAAAAATCATGGTCAGTTGATTTATTATATTTCTAGCAATGTCATTTTGTATAAGCATAGTAAGTGATATAATAGACTTAAAGTTTTGTTCTTCCTGGGAACAACTCACTCTATACTATAGACCACAGTTCTTAGGCCAGGCTAGTCTTTCCTATCCCAGCAGGATCCTTATTCAGTTACATCTTTGGGATCATGAGAGAGTTTGTCCATGACTGTGCTCTTAACTTATAGTTAAGTATTAAGGTACTTGGCCTGGCCCATTTCAATACCAGGATAGTTCACATCTTGCCCTGGGTCCAACAGTCCCTCGTCAGGACCCTGCTCTTGGAGTGGTAGGAACTAAGGGCAAGTGAGGCTTATATCAAGTAAATATGGATGCCCAGCAGTAAATACTATTTTGGAGTCAATTCACTCACATGTTACATAGCATAGCATCCACTGTCTTCCTGTGCCTATACAGAAAGAGCATTGCTAAAGAAATCATAAAAATGACATCAAAGAAAATAGAGAAAAGCAATTTAAGATTATTAGTGGTTGATAGTTTTGGGTGTGCCTCAGTTGCACTCTTTTGGGAGTGGCTCAATAAACCCTATGCTCCCTGTGGGAGTAGAAATTACAATCAAGTGTTATTCAACATCTTCCCCTTTTCTGTTTACAAAACACAAAACATTGAAATTTCAACCCATCCCTGAACCCAGAATAGTTTTTTTAGAAAGTGTCCAATCATACTCAATAACATGGTTGACAGTAGTCTGCACTTTCCAGAGGTGGTGAGGTCATTTTGTCATGTTTTGACAGAATCAAGTGTCTGGATGAAGTATGACTTGATGAGGTTTGAACAGCTGTGAGCTGTTCCAGCAAGAACAGCAGTAGTGGTCACAGCATTGAATGACTAAAGAGGTTCAATCAGAAGTCTAACAAATTATCGGGGCAGTCTTGTGAAGCTGAAATAGGTTTGGCTGACTGTAGTTTGGAGGGTTGAGTAGTGCCTGGCAGTTTGAGGGCTAAATTCAGTGAATGAATTTGACTCCTGATGATATGTAGTGGGACCCAAAGTCACTTGATGGGTCTATTTCCTGCTAAATCATAAACATAGATTTTTCCTCCTACTGAGTTTCCCCACTATATTCAAGAAGAGAAATACCTCTTTTTTATTTTTGTTTCAAGAGTCTACACGTTGGTGTAAAGCCATAGTGTTCCCTATTAAAAAGTGTTGGCCTCACTGCTACAGGAGGACATGGAGTGGGAATTCTAAACTCTGCTTGTCATTGCTTAAGTAAACCTCATCCCCACAAATTCAGAGGCATGGGTGCTATATAGGGCAGGAAAGTCCTCGGAGCCAATCCATTTTAACCGTCTAGCACTCTGCCTGACAGAGGAAGAAAGCATCATGCCTACTCCATGCAAACCGTAGGGTATTGACTGCATGGCCCAGTTACAGGGCCAATATTGGGTAGAGATGAAAGAAACATTGGATCCTGAGTCAATCTTTCCCTTAAATTTCTTTCCATGATCTCAAGAATTACAAGTGGGTGACTGCCTTCCCTAAGACAGGCAACATAGGCAATCAAAGAATTAGTGCTGTCAAAACTTTTCCTGCTAGAGCCAGTGGATTGATTGGGCATAACAAGGAAGTAAGAGAAGCAGAGCAATGTGCTCTCCCTTATCAAATGTTCAAACAATTGGCACCGTAGTAACAATTATTATTTCACCAGGAAAATCAGAATCAATGACCCCAGTATAAACAATAATTATCTTAATAGTCAAACTGCTTCTCCCTAATAGTAGACCTCTAGTGCCATGTGGGATTGGTCCCTTCAAACCAGAATTTAATGTACAGGGAAATTGGGTAGGAGTTATAGTAACTGTATCAAGGCTTGGGCTGGAGCGATAGCACAGTGGGTAGGGCATTTGCCTTGCACGCAGCCAACATGCTGACCTGAGTTTGATTCCTCCACCCCTCTCGGAGAGCCTGGCAAGCTACCAAGAGTATCTTGCCCGCACAGCAAAGCCTGGCAAGCTACCCGTTATGTATTTGATATGCCAAATACAGTAACAACAAAGTCTCACAATGGAGACCTTACTAGGCCTGCTCGAGAAAATCTATGAACAATGGGAGGACAGTGACAGTGACAGAGTATCAGGGCTTGAAATAGCCAAGGCTGCACTTCCTGCCCCAACTGGCTGCAGTGAATCTACTTATTGGAGCTCTGAGACTCTGTTTTGGGAAGAAGGTCTGCAGTCTGAAAAGTCCCCTGGTTTAAAGTAAAGGCCCTCCCGTTGATCATTGATTTGCTCGAGCGGGCCCAGTAACGTCTCCATTGGAGACTTTGTTGTTACTGTGTCTGGCATATCGAATACTCTCGGTAGCTTGCCGGGCTCTCCGAGAGGGGCGGAGGAATCGAACTCGGGTCGGCCATGTTGGCTGCCTGCAAGGCAGACGCCCTACCCGCTGTGCTATCACTCCAGCCCCTGGTTTAATGGGGCCTGATTTTGGCCCCCTAGCTGGTTTCCCGAGATCTGGTTTTCCAGAGCACCAAATATGGCATGGCAATCACTGGCTCAGAGATTTTCCTTCTTACACCGGGGACAAGGCCCGGTGTTGCTTTCCTCTTATACTGAGCACAAAGTCAGGGTGGTGCTTTCAAAAAAGCAGGGTTTCCCTGAAATCCTTTCAAGAGTGACTTGATTTCCCACAATTGAAACATATTTTCCGAGCTTTTCTCTGTACCACATAGGCCTCAATAGCCTTTATCTGTGTCTTATGTCTAACAGAAGCAACATTAAGACACGCTTTCATTTACCCCATAAGGTCCTCTTTTTCATTAATGGGTCACAGAATAGCTTGGCAATCCTCATTCACGATCACGATCACGACCATCCTGTTATTCGTCGATTGCCTCGAGCAGGCCCCAGTAACGTCTCCTTCGTCCTAGCCCTGAGATTTTTTAGAAACTGTCATATTCAAGGCTCTTTCAGAGTTAGGAGAATGAGACCCATCATTGTTTCTGGTATTTGGCATATTGGGTACGCCTCTGGGAGTTTGCCAGACTCTGCCGTGTGGGCAGGTTACATTCGGTAGCCAGCCAGTTTGTCGAAAGTAGGAATGAGATAATAAGATGTCACTTCCGGAAGCTGGGTTTTATAGTCTCTGGGTCTTGGCCATTGATGGGATTACACGACAGCAGGGGCCAGTTGGTGGGTGTGACCCCCCACCTACTGTAATTTGGAGGATCTGGGTGGAGGATGCTCAGCCCCTATCCTAGCAGGCTTGGAGATCTCAGCCCCGGATCCGCATGCCCGGCAATCCTCATTAGCAATTTCAAAAGTCAATTGCTTCAACAGATTTTGCTGAGTCACTGTACACTTTACCTGCTTATCAATTGCATCCATCAATCTCCCTATAAAGTCAGCCTGAGGTTCCAAGGCTCTCTGAATCATTTTTGTATAGCTTCCCTTAAATTCGGCACCTGCATCAATCTTCTCCCACGTGCACAGGGCTGCCTCACGGACATGAGCAAAAATAGAATGAGGCAAGGTGACTTGCTTTTTAGGGCCATGCCATTTCCCTTCACCTATTAACATCTCAAAAGTCATTTTATTCCCAGAAATTTTTCATCCAACATGACCAGGGCTCTGGCAGCTGAAAACCTCCAGGACCAGCCACCACCATGCTGAGAACACTCTCCGCACACCTGAAGGTACTGGCAGAGGGACAAATCCACGTGGGTTCCGGGGCCGAGATCTCCCAGCCTACTCGGATTGGAGTCGAGCATCCTCCACCCAGATCCTCCAAATTCCAGTAGGCGGGGGTCACACCCACCACCTGGCCCCCTGGCCCCGTGTAATCCCATCAACGGCCAAGACTCAGAGACTATAAAATTCAACTCCCAGAACTGCGCGGCCGCATTTGCGGCCGCGCGACATCTTATCAGGACATCTTTTATGACATCTTATCATCTCATTCCTACTTTGGACAAACTTGCAGGCTATCGAATGTAGCCTGCCCACAGGGCAGAGTCTGGCAAACTCCCCGTGGCATACCCAATATGCCAAATACCAGTAACAATGATGGGTCTCATTCTCCTAAAGAGCCTTGAATATAATCTCAGGGTTAGGATGAAAGAGACGTTACTGGGGCCTGCTCAATCGACGAATAACAGGATGATGAAATGAAAAAAATGAAAAAATTACCTAAGTCATGAAGCTTTGCCTTGGCCTCATCACTGAACCACATCCTACATTGCTTGTATTGAGAAGGGTTTAAATATGTTTTCGTGACCACGTAAAATAATGCAATACCCAATAGCCACTTGGACACCATCTTATAAGATATTCCTTAAGATGTAGGGCTGGGGCAATAGCACAGTGCGACAGTGAGTAGGGCGTTTGTCTTGCACGCAGCTGACCCGGTTGATCTGAGTTTGATTCCTCTGCCCCTCTCGGAGAACCCGACAAGGACCGAGAGAATCTAGCCCACACAGCAAAGCCTGGCAAGCAACCCAGGACGTATTCAATATGACAAACATAGTAACAACAAGTCGCAAAATATTACTGGGCGCGCTCAAGCAAATCGATGAGTAACAGGAGGTCAGTGACTGTGACAGTGATGAAGATGTAGGTCCGTACAAAGAACAGAACTTTTGAAATGGCTTAGTAATTCCATTCTTAAGCCTTGATAAACATGGAGGCTTCTACTCCAGCTGGACTGGGCAATTGGGAGCTTGGCCCTAGCAGTCTGGAAATAGCTTCCTGAACCACTCTCAGATCTCAAAATCCAAAGTGGCAGCAGACTCATCATCTGCATCACTTTCATCTGGTGCATTGGAAATAGAGTCATATGAAAGAGATGAGGGTCTCTCCATAGGGAACGTTAATTCACCAGCCTCAGAAATAGTTTTACTTTTAGAGCACGTTTCTACTGGAAACATGTTGCAACTCTTCTGGAACATAGTGATGGGAGAAGTTCAGGGCTTCTTATCCCTAATATCCTCCTCCTCAATTGTACTTCTCCAAAACAGGAGAACAGAATTAACAGTTCTCCATGTAACCGAGAATTCCATGGGAATCTTAGCTGCTTCTTTAGATGCTATGTAGACGCTTTTCTTAACTTCTTTTCAAATCTTGGTGTCTAGAGTCCCTTCATCTGGGAACCATGGTTTTATTTCATAAACTACTTTAAAGCAGGACCAGTGTTGGTCTCTGGAAATACAGTTTTCCTGGTCCCTTGTTCTGTGGGAGAGATGATGAATCAAATCTAAAAATGGCTTGGCCCATTCAGTCTGACTCGAGAAACACTGGAAGATCCTGGGAAGGCCCAGGATCTGTCCCAGAAGATTGGGATATTGGTGCTAGGATTCTAACTCCAAGCACCCTAAAAAATCTATAATTCTACTCTCCTCTAATTGGGGAATACAGCTAGGACTTTAAAGTAATCAGTAATCCAAAAATTTGTTCACACACTTACCTCTGTATATATGGGTCCACCAATGCAATCCTTACATTTAGATGACCACTAATTTGGGCTTCAGGCCTTTGAGCTCACCCAGGTAAACCAGTTCATCACTGAGTAATTTTGTTTCTTGATGAAGAGCCTGTGAACTAAGTCTGTTGAAAGCGTGAGTTATCTAAATGTAGAGTTCGGTGTGAGATGCCTCGTCTGCATTCTCAAAAAGCAAACTCGCGTTGTCTCCATGTTAAAGGCATGCAGGGGAGGTTATCTCCACTTGACCCGCTGGGCTCAGACTGGATGACTTGGAAGTTGGCCATGATCTGGCTTGAATGAGAGTGGCGATGATCAGGCAAATGTGCGGCCTCCTGCTGTTCAAGACTCCGGGTTCACCTCATGACCTAGAGGCATTCTAAAACACAGTTGCCAAGTATCTTAACAGGGTGCACCCATCAGTCCCACCTCTGAGCAGTTGAGCATTTGTTTGGCCAGCTTGATGAAGATTAGAGTTGCCTCCCTGAGGTATTAGTGGAGATGGAGTGGAGTATTAAAGAGACAGAGGGAACTTTGGTTGAGGTTGAGATTATGTCTTGCCTTCCCCTTTTAATTAAGCGCCCTTTGAGGAAAGCATCTAAATCGAAATCAGGGCTGAATTTGCTGGCAGTTGAAACAGGAGGTGTAGGGGAACTTAATGCATGAGTGTTCAATGGGACAATCTTAAACTAAGAAGCTTCTGCACCTCCAAAGAAAAAGTGACCAAAATACAAAGACAGTCCACAGAATGGGAAAGGATATCTGCCCAATACACATCCAACAAGGGGTTGATAACAAGGATATACAAAATACTGGTTGAACTCCACAAGAAGAAAACATCCAACCCATCAAAAAATAGGGCGATGAAATGAACAGAAATTTTCTCAAAGAAGAAATCAGAAAGGCTAAAAGGCACATGAGAAAATTCTCCACATCATTAATCATCAGGGAGATGCAGATGAAAACAACAGTGAGATATCATTTCACACCACAGAGACTGGCCCACATCTCTTCAATGCCAGGGTAGCATACAGCTTGCCTTGGGTCCATCCATTTCCTTCGTCAGGAACCTGCTTTTTTTTTAATTAGTGAAACACCATGAGGTACAGTTGTAGACTTACAAACTTTTGTGCTTGGGTTTCAGTTATAGAATGATCAAGTACCCATCCTTCCACCAGTGCCCATTCTCCATTACCAATGAACCCTGTAGCTCTCCCATCCCTTAATGCCCCCCACCTCTGCGGCAAGGCTTTTGCTCTCTCTTTCCTTTAGGGTTTTGTGGTTTGCAATGGAGGTATTGAGTCACCATCGTGTTGTGTCTATAGTATACATTCAGCATGCATCTCACATCCCAAGCAAGTCTCCAACTTATACATTAACTTACCACCATGCACCAAAGTCAGATCAAAGTTTATTAAAGACCTCGACATCAGACCAGAATCTACAAGGTACACTGAATACAAGGTTGGCAATACCCTCCACAGTATTGAGGTTAATGGTATCGTCAAATACAACACTCCACTTTCCAACCAACAAGAAACAGAGAGAAATAGATGGGACGATATTAAACTAAGAAGCTTCTGTACCACAAAAGATAGAGTGACCAAAATACAAAGAAAATTTACAGAATGGGAAGGATATTCACCCAATAACCATCCAATAAGGGGTTGATATCAAGGATATACAAAGCACTGGTTGAACTCCACAAGAAAAAAAAAACATCCAACACCATTAAAAAATGGGGTGACAAAATGAACACAAACTTTCTCAAAGAAGAAATCCAAATGACTAAAAAGCACATGAGAAAATGCTCTATATCACTTATCATCAGGGAGATGCTGATCAAAACAACAATGAGATATCATCTCACACCATAGACTGGACCACATCCAAAAGAACAAAAGCAACCGGTGGTTGGTGTGGTTGTGGGGAGAAAGGGACCCTCCTTCTCTGCTGATGGGAATGCCGACTGATTCAGCCCTTTTGGAAAACAGTATGGATGATTCTCAAAAAATTAGAAATTGAGCTCCCATTTGACCCAGCAATACCACACCTAGAAATATATCCCAGAGAGGCAAAAAAGTATAGTCGAAATGATAACTGCACTTCTATGTTCATTGCTGCACTGTTCACATTAGCAAAAATCTGGAAAAAAAACCCAAGTGCCAGATAACAGATGATTGGTTAAAGAAACTTTGGTACATCTACACAGTGAAATACTATGCAGCTGTTAGAAATGATGAAGTCATGAAGTTTGCAAACAAGTGGTTCTACATGGAAAGTATTATGCTAAGTGAGATGAGCCAGAAAGAGAGGGACAGACATAGAAAGACTGCACTCCTCTGGGGAATATAAAGTAACAGAATGGGAAACGAACACCCAAGAATTGTTGAGATAAGTACAGGAAGTCTGCTCCATGGCTTGGAAGCTGGCAGCACGTGCTGGGGGAAAAGACAATTCAGATGGAGAAGGAAACACCAAGTAAAAGGTGTTTGGAGGATCCTACTTTTGAAGTCCTAGGAACTAAGGGCAAGTGAAGTTGAAATCAAGTTAATATGGATGCCCGAGAGTATTATTTTGGTTTCTATTAATTCCCATGTTACAAAGCATAGCATGAACTATCTTCCTGTGGACATTGCTAAACCAGGCAAGTTTAGCTTGGTTTAGCAATGTGAAATCAAGGAAAGGAAAAAGCAACATAGGATTATTAGTGGTTGATTGGATTGTGTGTATCCCAGGGGTACCATTGTGGGAGTAACTCAATAAACCTAAGATCACTGTGGGAGGATCAAGGACAATCCAATGCTGTCCAACAATCACTAATTTTTATTTTTCTTTGTTTTATCTTGAGTGTCATACCTCATCATCCTCTGGGTATCCTCACGGCTCTGCACTAAGGTCTTCTGGCACTTTTCAGGGGACCATATGAGTACTGGCAATCAAACTCAGTAGGCCATTTCAAGGCAAATACCCTACTTTCAATATTATTTCTCTGCCCTAAATTCCATCTTCTTGCACTTATTCACATTGTGTGTTTGTGAAGTAATTTATGTTTATTCATTTATGATATGTATTTCCAGAATCTGGAAACAATCCATGTGCCTGTGAATATATAACTGGATTAAGAAACCTTGGTAACTTTACATAATGTAGTACAATGCAGCAACAAATAAAAGTGAAGTAATGAAATTATCTTTTAAATGGATGAACATGCAAAGTATCATTCTCAGTGAAATGAGTCGGGAGAGGGACAGATATAGAATGACTGCACTCATTTTGGGGATATAAGAAAAAATATATAGTCTGAGACTAACACCCAAGGACAGTAAAAACAAGGACCACAGTTGAAAACTTGCCACAAATAGTTCAGAGGAAGGCAGTTAGGATAGAGAAGGGATCACTATGACAACAATAATTGTAATAGTTCGCTATGAACAAGATAAGTACATGATAAATTTTCTATACCATTATTTCAAACCATAAAGCTGAAAGATAAAAGGAAGAAATAGAAGCAGTGAGAGAGTGAAAGAAAAAAGTGTCTGCCATTGAGGAAGCCTGGTGAAAGAGAGGATTGTGGAGAGAAACTGGGGATATTGGGGTGGGAAATGTACACTGTGAAGGGATGGATGTTGAAATGTTGTGTGACTTAAACCTGATCATGAACAACTTTCTCACACTGTGTATTTCATGGTGATGAGAGAGAGAGAGGGAGAGAGAGAGAGGGAGAGAGAGAGAGAGAGAAAGAGAGAGTCCATTCCTGATCTCTGTAACACTGTCTTCCATTGTTCATTGATTTGCTCAAGCGGGTACCAGTAAAGTTTCCATTTTGAGACTTGTTGTTACTGTCTTTGGCATATTCAAGATGCCACAGGGAGCTTCTCAGGCTCTGCCATGTGGGAGGGATATTGGGATATTCTTGGTAACTTGCCATGCTACCCGAGATGGACAGAGGAATCGAACCTGGGTTGACTGTGTGCAAGGCAAACACCCTACCCTCTGTGCTATCGCTCTAGCCCATTGATATCACTCCAGCCCATTCTTGATATCAGATTTTCAAATTTCAGAACTAAGAATTTAGGATTACTTCTTTCTGATACAAGATGTATAACACTGCTCTAGATTGCACTTAATTAATAATAAATATAATTTATGTTTCTGGTATAATATTTTCAGTGATATTTTAATCCTGCATTATATATTCAGTTGCTTGCTTGCTTCAGTTTTTGAATTTAGTTTATGGGTGTTACATTTGTAAACTTGGTTTATTCAATAAAATATAAGAACATATTACGTAAGTCAGTTTGTTTTTGTTGTTGTTTGCTTGTTTGTTTTTTTTTGCTTCTTGGGTCACACCTGCTGATGCTCAGGGACTGTTCCTGGCTCTGCACTCAAGAATGACTCCTGACAGTGCTCGAGGAACCATATGGCACCTTGAGAATTTAACCCGAATCAGTCACATGCAAAGCAATGTGACTCTCCCTGCCATGCTATCACTTCTGCCTGTTAAGCCATTTTAAAGTGTGAATTTTATAGTTAGAGCATCTAATGTCTAAATATTACATTCCATAGAGTCTAATTTGTTTATTCACACCTTTTGAATAGCAAAATTCTCAACATTACAACAGTAGTCCATTTTATTTAACATTTAATGGTAGCATGAATGTTGCATTGAAAGTCATAAAATTATTTGTTAGTTGATGCAGCAAAAATATTTTGGATAAAATATTTAGATTCTCAGGTAAAAATTTCCATCTGCTACTGTTTTTCTTTACCAGATTCATAACGACAAATACGTTGGCACATGAATCCAGGGACCTTTGAAAGAAACTTTCATTTGTTTTCAGTCAGTCAAGATAAATTAAATTTAGCTTACTTGCTAGAACATACATATAGTTATATATCTGAGTCCAGCAAGCTTCATGTATTTTGTTTTATCAGGCACTCTAAAAATTGGTATATCATTAATTCAGATCAAGTTGCATCACTAAGAAATTTTTTGAAAAGGAAATTAAACTTGGAAATCACTGCTAGAGCATGTACGGTCTGCACTTACTGTTCTTTATGAAGAGATAGCTGATATTAGTTAGAATAGGAGCTGCCCTTGAAATCTGGGGAAAAAACTTAAGTATGTTTTTGTCAATAAGATGTAGGTATGATTCATAGAGTGCTCACTGAATCAAGAGAAGGGAAAAGATGGTTTTAACACCATTTTTTTTTCAGAGCATAAGCATTTCCCAGTTATGGCATCCAGGAGAAAAACACCAGGTTCTCAAAGACACAACAAAAGTACTTCTCCATTGTATTCTTCTGTACCTATTGTTATCTGAAGTAATATTAAATGAGCCACTGAATCTATAAATAGATTCCATAATATATATATACATATATATGTTGAATCTATATAATATCTATATGCATTCACATGTCTGCTCTGCTTAAGAATCCTGCTTGACATGCACTCACAAAATCAAAACTTTAATCAATATATTGAGTGTAGCCTTTATAACTGTAATTTTTTGTGACCTTTAAAATGTTCTTTCTCCAGAAGGAAAAGGCAGAAGTGACATTAAGACAGAGGTAAAGAGTCTTGGGCACTTTGGTGGTGGTTGGAGGTGCACAAACTTCACACATCAAAATTGTAAATGTTAACACAAGTGTAAGCAGGTTGCATAAACTACAATTGAAAATTAAATGTAATAAAATTAAAATATTTTCCTCCACCACTATGTTGGTTGACTCATGAAGGGTTTGTTCAGATCTTTTCTTGATTTAAAAATTGGGTTGCTTTCTATTTTATGTAATAAATTCGCCTACAAAAAGAAAAAAAAAAGAATTCCGCTTGACTAAAAGGTACAGAGTAATTGCTTTTTAATTATCTCACACTCTTAATATTATTAAGAATAAAATAGTTTTATATATATTAAACTAGAGCGATAGCACAGCGGGTAGGGCGTTCGCCTTACAAGCGGCCAACACGGCCGACCCGAGTTCGATTCCTCCGCCCCTCTCGGAGAGCCCGGCAAGCTACCGAAAGTATTCGATATGCCAGACACAGTGACAACAAAGTCTCCAATGGAGACGTTACTGGGCCCGCTCGAGCAAATCGACGATCAACGGGAGGGCCTTTACCTTACCTTTACCTATATAAACCACTATTATTTATATATATATCAAAAGTTATCATGAACATAATCAAAAGTCATTTTTTGTAGAATATATTTTGTTTTAAATTATTTGTTTCACTTGAGGTGCACGGTAAACAATATTCTGTATGCTATAACGGCAAAATTGATCTCTTTTCTATGAATGTATTTCCTTGCTATACCTTCTACTGCAAAGACAAAGACATCTTGCTAGGTCAGTCAAATGGATTTCCTTTATTCTTCTTAACCCATTACTGGAAACATCCTTCTGAAATCTTAGTAAAATATTTGTTTTTCTTAGTTTGCCTCGTTCCTTACGTTGTGTCTTTGTATCCCATGTTTGAGTGAGTAATTGGACATTTATCTTCTTTTCATTTTTCTTAGGCAGAGGGTAACTCATAGGAGCTACCCATGCGCTTCTCTAGAAACACAAGTGACATAGAAGGCATTGCTGGGATAAAGCTCTCAGCGTGGCATATATCAGCTAAGAGCAACAACAAACAATCTTTCTGTATCTGACATTTTTTTTAGCATTACTTTCTACAGTTCCATATATGTTATTACAAAAGGTGAGTTTTATGTCTTTTCTGACAACCAAGTAGTAATCTACTTCATAATTATGTATTTTCCTGCTTGTTAGTGTTATTTGGGTTACTTCTATATTTTGCCTATTGTAAATAGCACTTCAATAAACTCAGGTGAGCATAAATCTTTTAAATATTTATGTGCTCTTGCAATAGTACCAACAAGTTCAATTGCTCTGTAAGACAATAGCTTAAATTTTAACTTTTTGAGTAGTTTATATACCATTTGTTTTGAAGTCTGAAAAAAGTTTTATTCCTAAATACAGTGAATCCAGATTCCTATAACTCCATCCTTTTTTAAAAATTGTTTCTAGAGAATTTGAGAATTTTAGAATTCTAAAGCCATTCTCAAATGTTTGAGGTAATATCTCATTGATTTCTTACATTTTCAGGTAATGACCATGAAATCAAAAGCATTTTTATGTACCTATTGACCACGTGCATGAATTGGTTTAAGCATAATTAAGAATTATAATTAATTGTAATAATTTCATATTTTGTAATTTACAATGAAATTTGCATTAATTTTATGTTAGGATTACATATACATATATTTCATAATAGATCCTTTAAAATCATTGCATGAGTTTTATTTATCTTATCTCAATCACTCATGTGAATAACAAACTATTGTCAACACTATTGTCAACAATATGAGCAAGTTTAGTATATTAAATAGTACTTAATATTTTATTCTCTATGAGCAAATGTTTCTTTTGATCAGAAAGAAATTGGTATTCTAACCAAGTGCCCCCAATTATATTTTACTTCTACTTTCAAACAGCATCAAACTTTGCTTCAGGACAAATACATCTCTGCTTCTTGGGACTATGGGGTTAGATGATTTTTAGCTATATTGAAATAACTTTAATTGACTTGTGATTTATATATCTCAAGAAAACTGTTATCAATCCTGCTGTGACTTCTCATAAAATGATTTAAAATTGACTGAATATTTTTACAATCTATTCATTATATTTGACAATAAAGTACATGGGTTAACATTTTAAAATGTCAAACACTCTTGCTTAATTGAACTGTTTTTCCAGATGTTATTATACAATATCAATAATTGGAAATACAATTTTGACCTTCTGAACGGTCAAATTTACATTTAAATAAATCTACACAAATTCAGAAGTGACTTTTTTTTTAAACATTACTTTACTTATCAATTCCTGGAAGATTAATAATGATTTTGAAAGGACAAAGTGAAAATAAAACAGATTGCTCATTTTATACTTCAACATTGAAATGTCAAATTTCTAAACCTCTTTTCAACATACAATCATATTCCTTAGATGCAATGAAAGAATATTCAATAAACGTGTCATTTAAAAGAGTCACTAATTTGTTAATAATAACAGTCAAATGGCATGTGTTACTGTCAGTCATTCTATGTGCTTTAGCAATACTAATTTAATATTCTCAACACAATATTTTAAGGGAATTACTTGTAATCACTGCCACACTTTGAATATGGAACTGAGACATACAAAATATAAATAACTCATTCAATTCTCACAGCTAGAAAACAAGAGAATTGGGATCTACCCTATGTTTGAAAACATTGAATTGCAACATGTTATATGAATTTTAGCAGTTTACTAAGGATCACTGTTTTCTGTTGGTAAGCACACACAAGCTATGTATAAATAATGTATACTTGTAAAACATGTACCGGAGAGTGTTGAAGAAATATTGCATATTTGAGATTTAACAAGCTGCTTTACATTATTTAGTTATGAACCCAAGTACATTTTTCCTTTTTGTATATGTATACAACTTCCTAAGCAGAGACAATTTATTCTTTCAATATTTTCTTTTTTATTTTAAACTTCAGCTCTAGATACATTTAATTTTTATAATTGCTCACCGCATTAACTTTCATACCCCATGCACTTTCCAAAACTATCAGTGTATAAAGGTAAGAATACAACAAATTGGGGTGTGGTTACTTGTTTGAGTCAATATCTTGTTAGATGGAAATATCTTATCTGTATTTTAAAATAGAATTTCAATTGAATTACACTATTTACAACAAAATGTGATAACTAGAAATTATTTATTTTATTACTGTATATTATCCATTAGAGTACAAACTCCGTATCAAGAATGCATCGCTATTACCAACAGCAATACTTAATTAGAGTAAAATACATTTCAGTTAGCTAAGCATGGTGTAACAATAACTTTTCCAATGCTTAAAGTATATTTTGTAAAGTTATAGCAATGTCATCCTAAAATGCACAGGAATGATTAAACAGAAAAATAAGGACTCTAACATGAAAACAATTTAAGTTGGAAGGATTTTCCCCACAAGAATTGTATAACAGTTTCAAGGAGACTAAGTAGGGTCTGGTATTATTCATAATAGAAATAGAGAGATGGAAATGCTTTAAAACTTTGTTAATAGTTTTCCAGGAAATTTCTACATATTTTTGGAAAAAAATGTGAACATATGCAATTGAGGAGCATAAAATGAACAAGTATCAAATAAAACAAAAATGGAGAAATGTGACTGCTTTGGTTTTGTTTATTTACTTTTTATTTATTTATTTATAGAGAAAAAAGAGAATGATAGATTGAAATCATAAAGGATTCCACTATAGTTTCCAACTGACAGCAACTGTCTGGCCAGGAGCCTAGGGTTCTTTTCAGTACAAAAGTGTGTTGTTGTTTTTGTTGTTGTTTGTTTGTTTGTTTTTAATTCTGCTGTTGTCCAAGAGATAAGGAAGTATTATAATACAGCTTCCTCAGAAAGAAATTCTCATATTCTGTAAACACAAGGCCTTGGGGATAGTCTGTTTTAAGTTTCCTAACTTCAGGGAGTCCTTTGACTACTGGGGTGGAGGATGGTAGATTAAAAAGGGATAAAATTGCAAAAATCTTTGACTGTTACTAGTTACTGTTACCTGTTACTACAGGAAATATTGTCCCAAGATTTTTGACCTCATTGAGGCTTAGTACTATACCAAACTTTGTCAATTCACTTAACTAAAAGTTCACATTATCTGATTAGCTAACCACTTATAATTTATAGATTTCCAATAAAAAATTCTTTAAAATGTAGCCAATAATTGTTTGAGAAGAAATTTGTGTTCCATCCATCAAGATGTGTATATAGATTTTTTGATGGGGAGAATATAGAGAAAATCTCATTGTCTGGATCACAGTGAGTGAATGCACTAAGTGCTAGTCTCACTAGTGTGAGATGACATTTTATGGTTGTTTTGACTTGCATTTTCCTGATTGCAGGATTTCCTGATTGGCAGGATTATGGACTAAAAAACTTAACCTCATTCACTGCAACCCTTCTGGGAAAACAGTATAGATATTTACCAAAAAAAAGAAGCTAAGAATTGAGAATCTATTTGATATAGAAATTTTATGTTTTAACATCTACAGCAAGGACCAACAAAAATCTACCCAGAGAAATTTCTCCCAACCCCACCCCAACCATGTTCGTGGTTCATGGCAGCACCATTCACAATAGCCTAAATCTGTAGACAGCCTAAATGTCCAAGAAAAGATAATTGGATAAAAAAATTATATAGTTCATATGATCAATGAGAAAGAAGACTGACTAGCAATTTACTGTGGCCCCTTATTTCTTGTTGTTACTGTGTTTGGCATATTGAACACGTCATGGGTAGCTTGCCAGGCTCTGCTGTGCAGGGGAGATACTCTCAAGTCTCATGATGGAGACGTTACTGGGCCCGCTTGAGCAAATCGATGAACAACGGGAGGACCGTGACCATGAATTTATTCCTTCAGATGTGCCTGGTGAGTAGTGCTTTTCAGTTAGTGTTCAGCAGAAAAGGGTCCAGGGGCCAAACAGGGGCCAAACATTGGAGATGCTGCCAATCCTGGTCCACCTGGTGCATCTAACGACTGCAGACCCTTTATACTGGTTTCCAGAGTATCACCTGCAGAAGCAATGCACCTTTTAAAATTCCATCTAAATATTCTGAGTTTACTGTGCAAGAAAAATGATTACACTGGGGTTTATAAAAACTAGACCTGAGCATATTCATACAATGCAATACTACACAACAATACAAAGAACCAACTACTGGTATATCCAACAGCTTGAATAGACTGAAGGCCATTATGCTGAATGGGAAAATGCCCATCTCTAAACATAACATAGTGTATTATTTCACTACTGAACATTCTCTAAATGACAAAAGCAGATGAATGGTTGCTAGGGAAATAGGGAGAGATGAGAAGGGGTGTGGGCAACACAAGGAAGAGCCTTGTGGTGATAGTGCGATTGTGGCAATGAGTCTGTATTGCAACTTCAATGGCAGCTATGACAACATGTATGGGACAAAATGATGCCTGTTCATTGCACTGACCACACCAATGCCCACGTGTTGGCTTGCCTATGGACTACGATGATGTGAGAAATGGAAAGAGCACAATGGAGTATCTCTGCATTATCCTTTCATCTTACTGTAAAGCAAAAACTATTTCAAAATAACAATTTAATAAAGGAAAAGTGGCCATGACATACAAGGGTATACAGGAGGCGCTGACTGGTTATAGTCAGCATCCTGCTGAATTAGCACCCAGCAGGGATGCAGGATGATGTCTTCAGGGAAGGTGAATGACAGGAGTGCAGGACTGCCCTTTTTCCCATGGTCAGCCATAGGAACACTGCTGCTTATGCCTTTTTAGAAGAGTGTAGGTGTGTGTATCCAGAACTAAGAAAACCTCATTTCACAAAGTCATGGTTTCCTATGAATTGTAGTACTGTGCCATGATTACTCATTCGTCACAGAGCTTTTTGTCTCTAAAGTACACTGGATGAGAAAATGGGAGAGAGTACTGCAGGTAGAGTACTTGTTTTACCATGTGGCATATGGATCCCTGAGCACAACCAGGAGCAAGTCCTGAACACCACTGGGTATAGCCCCCAAAAGCAAAAAACAAGCAAAAACACTGAATGAAAGTCATTTGTTCAGTGGTATCCCCTTTTATATAAAGTAAAAGGTAAGTAAAGGCCCTCCCGTTGATCGTCGATTTGCTCAAGCGGGCCCAGTAACGTCTCCATTGGAGACTTTGTTGTTACTGTGTCTGGCATATCGAATACTCTCGGTAGCTTGCCGGGCTCTCCGAGAGGGGCGGAGGAATCGAACTCGGGTTGGTCATGTTGGCTGCGTGCAAGGCAAACGCCCTACCGCTGTGCTATATATATATATATATATATATATATATATATATATATATATATGACTAAGTTTGTAAGCCCATCAATTGCCAAGACCCAGAGACTGTAAAACCAAGCTCCCAGAAGCGTAACTTCTTATTTTCTAGTTCTCACTCTCGAAGAACCTGGCAGGATACTGAGTGCATCCTGCCTGCAGGGCAGAGTCTGGCAAGCTCCCCATGGCGTGTTTGATATGCCAAAACCCAGTAACAATGATGGGTCTCATTCCCCTGACCCTGAAAGAGCCTCCAACGTGGCATCTGCTAAAATCTCAGGGCTAAGACAAATAGAGATGTTACTGGTGCCTGCTTGAGGAAATCGATGAACAACGGGATGACGGTGATATAGTGACATGATCAATAGAACACTAGTTGACTGTAAGAAAAGATGAAAGAATGCAATTTTGCACTACATCATACTGAATAAAATTATCCATAAGGAAAGAGACAGAATGAGGTCTCCCATATGTGGGATAAAAAGAAATTTGATAGGGGGATATGAGATACACGAGGGAAAGAGGAACTGAGAATCAGGAAGGTGATGGAGACATTACTGGGCCCACCCGAGCAAATCAATGAACAACGGGAAGACCGTGACCGTGAAGGTGATGAAAATAAAACTATATACATAAATGTTTAAATCTTATTAAATGTTACCTGTGATCCCCAGAAGAAATCTTTCTTCTTTCCCTACTGAGATGTTAACATTTTTCCTGTGGACGAAAAGACCTGAATCTGTCAATACCACATTCATCATAAGCAATTATATAAACATTAGTTACAATCCATTAAAAGTTTCATAAAGTCACAAATAACATAAATTTTCCTGCTTGTACTATAAAGAATGTATAGTCTTATAGGTTAACTGTTATTTCGATAAAGTAAAGCAGAAAACTACTAGCACAAACTCAGCCACATAATAAAATTTAATATTAATTACACACCTATATTGGGAAACTTTTGAAAGTTCAATAAATTAGTTTTGCTAAATTTAATTTTTATTTTACTGAGAGATGTGCATTTACTTATATGTTCGTTCACAATTGTATCTGGTAATAGAATAAAAAGTTTTTCATAGATAAATTGTCTAAAGATTGGAAAATTGCATATTTTACTGATTTAATTATTTTTATGTAATTTCTTAATTAATGTATGTACTCTTTCACCATAGGATGATGAAGTTTTCTTCAAATGCTTCTAAACTAATAAATTACAACTACATTCATTTTTGTGTGTAGAATGAAGAATCTTTTCAAAATAAAAATGTTTAAATATAGTTTTATGTATTTACAGTTATTTTCTTAGAAACAATTTATATTTTCAAGTAAATGTAACAACACTAATTTACATGAACATAGCCATTATTTAGCTTTCATATGCTATACTTTTGGTTTCAAAAGACTAAACGTGTATGTTTATGAAGCTTCCTCTTTGAATACTTCCTTCCCACCCTAAACAATAGTGTTCAAGTGGTTCTCAAAAATAGGTTTTTATTCATCTTTTTTATGCTATCTATTGTAGCCTCTAAGCCATGGCATAAATATTAAATAGAGCTTGTCAATGTACTAATGGAAAAATTACAATTTAGACAAATTGTTTCTCATTTTGCACAGAGATTTACATTTAAGATTTGTGTATAACTTTTGTGAATATGAGACTCCTGAAAGAACACAGTTATTTCTAAGTGTTAAAGACAAAATGTGAGCGTTGTGGGCTGAGCATCCTCCACCCAGATCCTCCAAATTCCAGTAATCCCATCAATGGCCAAGACTCAGAGACTATAAAAACCAGCTCCCGGAACCGCGCGGCCACATTTGCGGCCGTGCGACATCCTATTATGACATCTTATTATCTCATTCCTACTTTGGACAAACTTGCAGGCTATGGAATGTAGCCTGCCCACATGTCAGAGTCTAGCAAACTCCCCGTGGCGTACCCAATATGCCAAATACCAGTAACAATGATGGGTCTCATTCTCCTAAAGAGCCTTGAATATAATCTCAGGGCTAGGATGAAGGAGACGTTACTGGGGCCTGCTCGAGGCAATCGACTATTAACAGGATGATTGTGACTTGTGACTTGTGAAAGACACATTGTATTCTGAATTTACTGTAACATTAAAAGTATGATATTTAATATGTACAATAGGTCTAACTCACAAAATATGAAAATGATTTTACTTCTATTTTTTCTTTCATTCTCTAAATAAGTGTCTGCAAATTCTGTGATTCCTCATTAAGTTCAAGATTACCTCTGAAATGTTTTATTCTGTCAAGTTTAGCAAACCATCTTTTTTTCCCCATAAGATAAGAAAAACTAAAAGGTAGGATATAATAGGTGTCAATGAATAGTACACAGGATATGCAGTTGACTTACATAAAAACCAACCAAATTTAACTCTATCCCCTGAGTACTGACAGGACTGATCACCAAGGACAGAACGAGGAGTAAGCCCAGGGCACAGTCAGGTACAGCGTACTCACTTTCCCCCACAAACAAAGATTTAAAAGTCTTGGGACTAAATTTCAATTTTTGATAGTTTCTTTTATAGTAGTCTCTGACGAGACGAGAACAGCGCAGTCTGCCCCCGCACCTGACTTCCTCGCCGGGGCCCGTTGGAGGGGAGCGGGTTGAGCTTTCCTCCCCGCCCCGACCAGGGCTCCGGCAGCCGACGACGTCCAGGGCCAGACACCACCATGCTGAGACCACTCTCCGCACACCTGAAGGTACTGGCAGAGGGACAAAGCCACGTGGGTTCTGTGGCCGAGATCTCCAAGCCTACTCGGATTGGAGTCGAGCATTCTCCACCCAGATCCTCCAAATTCCAGTAGGCGGGAGTCACGCCCACCAACTGGCCCCCTGGTGCCGTGTAATCCCATCAGTGGCCAAGACTCAGAGACTATAAAAACCAGATCCTGGAACCGCACGGCCGCTTTTGCGGCCGTGCGACATTTTATTATGACATCTCATTCCTACTTTGACAAACTGGCAGGCTCCTGAATGTAACCTGCCCACACGGCAGAGTCTGGCAAACTCCCTGTGTCGTACCCAATATGCCAAATACCAGTAACAATGATGGGTCTCATTCTCCTAAAGAGCCTTGAATATAATCTCAGGGCTAGGATGAAGGAGACGTTACTGGGGCCTGCTCGAGGCAATCGACGAATAACAGGGTGATCTGTGATCTGTGATCTTTTATAGTATTTCAGAGTCTCCTAATGTCCGTGTTGCTTCTAGTGCACCTACCATATTCTGAAACCCGTGTTTTTGTGGAGCTTTTAAAAACAAAAATCACTAAAAACAGGACAGAGAAAATTCCCTTTAATGAAGGTGTCAAAAAATTAGTTATTATGTTATTTAATAAAATTGTAGGCAATGCTCATATGACTTGCTCAAAGTTTATCCTTGAGCCCATCTTTTTTTGATCAATTCACTATAAGTAAAGAGTAGTTTTATTCATATATTTTGTATGTGTACACTTAAGATTAATATGCAAACAGACCCACATGTGTGAGCGCATATATTTTTAAACATTTTAAACACTTTTAAAAAATATATTCCTGGTACAGCATGGTACCACTAACATAACCCGGACAGACCTCTTAGCAAAGAACTTGGAGTAATTAGCTCTGAGTACTTTAGGGTGTGACCCCTCGAAAGAACAAACAAAAATTTAAAAAATTATGAAACTTTGGGCCTTCTTTGTCATTACACCTCTCTCTGCTTACTCACAACTCTGTGCTCAGGGAGTAGTATCGGTGAAGTTGAAGAACCGAAGATTCAAGCTTCAATGCATACAAAGCAGTATGGTACTTGAATATACTGTTGTTGCTGCAGCTGGTACTCTGTGTGTGTCCAGAGATTGAACTTGTGCCAGTTGTGTGCAAGGCAGGCACTTTACCTGATGGAATGTAGACTCAGTCACAGTGCCTTTGTTTTTGAACAATGGTGATTCAAAAAGTATAATGTAATACCTCACTATGGTTTTCATTTTCATTTTCCTGTGATTAGTGATATAGCACTGGAGCACTGGAGCACTGTTCTCCTGTGGTTCATCGATTTGCTTGAAAGGGCCCAGTAACGCCTCCATCGTGAGACTTATTACTGTGTTTGGCATATCAAATACATCATAGGGAGCTTGCCTGGAGAGTCTTGTAATTTATTGGTTATTTGAATTTTTTTCAAAACATCTTATGATTTTCCTAATTTTGATCAGGTTAATTTGTTTTCTTCAGATATGTATGTCCCTTTGATATTTTGATCCTAACTCATTAGCAGAATTAGTCTTGCTTTTATAATTGTCTTTCTACTGTGTTCATTGCTACTTTGCTGTGCAGAAGCATTTTAGTTTATCATGTAGCTACTAGTATATTTTTACTTTATTTGCCTGAAGTAATTAGCATGTGATCAGGAGTATCTATATATTAGTTATTTTCTATCTACATTCTCTAAGTGAAATATCTGTATTGTTTAGAATTAAAAAGTCTTCTATTTTTTTCTAAGAGTGAAAGCCAGTCTATAAAATCCTACTCTTTTAACATAAAGCTAAGTACACCATATTTATGGAGAATAATGTTTAAAAAATTAAGCCTTTAGAAATAAATAACCATTGATTTTACATTCTTGCTACATTATTTGCACAGGAACAAGTATATTTTTATTCAGTCATGCTATGCTAACAATAATATATTCAATATCATTATGCATTAAGACACTCTTGTTTAACATTAGAGATTCAACAATGAGCTGGAAGCATTAACAGCTGACATGAAAGTGATTATTTTCTAGACAATATAATTGTTGAATAATCTAAGACTGAAAATCTGCAGCCTGTGCATTTTCTTTTACCATATACTCCCATTGGATAATCTGAGAGCTTTACAGTGCTCAGAATGATGTGCTTCTCTCTGAGAGCGCTGATAATGTTTTCTAGTTACCAATTCAGTATGCAATAAGGAACTATCATTACAGCCGCAGGGCATTCTATGAAACACTAGAAGTCATTATCTGGAGGACTCAATTATCTCTGTGTGATATGGCCCTACATAATTAACATGACCTCCCACCAAAATATCTTGATTCATTTCCATGGGAAAAAATGAAATGATTTTGGCAGGTCATCCTGCTTACAATATGTTTTATGTTCTTTTTAGGGTATGGCTAACTTCCACATTGCCAAAAAAATATCTAGCCAATGCTTTCAAGTGAAAAATATCCTAATCAGTTTCATGTATTGAAGCCAAACTTTTCACAACTTTTCTGGCATACCAATATGTTTACTACACAAAATCAACTCCACTTAGGAAAAAAAGTCTGAAGATAGTATGGATAGTTTAAATGTATGTGGAAGTTACACTGCTGAGAGTTTAATTATACACACCCAACTTGAGACAAATTTAGGTCCCTCTATTTAATTTTATTAGTAATTAGTAATCCTGAGAAATTGGTTAGATAATTTTATAGTCAATCTATTACATGCATTAACTTTAAAAAAATTTAAAAAATTGACAAAGCCCAAAAATAATAAAAAAAAATATTGTCCCTACAGTATATCTCCAGGATTTTTGCCATCAGTTTACCACACAATATTGGATCCTAGTTTCAAAGCAAGATAAGGATAAGGGCCAGGGCAATAGGATGTCAGGCAAGACACTTCCTTTGCATGCCGTCAACCTGGGTTAGATCCCTGGAATTCTTTATGATTCTCAAGCAACACCAGAAGTAATTCCTGAGCACAGAACCAGGAATAGCCCCTGAGCATCTCTGGGTGTGGTCCACAAAGAAACAAACAAACAAAAAGTTAAGCAGAAAATCTGTGCCTAATAATGGAATTCCTACCTCATTGTGAAACATACATCGCTTTCGAAATTTACCCAGTGAAAGTTGTTATATTTTTTGCAGTCGCTGTTTAATATTCATTTTGTCTGTTCTTTGAGGAATCTAACTCAGCAGAAAACATGCAAGACCAATGTTTTATCACTCAGCTCTATTTCTGGTCAATACCCAATGGGGTTTTTACTTACCATAGTACCATATCAGCAAAATTCTCAGAAATACATAACAAAAAGCAGATGTGTGTTCATAGGTTTTTGTGTATATTTGTATGCCACTGATTTTAATAAATTCACTCTCACAGTTGTGGGACTTGGAGAATCCTAACCACATCCCACACAAGCCAGTAAATAAAACCATTGGAAAGAACTGAGTCCTAAAGGTAATTATTTTCTGAAGGAAAACTCAAACTTTGCAATTAACAATTTCAAGAGATTGTGGTTTACCCACCTACATTGTTAATGGCAATATATTTTAAAGTCAAAGTATTGCATAATGACTATGTCAGTAAAATATGTTATCAACAATATTTAGTTTTTAGTAAATAATTGCACAGTACGTTTTAGTTAAGTTAAAACAAACTATTACAATTATCAGTTTACAAAATCCTCTTACTCATATATCCTCAGAAGGAATATATATCTCTAGTATACATCTGTCTGTATCTACAAGATATATAACTACAAGTCTCAGTTCCTAGAATGTTAAGTTCTATTTTGCATTAAAACCATCTATACGACTCCTTATAATGGCTTATTTCTTAACTCTTTATATAATTTTCATTCAGCTCTTCCTTCTAAAGAGTACTATTTGAATAGAATCATTTGTTCTCTCTATTTTATTATGCACTTCCTTTTATTTTACTAAGCATATTTTAATTAAGTAGTTATATGTATGTTTATGTGTTTAATGTTTAATTTACCAAGTATTCTAGAGGCTGAATGGAAAGAACTTCATCAATTATTTCGCTTGATGTGGGTTCTAATATTTTATTTACCAAGAATATACGTATTTTACTTATTAAGAATATATACATGTATTTTTTCTCTTAGTGAGGGAACTGGATTCTACAGGGTTATATAGCATAAATACCAGAACTGTGTCCTAATGGAAAAGAATATGGAATCAAATTTCAAAATAATAGGTATAAATATAGTAGCTGAAACCACATGGCATTTATAAAGCTGAGGACCACAATTATCATACTATTTTTAATTTTATTTTAATTACATTTGTGTGACTTCTTCCATAGTTTCTTTTTTGTGTATTATGATGAATTCACTTTATGTCATAATACATAGTTGTTGTTAGATATTTTATTTGGAGACTAAATATTATTTATGGAGCTGCATATGAAGAAAACTTAAAAAATATTTAATAAATTAATTTTATTTTTAACTTGGCTGGAACCTGATACATAGTTATTTAGACAAATAACTATAGACAAATAACAAATTTGTCTTTAGACAAATTTGACTTTAGACAAATAACAAATAACCCGAGTTCGATTCCTCCGCCCCTCTCGGAGAGCCCGGCAAGCTACCGAGAGTATTCAATATGCCAAACACAGTAACAACAAAGTCTCCAATGGAGACGTTACTGGGCCCGCTCGAGCAAATCAACGATCAACGGGAGGGCCTTTTTTATTATTTAGGTGTTTCTGTGAGCTTGTTTTTCTTTGAGGTCAACATTTATGTCAGTAAGCTGTGCTACATTCCAAAATATAGCTTGATCTCATCCAATCATTTCAAAGCCTAAATAAAGTTAAAATATTGATTCTAACTAAGCATGAAAATTTTCTGCAGCAGATGGTCTTTAGTATTGAGCTGCAAATTCTTGTCTCCTGAATCTCTAATTGATTGGTCCACCTTGAAATTTTGAACGTTAGTCACAGTCATGCAGTCCAACTCCTTATGATGAAATGCGCTTGATATGTATACAGTTCATTTCATTTTCATTTCATCATCCTGTTAATCGTTGATTGCCTCGAGCAGGCCCCAGTAACGTCTCTTTCATCCTAGCCCTGAGATTATATTCACGGCTCTTTAGGAGAATGAGACCCATCATTGTTACTGGTATTTGGCATATTTGGTAGGCCACGGGGAGTTTGCCAGACTCTGACCTGTGGGCAGGCTGCATTCGAAAGCCTGCAAGTTTGTCCAAAGTAGGAATGAGACAATAAGATGTCATAAAGAAAAGTTCTGATAAGATGTCGCGCGGCCGCGAATGCGGCCGCGCGGTTCCGGGATCTGGATTTTATAGTCTCTGAGTCTTGGCCGCTGATGGGATTACACGGCGCCAGGGGGCCAGGTGGTGGGTGTGACCCCCGCCTACTGGAATTTGGAGGATCTGGGTGGAAGATGCTCGACTCCAATTCGAGTAGGCTTGGAGGTCTCGGCCCCGGAACCCGCGTGGCTTTGTCCCTCTGCCAGTACCTTCAGGTGTGCGGAGAGTGGTCTCAGCATGGTGGTGGCTGGTCCTGGAGGTCTCCGGCTGCCGCAGCCCTGGCCGGGGCGGGGAGGAAAGCTCAACCCGCTCCCCTCCAAGGGACTCCGGGAAGGAACACCGAGGCGCGGGGGCAGAGACTGCACTGCTCTCGTCCGGGATCTGGATTTTATGTATACAGTTATGTATACAGTTACTTTGAAGAATTCTGAATAATACTTATTTTATGTCTCTTAGTTTTGTAGAAGATCTGAAATTATATCTATTATGTATGGTTCAAATAATTGATTTATTTTGAAAGTAACAAAGTTATCTATTTAGATATTTCAAGTGATCTAATGAAATCTAAGAACCTTGTACAGAGTGTCTCTCCATTAAGTTGTTATGGACTGATTTAATCAATAATATCTATAATCTCCAAAGTATGGTTTAACTAAAGCAATGGTTACATCCAGTAGTATCTTTTTAAATCTAATGCATAACATTTCTTCCTTACGACTCAAAAAGAATATGAGACCTACATATTCTTCATTTATAGTCCTCACTTTAACCTTGGTTTTCTGAGGTTAAATATGCTTAGGAAAGAACTAATTCACATACTCTCTTCTAACTATGAAAAATACATTTTATACACAGGTACTTAAAAACTAGAATTATGAACAATATCTAAATCTGTAAAATTAGTGTGTGGGTGAAAATAATATGCTTTAACAGAAAATTATAATATTTATCTGTGAAAAACAATCATGCTGTTAAATTACCAATTTCCCTTTTAATGTTTCCAATATTTAAAATAAAAACTTATAGGGATTTATTAAAGATAGAATAAAGAAAAAAAGAAAAAAATAATGCTATATAACTATCTTACAAACAGAGTATCTAAAAATCTATAAAACAATAGCATTAAATAAAGCTTACTCTTGATAGTTAAAAAATAATTTCTTCTTAGAGCCACAAAGCTCTTTCAGATTTACCAAGGAAATGCCTCGGGTGCTGTGTAACCTAATCCCTCTGATTTCTGTACTTTTAGTTGAACTGTATAATGCCACTTTTTTTATTTAAACTTTTGATTGATCATATGCTGACTATAAACTATAATCTGTGATAAAGCAGAAGAAACTAGAAGTTTTAAGTAACTTCAGAGTTCCTTAGAAACAATTAAAAGTTAAAGGGCAGAATTTGAATTTGGACAAATTTTTTCTCCAATTTTTTACTTAGAATTCATGAAGCACAATAATAATGGTGTTCTTTTATATTATAAAAATATATAATGTATGCATATATGTATATAAATGATAACAGACTCTAGTTGTATAAACAAAGTGTGAGAAGTTTCCCTTTCCAATTAAAAATGTCAAGGTTGAAACAGTCCTCTGACTAAAACAAGTCTAAAGTAGCTTAGAAAATAGGGGTAACAACATGCAGTCCAGCAGAAAATATCTGTCTCAGTGGAACAGAATATTGCCATAACCACAGCTATGTATATTGAAGGCATGCTGCAGTCACAACCAAGTTAATTTTGTAGCCTTTATTGGTTCCATACAAGTTAGCTCTTAAACAATGACTAACATGTTAGAATCAGGGTACAACTGCACTAAGCTAAATCAAAAGTCAAGTAGCCTCCTGATCACGGCTTCTCAGGCAATCCTGTTGCTTGGTCACTGTTTCTGTCTTATCCTCTGGAAATAACTCTGTTGCACACAGTCAAAGGTACCAGCTCCATCGGTTACATGGGGGTGATCTTCCACAACAAAGCACACTCATGAAAGTTGCAGTATATATTGCTCATATATTAAAAGCCACTTGGAATAAATACACTATAAATGTATATGAATGCTTATAAATGCATATGAAAACATGTTACAGGTATCTTCACTTACCCTGTTAATTTTGACAGTCTATCAGCAACTTCTTTAACTTTATTTTGTAAGGAATTTTGTTGTGATTTAGTTTGGGGGGACCATACCTGGCTGTGCTCAGGACTTACTCCTGATTTTGCAGACAGGGAACACTCCTGGTGGTGCTCAGAGGACCCTCTGGGATGTTGGGAATCAAACCCAGATCAGCACACTACCCTCTGTGCTATCTCTCTGGCCCCCTCGAAAGGAATCAAAACCAAATTCTAGTTTTAAAATATGCAGCGTTCTCTTACATAAAATGGAGCACAGTGCATGTTCATCTTGGTTCCTCTTTTCCCCAGTAGTTACCTCCAAGTGCGTCAGGCAAGAGTTAGCACCTAAGGGAATGTGGCTCTTCCTTTCCACCCATGCCCAGCTTGCTGAAGAGGACTCTGAGGACTCCTCTGAACCAATTTTGTAGCTCCTTCATCTGGGGATGTGCCACCCTTTTCACAAGGTCAGTGTTTGTGAGGAAGCACATCCTCTCCATCCTTGTTGAAGAGAGGAAGTAAATGCAATCTTCACCTAAGGGGAATAGAGTGTTAGGATCTGATTTTTGGTTTTGCTTTGGCCATATTTGAATTTCCCTATTCAATTCAGGTATTGAGGAAACTTTTCAGCATTAAATTGGGAAAGTATAAGTCTTAAAAACCACGAAAAACTTCACAATCACAATATAAACTACACATAATTTTAAGAAGCTATGATACTTTTCTCCCCTTTTCCTAGGCTGGATCTGGCTTTAGAGAGACTTTTTAGTTAAACTTATGGGCCACAGTAGCATGTGACGGCAGGAATGACCACTGGATCACGTGACAGAATACCTTAATCAAGCTTCACCTCAATTACTCACATCAGCATTCACAGGGGAAGTCATCATGGATGAGTACTTCAGGGACTTTGAGTGAGCTGCTCAAGAGAACCTACTTCAACTAATGCAGGAGTTAAAATACTGGGTGGCTGTATGTCCCATATTCTGGAACTCAAATCAACAAAATAGTGCTGAGGAAGTCTGTGGACCTGTGCAGAGGCTGGAGAGCATCATGGCCTTGAAATTGTAAATATGCATTTGAGGATGCAAAGAGCTGACTGGAAGCATGTCGTGGCTATTTCTGGGAATATGCGCAATTGAATGCCATAGTTGATGTGCAAGAACTGAGGTGAGTGTCTTACTTCTCATCTAGGAAGCTTAGTACACTAGCTCTTACCCTGGTTTGATACCCATTACCAATATTTCCTAAGCATTTAGGTTAGGTCCTGGATCACCAGAGCACCACTGTTTGACCCCTGAACTCATGGGTACCACTTGGGAGTCAAAGGTGCTTATTTTTGATGCTGATAACCAAACTCTATCCCCCTGCTAAAGAACAAAGTGTAACCTTGAGAGTAAACCAGAAGTCAGAGGGTTGGAAAGATTCTAGAGCAAGGATTATCGGAGTCAGTAGAACACAGGACTCTAAGATGCTGAGTTGTAGTCAGTTCCTTGAATCCTTTTGGGACGCTGCAAGATGACACATTTAAGCAATTAAGCATTACAGATTCTTAATGGATGGACTCTGATTCGTCCTGGGAGAAAGAAGGATGAAAGACCAGGAGAACTGACACACTTTCTGTTGAAAGAAAGACTTGTGCTTTTATTCTAATGCTATGAAATTCATATTCACTTTGTTCACCTGAAGTCTATGTTCTTAGTTTATAATTCATACTCTATTTGTTACTTCAAGACATACGTTCTACTGGCAATTTTAAAATATCATAAAGTTAATGAGCACATGAATAAATCTCTCAGAAAAAAAGAGTGATGTGGGAAATTAGACATGTAAACTTTCTAATTTCTTTGTGAATGAAGTATTGCTAAGTAGATCACTTAAATAGTATAATTTGAAAGCTTTAACTAAAAGCGAACAGATCAAAAGTTTCTAGTACAGAACTCAAAAACAAATCTTCTACTGAAATTATTCCAAAGATAAAGAAATTTGCTAATAATGACAGCAATAGAAAATTTCAATATGAATTAGATAAATGCCATAGATACTGGTATAAAATCATTTAAATATAACTATTAGAAAGACTATGGAATTATATTGATTTTTAAAATTATTTTACAATACTGTTTTCAGATGCAAATATATGTTAAAATAAAAAAATAACATATTTAAGAATGACAAATATTTCATGTGTATTTCTTAAATATAAACTATTAGGATTAATTAGACAGAAAGTTTTAAATAATGTAAGATTATCTGGTAAATTATTGAATTAATAAGATAATATTAACAAATGGAAAGTATATAATTATTTAAAATGTGATTTAATTAAATATAAAAAGGCTATTGGAAAATTGTAGCCAAGTTTTTAAAAATAACATAATATTAGTAATAGGAAGAAGTTTATTTAAAATTTATTATGTTTAAGAATCTGGTGTTTAAAATTTCATTCTAAATTTGTGTAACTTTTTTAGGGCAACATGTTTTAGTTATTGTTAATGCGATATGCAGTATAATAAATCTTAAGAATGGTTAGAAATCATAATTACTCTACTAAAATGTAGAATTTTATTAAGTGAAAACATTGTGGAATAATTGTAAACTATATCTTAAAAGAACTATTCAAGTGAACATATGAACAATATACATATATTATTCCAAAAGTATTAGAAATGCCATTCTATTTTCTCTAACTTCTGAAATTTATTGCATTTTAAAAACCAGAACTTAATCATTTAGAAAATAAACATTAATATTTGTCACAGTTTTGCACACATCACTGGATACATATTACTATATATTAATTTAGTTCCTGGTTGAGTTAATCATTTCAACTGACTATAGAAGTCTAACCAATTCAACTTGAATTATTCTTCTGTAATTCTGCTCAATCAATTTGGCCTAGAAATACTTCAAGGGTGAGTATTGTGCATCTCATAACTTATACCAGTATTGAAATAGAGAAAATGATCAGTGATTTTATACAATCATGAGTCTGACATGTTTAAGGTTAAGTTGAATGGAACTGACATGACATCATACATTAGTCAAAACTAGCAATTATTCAGAATAATAGTGAAGTCACCTTTATGTGTATATTCCACAATGGCAACGAGAGAGAAATTTTACTGCCACCACAAAAGAAAGACAGCTGAGGTAGTTGTTACCCAGATTGTACTTGGGGAACCCACCACTATAAACCCTTCCTCTGCAAGAAAGCAAGAACATAGGCCCAAACTTTCTCTTCCAGAAATCTCACTGAAAGCAAGAAAGGAAAGTATATGATACATTAAGAACAGTCTCTCCTAATAACCAAACGGCAGGGGGGAAGAGTTCAAATATAAATGTTAAACAGCCTGAAAATATTAACTGGACATAAATTAAAGCTTGTTTATAAAAATTTGGTATTATTTTACTATTTGTTATAAAAATTTTAATTGATACTTAAAATGGGTGTTAGAGTGATAGCACAGCAGGTAGGGCATTTGCCTTGCATGTAGTCTACCCAGTCGACCTGAGTTCAATTCCTTCACCCTTCTCGAAGAGCCCGGCAAGCTACCAGGAGTATCTCACCCACAAGGCAAAGCCTGGCAAGCTACCTGTGATGTATTCAATATGCCAAACACAGTAGCAACAAGTCTCACAATGTTACTGGACCCGCTCAAGCAAATCGATGAACAACAGGAGAACAGTGACAGTGACAGTGACTTAAAATGAACAGCAAAAGCTTTCTAGTACAAAGCTAACAAATTATCAAATGTCAGTTATCTTATTTTCCTTATGAAATGGGAAAAGATAACAAGGACAAGATCCAATATACTCTGTAGCAGAAAGTAAAGTCTTATTTGATTTGATTTTTTCTTCCTGTATTTGGCCTTTATTTTGTGCAGCCATATTCCTTTTATATCTAATTTACTGCAGGTTTTTTTATGTTCTAGTATTTTGAATAAACTTTTACCACCATGATTTCTTACAAAATGTTTCATAATACAATAGATTTAGGTCCTCAGTGTTCTGGCACTGGTCCTACCACCTGTGGGACCTTCCCTCCACCAATGTCCCCAGTATCCAATGTACTGTCTAGACTTGCCTACTGAGCACGAAGGAGCTCACTTAGATCATATTGCCTGTTACAACAAAAAGGACAAAAGGGATTATCAAAAAGTTAGATAAACTAAAATAAGTAAACATTGTAATATATCAAAACAGTGTTATTAAAGGAATTATCAGAGGATTTACTCAGCTGATAGATGTCAGTTGAGCTTCAGTGTTGTGTTCACTTATTGAACTTAGTGGGGTGCCATCTAACTTGTTGTGCTCCAACTAGACTGTTAGAATTGTGAAATCTGGAAGGGTCAAAATTGGCAAAGGCTAAACAACTTGGACTATTTCTTAGTGTCACTTCTGAGATTAGTTGTGACACTGGTCTCTCTGTGTCAAAGGATATGGAATGTGGGTGTGACTGCTAGATTTTCTGGCAGAAAAGGTGTTCGGGACCACGTTGTTCTCCCTTGGGAAAACTTCAGAGTTCTTGCCCAGAGATAGTCAGAAAGTCAAGTTTTAAAAGTGATTCTGGGAGCAGGAGAGCATAAAAGGATAAGTCACTTACTATGCATGCAAACGACTCCAATTAGATCCCTCGCATTGCACTTGGTGACCAAGCACCACCAGGAGTGATCTCTGGACAGATAGTTGAGATTAAGTCCTAAGCATCACAGAGTCTGCAGTTCAAAAACAAAAAACAACCAAGAGACAAAACCAAAGTGATTTTTATAAGAAAACTCATCATTACAGAAGAATTCTATTTAGAAATCTAGAACGTGTCCAATAATTGTATTACTTCTAAGAAACCACTTTCAACAATCTATATGTTTAGATAGGAAACAAACATGCCTTCCTAGATGCAAACTCCCCCACAGTTATATCAGGTTTTTTTTTTTTACTTTTGAGGAATAGATTACAAATTCATAGAATAGGAATGTTAAAATGGAAAATAGCTTCAACGTATGTGGCTTTCCTTTTGGAACATAAGATGTTTTATATATATATATATATATATATATATATATAGAGAGAGAGAGAGAGAGAGAGAGAGAGAGAGACTCTACAGTTGGGAACAATTGAACTTATACCCAAGGGAAGCAACAAAAGAATGAGAACAGTTAAGGGGAGCCCCAAGGGATACCGCAAAGAAAGGTCCCATTTGCATAAGTAGACTTGTATTAAGGAGTGAATGCCACACAGTGAAGTGTAGTAGATTAGATTCAAAAGTACTGTGACAAAAAAATGACTATCCAAAAATATTTGCTAAAAGTAGGCAGGAACAGTGATTTCAGAGTCTGGTTTTAGAAAAATGTAAATGTAAATGATTTAGTTTTAAATGATTAAAACTAAATATTTAATATATAAGATATATACACTCATTATTATTTAGTCATACTTTTTGAAGTTTAAGAGGTGTCTCTCCCATTCTCTATTTCATTCTACACTCTATAAATACATATATATGTTTGTGTGTCTAGTCACATGTATACTAGTGTTATGAGCAAAGTATGTTATAAGATATTTCATACTCGAGTGTAAAATATATGTAAATGTAGACATGTGTATTGTAAAATTGGTGCTATTTTTATTCCACACAAAGTCATACGAGATAGTCTAAGGAGGTGAATCTATTAAAAGTCATTCGAATGAGATGCGACTCTCTCGCTCTCTTCAGTGTGTTTTACTGCCTTTTATGTGTCTTTGGGGATCTTGCTCTCTCTGTCATATGTAAGGTACAAAGGGCTGGCAATCTGAAACTTGGCAGAAAAGCCTCACAAGAAATAATTCACACTGGCAGCAAAGCTTGGCTCCCCACCCTCCAAAACTGTGAATAGCAATCCTTGTTCTCTTAAATTCCGCCTGTGCTGTAGTATTTTGCTACAACACCCAGAGATATCCAAGACAGATAATTGTGCTTTATTTATATAATAAAGTAAAGTAAAAATAAAGGCCCTCCCGTTGATCGTCGATTTGCTCGAGCGGGCCCAGTAACGTCTCCATTGGAGACTTTGTTGTTACTGTGTCTGGCATATCAGATACTCTTGGTAGCTTGCCGGGCTCTCCGAGAGGGGCGGAGGAATCGAACTCGGGTCGGCCATGTTGGCCGCTTGTAAGGCGAATGCCCTACCACTGTGCTATCGCTCCAGCCCATTTATATAATAAATATATTACATATTATATATAATATGTAATATATTTATTATATTTTATTATATTATATTTATTATATATTACATATTATATATAATATATTACATATTATATATTATTTATTGTATATTATATATAATAAATATATTACAAATAATAAATATATGTAATTTAAAGCAACATAAAAATGAGTAGAGGGGTTAGAATTATATTATAGCTTGTAGGCCTTGCACTTGATAACTTGGGTATAATCCCCAACACCTCATATGTTTCACCTCTATCCTCTCTGGGAGTAATCCCTAAATTCAGAGCCAAGAGGAAGCCCTGAACACCAGCACCAGCTGGAGTGACCCAGAACCAAACATAGAAAGAATAACTAGAAAATTTAACACTTTCTATTTATTCTATTTCTTTATCCTTTAACCCTTTTATCTTAGTCATCTAAGACCAGCCTCCCATTGTTGATTTAGAATTGACCCAATAATTAAAACTAATTTTCGTTGGCATATTAATGATTTCAACATCATTTTTACTAACAGTGAAGGCAGTCAACCTTTTTCCAGATGAAATTGAATCTATTGAATAAAGGATATTTTTAAACAAGACCAATAATATAAAATAATGTCAAATTAAAGTATGAATTTTGAAAATGAGAAAAAAGTGAATAGCTGGAAATACAATCAAGTTTGTTATAAATCATGGACAAGAATAGTAGACACAGACCCATTAGACCACTGAGAATTGTAAAAACACAACAGGATGAGAAGATCATGGGTTTTGTAGTATTTTAACTTAATTTATAAATTATAGGTTAGCTAAGATGCTTCAATCAAATTAACATTATGGCATTTCTATAGAGTTACTCTACCTGTGACTGAAATGCCAGAAGACAATGAAATTTATTTGTTGTTTTTGACTTCATGGTTTTGGAACACTGTGCTCAGGGTTTGCTCCTAGCTCTGCAATCTGGAATCATTTTTGACAGTGACTCCAGGTTCATATGTGGTGTTGGGGACAGAACTTGAACCAGTGAATGCAAGGCCAGTTCCCTAAGAGCTAATACTATAGCTGGGCCCAGTGCTTGAGCAGGCCCAGTAACATTGTGACACTTGTTACTGTGTATGGCATATTGAATACATCATGGGTAGCTTGCCAGGCTATGCTGTGCAGGTGAGATACTCTCGGTAGCTTGCCAGGCTCTTCAAGAGGGGCGGAGGAATTGAACCTGGGTAGGCCGGGTCAGCCCCATGAAAGGCAAATGCCCTACCCGCTGTGCTATCGCTCCAGCCCAGCCCTCTTACTCGAATATGGTTTTGTTTCTTATTTTATTTTAATGATTGAAATATTATTGCTTTTAAAATTTTCAGAGTATATTATTTATGGTTTAGCTTATGTGTTTATAATAGTGTTGACATTTATATCTTGGGTGCACAAGTACCTCACCTCACCACCTAAGTTTCCATGACTTTAGTGCAATATTAAGGACTCGGAGTCGACCTGCATGTTCAATAACAGCATCTGTTGAGGAAAAAAGGAGTTATGTCTGGGGCTGGAGAAATAGTACAGAGAGTCAGGCTCTTTTCTTGCATGCAACTCAACAGAGGTTGGATTCCCCAGCATCATGTATGTTCCCCATACACTCTCAGGAATGATCTCTGAGTATAAAGTCAGGAGTAAGATCAACCGTTTTCCAGAATCTTTCATATATGACATTATTTCTTTTTTGGGGGGGAGGGGTGACAAAGTCACACCTGATGATGCTCAGGCATTTCTCCTAGCTCTGAACTCAGAAATTACTCATGGCAGTACTCAGAGGACCATATGGGATACCAATATTGAACCCATGTTGGCCACGTGCAAGACAAACACTCTACCCACTGTAATATCACTCTGACCCCAATTAGGACAAAATTTCAACGCTTAAGGGCACCACACTCATGAATTAATCATGCCCTTCTATCATCATTAGGAGACTTAGGTTATCAGTATGTTAATTAGGAAGGGTAGGGGACATAAGCATCAATTTTTTTGCAGATAAGTTGCAGAATAAATAAATAGTGAGGCCTAAGGAGAAACATTGGTGTGCATGTTGTACTTTTTATGAGTATCAGTCACTCATATTGACGTAGACGACTTTATGATGGACTATGGCTATCAGATCAGAGCTGAAGTTTGTCAGTTGAAAGAGAAAAATATGAGAAAGAATGTCAGATATATCTGAGCAGTCATGGGATTATCATGATGCTGATATCACCTATTTCACTGATTTTATCTTTTGCTGCCATTAAAAAAAGTGGAGGGAGGGTTTGGGATTGTGGGCAGACTCAGAGCTTCTGCCTGGTTGTTGAGAAATCATTCCAGGCAGTGCATGGAAAACCATTGAGTGTTGAGGATCAGACCACCAGTATCGGTTGCACAAAAGGTGAGTTCCATAACACTGTACTATCTCCCCTGCCCTTTCTTGTTAACTCATAACGTTGCTTTATTTTCCCAAGAACCTCTGCAATAGCATTTTCAACCTTTTCATTAATTTCTCTATCACTAGACCAATACACTTTTACTTCCCATCTCAGCACTTGTGTTGGCATTCAAATGACTGTAGCATTGCATTCTTAGTTTTCTCATAATGTTCGTCTATCTCAGAACTCCTTTCAGTTACATCCATGTATGCTTAGGTAAAGGTAAAGGTAAAGGCCCTCCCGTTGATCGTCGATTTGCTCGAGCGGGCCCAGTAACGTCTCCATTGGAGACTTTGTTGTTACTGTGTCTGGCATATCGAATACTCTCGGTAGCTTGCCGGGCTCTCCGAGAGGGGCGGAGGAATCGAACTCGGGTCGGCCATGTTGGCCGCTTGTAAGGCGAACGCCCTACCCGCTGTGTATTTTGAAATCTGTTTCTATTTTTCAGTTCCTAGTCTCCAAAATATCTTTACTGATTTCACTTTAGTGGTTCTATATATAAATATCATGTTCAAACTTCTACCTCTGGTTTAGATTTCTCCTCATAATTACATATTTTCATCTTTCTTTGATTAAATAGGGCATCTGAATTTCTTGGGTAACAGAAGATGAATGCATGGACTTTCTTCTTAAAAATATTTTACTTTAGAGTTTTATCTAGATCCTGTAAGGAAAGTTAAGCATTGTTTAATGCTGTTATCACAATCCAATGTAAAAAAAGATAACTGTGCATAGAACAGCTCCCTAAATTCTACCTCTCAATACTGTAATTGGCTTTTAAAATATTGAATAGATGTTAAATTAGCACAATTTTATCTATCTCCAAACCACTTATTTAGGCAACTGTTTGCTCTAACCAGAGTCATGTGATAAAAAATATCACGTTACTACCATTAATTCTTTAGTCCCTTCTAACTATCTTTTCAAAAGTGCTTAGTTTTTTAAAACAAGAGTTAATAATAATAATAAAATGTTTATTTATTTATTTTTTTTCATCATCCTGTTATTCGTCGATTGCCTCGAGCAGGCCCCAGTAACGTCTCTTTCATCCTAGCCCTGAGATTATATTCAAGGCTATTTAGGAGAATGAGACCCATCATTGTTACTGGTATCTGGCATATATGGTATGCCACGGGGAGTTTGCCAGATTCTGCCCTGTGGGCAGGCTACATTCGATAGCCTGCAAGTTTGTCCAAAGTAGTAATGAGACAATAAGATGTCATAAGAAAAAGTTTTGATAAGATGTCGCGCGGCCGCAAATGCGGCCGCGTGGTTCCGGAATCTGGATTTTATAGTCTCTGAGTCTTGGCCGCTGATGGGATTACACGGCGCCAGGGGGCCAGGTGGTGGGTGTGACCCCCCGTCTACTGGAATTTGGAGGATCTGGGTGGACGATGCTCGACTCCAATTCGAGTAGGCTTGGAGGTCTCGGCCCCGGAACCCGCGTGGCTTTGTCCCTCTGCCAGTACCTTCATGTGTGCGGAGAGTGGTCTCAGCATGGTGAGACCAGGGCTCCAGCAGCCGAAGACCTCCAGGACCAAAATGTTTATAATTTGTTTTAATAAGTAGTTTATCAGAACTTGTTGGAAAATGAAAAAAAAGAGCTAAAACATTTTATAATATCTGGTAATAATTTAACTTCCTAGCTCTAGTACACCGGTGTAACACATATTCATTAATGAAAATTACATTTGCTTTTTATTTATTTATTTATTTATTTTTATTTATTTATTTATTTATTTATTGCTTTTTGGATCATACCCAGCAATGCTCAGGGGTTACTCCTGGCTCTGCGTTCAGGAATTACTCAGGCGGTGCTCGGGGGACTATATGGGATTCTGGGAATTGAACTTGGTCAACTGCATGCAAGGCAAACACCCTACCTGCTCTGTTATCACTCCAGCCCCTAGCCTTGTACTTTAATTGGACTGCATCATTTGAACACAGATCTCTTATCTCCCCTAGTCTTTAGAATTCATGTCTTCAAGATATTCTTTTTTGATTAGTATAAATATATTATTGGTTCATTGGGCTGGAATGATAACACAGCTTGTAGGGCATTTGATTTTCACAAGGCAAACATGGCCAACCCGAGTTCGATTCCTCTGCCTCTCTCGGAGAGCCTGGCCAGCTACCAAGAGTATCTCACTTGCATGACAAAGCATGTCAAGCAACCCATGATGTATTTGATATGCCAAATACAGTAACAAGTCTCACAATGTTACTGGGCCTGCTCAAGCAAATCAATGACAACAGGAGGACAATGACAGTGATAGTCTTGTATACTTCTAAGATATAGCCTTATGAGAATTAAATACTTTTAGTTTGAAACATGTTCATGTGATTATGCCATTTTGTTCTGTTTTGCTTCTAAATTATACTAAATGCCCAAGATCAAGTGCTGCTTGTAATATGATGTATGAGTTTCCATTGTGTTATATGTTCTCTAAACTATTACTCCAAGATATATTGATCAATCAGCTCACTACTAACCTGTGGCAATAACAACATTATGTAATTTGATTTATTATGCTTTTATTGTCTTTTATGTTCTTATTTCTCTACAATTGCTAGTTCTAACAAGACTCAGTGACTTGCTGTCTCTAAATAAATGCATTACTGTCAATGTATTTTCTGTATATTTCCATGCTATTGTCTCTATCTGCATGTTCTTGCTTAAGTTTTTCATTTCCAACTGTTGGAAACCCTTCACAAAATCGAGTTCCGCATTGAGCATGCACTCATCATTATAGCTTCGAGAGCTTTCTGATAGTTTCCCAATCTCTATATGTTTATTAACTCTTTCAGTAAAAGAACAGTGTCTCTTTACTTTTCTTTATCATTTTTTTTATTAGTGAAACACCATGAAGTACACTTATAGACTTATAAATTTTTGTGCTTGGGTTTCAGTTATACAATGATCAAGTACCCATCCCTCCACCAGTGCCCATCCTCCCCCACCACGTGTCCTAGCATCCCTCCCACCCCCCATTCCCCCCTCCCCCCCGTCCCACCCTGCCACTGTGGCAGGGCATTCCCCCTTGTTCTCTCTCTCTTCTTTTGGGTACTGTGTTTTGCCAGAGAGGCATTGAGTGGCAATCATGTTTGGTCGATAGACTACTTTTAGCATGTCTCTCCCACCCTGGGAGGGTCTTCACAACACCCTGTATTTGGTGCTCTCTTCTCTATCTGAGCTTCCTTTTCACCTAGCACATGTGGCTGGCCTTCAAGTCATGGAGCAAAATTCCTGGTACTAATCTGAGCCATTCCTGGGTGTTAGTCTCCCGTTTTGTTGCTTTATGTTCCCCAGATGAATGCAATCTTTCTGTGTCTATCCCGCTCTTTCTGACTCATTTCGCTTAACATGATACTTTCCATGTAGTACCACTTGTATGTAAATTTCATAACTTCATCTTTTCTAACAGCTACATAGTACAAACTTGCAACATTTGATTTAACGCTGCTATAGTCAAAATGGATCATTTTTGCCAAATTGAAGTTAAAATATGTAAGTTCTTAAAGGTAAAATATGTATCACAGTCTAGATCAGTTCACTTCACTATGCTGCCTCTAAAAATTGTTTTTTTCTTGGGTTTGGGACACACTCAGTGTTGCTCACTTAAACTTCTGGCTCTGCACTCTGGATTCACATTTGGAGAACTTGTGGGAGCATATGGCGCGTTGAGGATTGAATCTGGGTCTGTTGAGTGCAAGGCAAGAGTCACTGTACTATCTTTCTGACCCCAATTGTCTCAAAATTTGTTCTGAACAAAACAACCAAACTTTACCCTAATTAAAATAAAAAATCAAGTTTGGCAGGACAGCTATTAATATGACAGTAATTTTAAGTGTATTATTAAAATTGATTTCTAAAACAAACATATATAAAGACATTGCCATCTACTAGATTTTGACTTCTGGTGTTATTTTGGTAAATCACGTGGATGTAGACTTGGAGCATTCATTATGCACCAGAATTCTGTTAGGCTAAAGAATTTGAAACTGTGCTTCCTCATAACATCCCCAAAAAGTAAATTCTTAGAATCTTAAGGCAGCTTACAAAATAATGGTATTAATGCTTCTCTTCTTGAATCTTGCTTATACTACCAGCCATGGGTAATGATGCAGCTACTGATTTCCATTTTCTGTTGTACTAAGATTAATTATTTCTCAAGTTGCCTGGATAAAGTTATACACCATAGTCAATAAATTTTAATGTTCATCTTATGAAGTCAATATGTACTTATAAATTATATAATTTTATAACATGATTTTATATTACTAAGACTAAGATATAATTCATTTCCATAGAAAATATAATTTTAAATTTTCCTCTGCTTGAGAATGATATTTTGGAGAAAATAATCATAAGTTGCTGAAATATAAGTGTCATATTATTTTCTTAATTATAATATTTGATTTAATAAATGTCTGTAATTGAGAGCGTATTTAATAATGAGAATAATTAATCTAATTTGTATACTTTGTAATAAAACTCAAGGCTATAGCCACTCATAGACAAGAAGAAACACAATATCAGTGAACTATAAAGGTGAGGAAGAGAATGCAAGACTAAAAATATAATATCCAGAAGATATCTGCTAGTAACGCTCAATGACTGGATAAAAATACACTTCACTTAACTCTGGCCACTGAAAGTGAGTCATCTTATCAATGCTAGGGAACTACCTGTAAACCCCTATTACATGCATTGTTTTTAGTAATCTGATAATTATAGTGAGAAATTTTGCTTACATGCTCTTTATCTTTCTATTTCTCTCTCTCTGTCACTCTCTTTCTTGTTTTGAGCTATATCTGGTCTTACCTAGGCCATACACCTGACTCTGCACTAAAGAATCAATCTGGGATGCTCGAGGGATTATATGTAGTTCTGAGCATCAAACTTGAGTGTGCCACATTTAAAGCCAGTGCCTTATCCACAATACTCTGTCTACAGCTCTGGTTACATGGATTTTTTTTTTTAAGATCATTGCGGAATTTATTCACAATAGACAAAATTCGGATAGCACAGCGGTAGGGCGTTCGCCTTACAAGCGGCCAACATGGCCGACCCGAGTTCGATTCCTCCGCCCCTCTCGGAGAGCCCGGCAAGCTACCGAGAGTATTCGATATGCCAGACACAGTAACAACAAAGTCTCCAATGGAGACGTTACTGGGCCCGCTCCAGCAAATTGACGATCAACGGGAGGGCCTTTACCTTTTACCTTACCTTACAATGAAACTGTCCTCAAACAAACTGTAATGGACAACCAGACTGTGGTAAATATGAACAATGTAATATTTCTCAGTTGTAATAAAAAATCTTGCAATTTGGCACTATGTGAGTGCTTTGGAGAGCAACATGTTTGGTGAAGTCAGTCACAAGGAGACAGACAGATGCAACATGATCTCTTTCATTGTAGGTTTTCAATGAACTTTTAACAAAGTTGTGTAGCACTCCAGGAGCTATGTCATCATTTCAGTAAACACTCAATTGTAGTTAAATTATTCTTGCCCCTAAATATATGGAATATTTTCTATGAATTTAGTATGAGTCAACTATTCTTTGAACTGAGTATCCAGAGCAGTTGGATCTGCTTATACACATGGTTCACACAGAAAGATTGCTTTATTATAAGAGAGGTGTGAGTTTCATATTAATCCACCACACGTTCAAGTAAGAAGGATTCTGTGTCACATGAGGAAAAAAAACTCTAAATCTTTGGATTAGTTATGTCAAATACAGACTATGAATTTTTCCAAACTGTAGAGTAACACCAAAAATTATGCTTCTTCTGTGGCTGTTAGAAGCTCTTAGACAGAAATTTTCATCTTTGAAGAGGTTGCATATATAGCCAAATGGTTTTGAAATACTTAAACTTTGATACGAATAGAAAAGGCTTTATACTACATGAACTTGTACTTGGGCAGTAACTCCTCCAAGATGTGTATATTTTTACATGCACGTATTAGTTTTTCTTAACTGATCCTTATAAGCGATAAAGCTAGTTTACATATTGAAGTCATCCTTCATGTTAATTTTCTGTTTTGATTCTGAAGAACACATTATTCACTACCTTGTTATGCAATTTTCTCTTTTTTTGTGTGTGTTTGGCACTGACTGACTCAATACATTTTTTGTGAGTTTGGAAATAGAGAAAACCAGGAGGAAATCAAGCCACTGTTCATGAAAGGCTTAATATCTTTGGTACAAGCAACTAAAGTCATTTTGCCTTCACCCATTGTAGTCTGAGAATGCAAAAATCATTTTGTTGTTGTGGGTGTTGAGATGATGTGCTTTAATCTTTTGTTTTCAAAACAGAATCCCTTTATGTTAAGCAGAAAATCATGTAACACATTTAGGGTTTACTGTGGGAAGCCTTCAGAGCAGAAATTGATTTAGCCCAGGAAATTGTCAGTTTGCCAAATCATTCAGGGGAACAGAGAACTGGAAGTCAGGTTCATTGTCTCTAATAACTCATCATGGCTATCATGACACAGGCACAGAATTATTCTTGTCACTGATATCACTCTTTTTGACAGAGAACTTCCCAAAGTCCAGAACGCCTAACACAACAAGCAGCCATAGACTTTGCCTGCTGCAATTGTTACTTGCTAACACTGTTACTTAAATGTTGCCCTCTGACTCTGCATTCCTATTCCTCAAATAAGAAGACAGCCATAATTATGGTAGAGCGATAACACAGCATGTAGGGCACTTGCCTTGCACGTGGCTAACCTGGGTTCGATTCCTCTGTCCCTCTCAGAGAGCCCAGAAAGAAACCAAGAGTATCTCGCCTGCATGGCAAAGCCTGGCAAGCTATCCATGATTTATTTGATATGCCAAACACAGTAACAATAAGTCTCACAATGGAGACATTACTGGGCCCACTTGAGCAAGGGGAGGACAGTGCTACAGTGCTATGAAATGGTATAAGTATTTTAATTAGCATTAATCAAATTAGTGGAGCTATGATTTAAAATTAAAATATGAAAAGTTTCATAACCAAATCATTTATCTTCCATGTATTGCTAATATTTGGTGTTTACCAAAGCAGTATCTAATGATGACAACTGTTCTTTGGAACAGTGTCACTGACATATTTTCATAAAAAAATTAAAACTAAAAATGTATAAAAGCACTCATTAATCATTTTTTTATCACAGACAGTGTTCAATATATGAAAATACAGTTCCATATCATTTCTAGGGAGAATCAGGATGAGAAGTGTAATGTTCCAATTACTGCAAAGGATTCTAACAAAGAAATGATATCTTTTGCCTAAATTGGCAATTCAGAAGGAAAGGTCAGTTTTGGCATACATTTGAGTATAAAAGTGAGCTTATTAGTTTGACTTATAAAACAGAAATATAACAAATAGACTATTTCTGATGTTTTTTCTAATCTTTTCCTAAATAAAAATAGTGCAGTGAATTCAGAAAAGATGACACAGTTATACAAATCGATTATGCTAAAGTAACTTGCAGAATACGTAATAATAAATATGTACCTTCAGATATATTTCAGGGATTAAAACAGATTTAAATCTATAAACTCTAAAATCACTTTAATCAAATCATTCTATAATATAGTCATTCATTTTGTATAGTTGAGAGTATATTTGTATATTCAGAACTGGACAATAAGAATTGTACAATGAGTATATTGAGAATTTTAACCCACTACAATCAGTTCATTTTCCCAGAAGGAAACTTTGTTGACTATTAGTATTAGGTCTCCCCCACCCGAGATTTCTCTCACACGTACCTAGTCAACCACAAATCTACCTTTTGTCTTATAAATATATATCAATTAAGAACTTTTAATGTGATTTAAATCATACTATAATTCTAAAATGGGCTGGATATATAGCACAGCTGATAGGGCATTTGCCTTGCACTCGACCAAACCAGGTTCTGTTCCTCACAGAGAGCCCGGCAAGCTACCGAGAGTATCTTGCCTGCACAGCAAAGCCTGGCAAGCTCCCCATGACGTATTCGATATACCAAAAACAGTAACAACAACTCTCACAATTTTTCGTGAGATGTTACTGGTGCCTGCTTGAGCAAATCTATGAACAACAGGAGAACAGTACTACAGTGCTATAATTCCAAAATATAAATTAACTGCAAATGGTTATCTGATTATAGCATTAATTTTACTTTCTTTAAGTTTGCTTTTTTGTTTTTGTGTATTGTGGGAAGATCTAGCTGTTCTCAGGGTTTATTCCAGGTTCTAAGCTCAAAATTAACTCCTTTACGCGTTCAGGGGACTCTTTAGTGTGCTGGAACTCAAACTGGAACAAATTGTAGAGCAAATTGTAGAGTAAATCACATGTAGAGCAAATTCCTAGCCCCTGTATTAGATTTCTGATCTGTATGTTTCCTTTTTTTAATTACAAAACAATATGCATGTATTCAGAATGTCTATAACAGTCAAAAGTATTTTTTTGTAAAGTGTTATATATTTCATGTTGCAAATGAGTATTGATTTTCATTGAAAAGAAGAAAATCATATTGAGGTTAAATATAGCATTACTTGTTCCAAAAACTTTTGAGTTTGTGATTTGCTGAACTTTTAATGCAGAATTTCTCATTTTTATTATCAAAATATAAAAAAGCTGCATTAATTCTTCCTAGGAAATTACATGTTTTATAGTATATTTAATTCAGAAAAACATTAACATAAGAAACACTTTGGTTTGCTCATGATTTGATTAAGAAAAAAAGAGTTGCATGGAATAATTTATTCCATCTAGCACTAATAAGAACATCTGTGTTTTGAAGGTCAAAAGGAAGAAAATAATAGAGTGTAGTTAATCAACCAGCCCAATAATGATAAGCACAAATGTCAAACATAATTATAAAGTGGTAAGTAGAAATATGACTTAGAATTTTAATGTTTTTATATGATATATGTACATATATATGCCTATATATAAAACCTGTGTATGTGTATATTTTAATTTTTTAAGAACGTTGTTTGAATTATGTTATATAAAAGTATTAGCACACAAATATAATCTCTAATGGTTAATGAGGATGAAAATTTTATGTTCTATTGCTTAATATCTAAGCTCCCTTGATTTTGTGATTCGACCCTATGTCATGGAAAGACCTAAACTCTAAGTATAAAGTAACTAAAAGATGTTCAGATCTACCTAAGATGAAATATAGTTTCAGTATATGGTTAAAAATGAATAAAAACTTGTGGTAAATAAATGAATGACTGCAATTTCTAGGCAAGATTTTAAGGAAAACAACAAAGCAAATCAATGGGCAATGTATAATTAGCAACTTAAATTTAGTTAACCACATAAAATTTGTAAGCATATTTCATTATGGATATGTATATATATATATGTGTGTGTGTATGTGTATGTGTATATATATACATATACATACATGCATACATCTAGAAAGAGACAGAGAGATAGATGGAGAGAGAGAGAGAGAGAGAGAGAGAGGGGAGAGAGAGAAACAAGGTTTAAAAACTCATAATTAGACTTCAGGAAGAACCTTTCCAACTGTGGTTACTAGACCCATTGCTGATCCCGGAACTCATTGATCTAACTTGGCAAAAGCAACCACATATATAATAAAAAATTTATTTTGGAATTTGTTTTCACATGAACATAAAAATATAAGCTAATCTATTTGGATATCTTAATTTGTTTTTATAAGTTTGGTTAATAATATTCTATAAAACTATCACAACCAATCAATCACAACCATCCTGTTATTTGTCGATTGCCTCGAGCAGGCCCCAGTATCATCTCCTTCATCCTAGCCCTAAGATTTTTTTAAAAAAGTGCCATATGCAAGGCTCTTTCAGAGTTAGGAGAATGAGACCCTTCATTGTTACTGGTATTTGGCATATTGGGTACGCCACGGGGAGTTTGCCAGACTCTGCCGTGTGGGCAGGTTACATTTGGTAGCCTGCCAGTTTGTCCAAAGTAGGAATGAGATGATAAGATGTCATGCGGCCGCAAATGTGGCCGCACTTTTCCAGGAGCTGGGTTTTATAGTCTCTGAGTCTTGGCCGTTGATGGGATTACATGGCGCCTGGGGGCCAGTTGGTGGGTGTGACCTATTAAGACACAAATTATTCAAGAACAGCAAATGCAACATATGCTACATCAATGAAACACAGGTTACAACATACTGATCAAAATATGCTTACCTAAGACTGTTTGTATAAAGAATTGATTCAGAGTAATAACTGTGTATAAATACATACATATAAATATAATGAGCAATAATTGTATTCTTCTGACAAAACATACAGTTGTGTCATATATCACAATTTACTGTGTCAATAAAGAAATATTGTAATTTAAGATGGTGGATAGATTAGATTGTTAGAAATTTGAAAATAGCTCCTGAGCAGGATTGATATTTCATATATTCATATTTGCTCGAGCGGGCCCAGTAACGTCTCCATTGGAGACTTTGTTGTTACTGTGTCTGGCATATCGAATACTCTCGGTAGCTTGCCGGGCTCTCCGAGAGGGGCGGAGGAATCAAACTCGGGTCGGTCATGTTGGCCGCTTGTAAGGTGAACGCCCTACCCGCTGTGCTATATTATTATGGGCTGGAGCAATAGCACAGCGGGTAGGGCGTTTGCTTTGCAAGTAAAGTTCAATTCCTCTGCCCCTCTGCACAGCCCGGCAAGCTACCAAGACTATCTTGCCTGCACAGCAAAGCCAGGCAAGCTACCCACAACGTATTTGATGTGCAAAATACAGTAACAAGTGTCACAATGGAGACGTTACTGGATTCGCTTGAGCAAATTGATGAACAACGGGAGAACAGGGATAGGGATATATTATTATACTTTGGGGTATGCTAGCTGTATTATTCAAACTCTTACTAAAATCCATTGACCTTTGGGAAGTAGACTTTAATTGTGATTAATCCAGAAGCCATTTATATTAATTTTATTTCCAGTTCAACATATTCATGCTATGTATGTAGTAGATGCTCAAATCTGTAGAATTATAGATGTTCAGAAATGTTTAATATAATGTAGAACATAGGTATGTTAAATTTCCAGATCAAAGTGAACTTGATGACTGATAAAATATCACGAAGTTTTAGTTCTCTTCCTCCTCCTACAGATTTTCCTAAGAATATTGTTATGTGATTATAAAATTTTAGTGTTCTGACACCTCACAAGACACACACACACACACACACACACACACACACACACACACATGCACTCCTGGCATCATTTAGCAGTTAAACATTTTTTATTATTAATGTTAAGTAGTTTTCAGATCAATTTAATGTTTAGATGTAAATCATCACAATTTAACAGTGACACAAAAATAACTTTAGTTAACTTTTAGGTGACTTTTATTAAATGGTCTTACCTGAAGCTCCAGAAATTTCTAGTTAATATATCTTTAACATTATTTGCTCTGGGGCTGGAGCAATAGTGTAGTGGGAAGGCCTTTTGTCTTGCACACGGCCCACTCAGAAAGGAACCCCGACACCCTACATGGTCCCTTGAGCACTACCAGCATTAATTTTTGAGAGCAGTCAGAGGTAAATCCTGAGCTTCCTCAGGTGTAAATCAAAAAGCCAAAAAAAAAGTTTGTTTTGTTACTTTTTTGTTTCCTTTCATTTTTTCACCAGTACCTGGGGTTGACATTTATTAGTAAAATGGTCCTTTTGAAATAAATGCCAATTCTATGAGCAAGTATTCACCTACACTAGCTAGGCAAAGGATTCAATTTCTACTGGAATTGTCTATTAATTAAATATATGTCAATTATGCTATTGTAGAATAGACAATTGTAGAATAAAAAATCCAAGAAATAACTGATTTACACATCACAAATATATAAAAGCTCTCCCTCGTTATTAAAGGTATAATTTGAGTAAGGTGAGAAACTGTGATTGTAAGTCACCATTATGCCCTCAGTTTTGAAAAAAGCATATTTTAAGTCAAATTTTTTCAGTGTTTTACAATAAAGTATCATCAATTTGATTCAATTTTACTAGAAATGTATTATACATTACCTATAATTTTGTTCAATAAAATTTGAAGAAAGAAATAAGAAGTATATAATTAAAAGAAGATTCAGAATTCTGAGTAGACAAGATAATTTTTGTGGGAAACTTAAGAAATTTATAAGAAAAGTTATTGTCTTCATAAATGATGTGGATTTTGTTCTAGCACACAAAATTAATAAAATAAACTACATTTGAGCATAGAGCCAAATGTAAACACTGAGAATCACCAGATATAACTCAAGCCAACCTGAAAATCTCTATTTCTGCAGTTTGTAGTTAAACCCAATGTTCATTTTTATTTAAAATAGCATAAATTATCAAATATTGAAGAATATATATATAACAAGCAATTTACAAAATTTCAATACTCTTTGATGGTACGAATTGAAGGTGATGTAAATAGTTGCATAAACAGAATGGATTAAAATATTTAATATTTCCATGTTACCAATCATCAAATTGATCCATGAATTATCTATGAATTAAAACATTTTTATCATTAATGTTAAGCAGTTTTAAGATCAATTTAATCTTTAGATGTACATCATCAAAATTTAACAGTGACACAAAAATAATCTCCCAATGTTATATTAATATATTAAATATAGATGTTTTGTAAAGATCGTTAACCACTTGATGGAATATATTCTAACTTTGTTAGTATATGTCATACAAGGTTTTTCCAGCAAGTGAAGAAAAGGAATAAAGAGAATATCTAGTCAAAGTAATTGCTTAACCTTCAAAAATACACACTAAGAACTAAATAATCACATACTGGGGGAGAAGGAAACTCAGATAAAGAAGGGACCACCAAGTAAAGGGTGTTGGGAGGACCCACTCAGGTTGGGAGATAAGAACCAAAAGTAGATTATAAACCAAACATGATGGCCAATCAATACCTCTATCACAAACCACAACACCCAAAGGGAGAGAAAACAAAAGGGGATGCCCTGCCACGGAGGCTTGATAGGGTGGGGGGAGATGAGATGAGGGTTATGGGAGGGCTCCTGGGACCATTGGTGGTAGAGAATGGGCATTGGTGGAGGGATGGGTACTCGATCATTGTATGACTGGAAACACAAAAATTTGTAAGTATGTAACTGTACCTCACGGAGATTCACTGTCACTGTCACTGTCCTCCTGTTGTTCATTGATTTGCTCGAGTGGGCCCAGTAAAGTCTCCATTGGAGACTTTGTTGTTACTGTATTTGGCATATCAAATACACCATGGGTAGCTTGCCAGGCTCTGCCGTGCTGGCGAGATACTCTCGGGGTCTCCAAGAGGGGTGGAGGAATTGAACTCGAGTTGGCCATGTTGGCTGCATGCAAGGCAAACGCCCTACCCGCTGTGCTATCGTTCCATCCCCCAAATATATTTAAGATTGAAAAAAATAGTATACTAAGGCACTAATCAGACTATCAGGTTTTTCAGCAAAAATTCTCCTAGATTTCCCTAGGAGAAAGTAGAATGGCGTATTGTAGCATGGTAGCACTGTCCTCCCGTTGTTCATAGATTTGCTCGAGCGGACCCAGTAACGTCTCCATTGTGAGACTTGTTGTTACTGTTTTTGGCATATCAAATCAAAGCCTGCCAGGCTTTGCTGTGCAGGCGAGATACTCTTGGTAGCTTGCCGGGCTCTCGGAGAGGGGTAGAGGAATGTAACTCAGGTCAGCCATGTGCAAGGTAAATGCCCGACCCACTGTTCTATTGCTCCAGCCCGAATGGCGTATTAGTAGTTCTAAATGATAGCATAAACCAAGCAAGCTTATTTTACTCTAGATTTTAAGTCAAATATAATGGAAAAATAAAGAATGTGAGACTTGTTGTTACTGTTCTTGGCATATTGAATATGTCACAGGTAGCTTGCCAGGCTTTGCTGTAGGGGAGGGATACTCTCAGTAGCTTGCTGGGCTCGCCGGGATATCATGATGTATCTTAATGAATTTTTTTTATATTTATTTATTTTTTAATAGTGAGGCACCATGAGGTACAGTTGTAGACTTACACATTTTTGTTCGTGGGTTTCGATTATACAATGATCAAACACCCATCCCTCCACCAGTGCGCATTTCCCACCACCACGGATCCCAGCATCCCCTCCCCCACCCCAGCCCCCATCCCACCCTGCCTCTGTGACAGGGCATTTCCCTCTCTCTCCTTTTGAGTGCCATGGTCAGCAAAAGAGCAATTGAGTGGCAATCATGCTTGGTCGACAGTCTACCCTCAGCATGCTCTCCCATCGTGGGCGGATCCTCCCAACACCCTTTATTTGGTGTTCCCTTCTCTTTCTGAGCTCCCCCTTCCCCTAACATGTGGTTGTCCTCCGGGTCATTGAGTAAAATTCCTGGTACTAATCTCTGCCATACTTGGGTGTTAGTTTCCTATTTTGTTACTTTATGTTCCCCAGATGAATGCAATCTTTCTATGTATATCCCTTTCTTTCTGAGTCATTTCGCTTAACATGATACTTTCCATGTAGTACCACTTGTATGTAAACTTCATGACTTCGTCTTTTCTAACAGCTACATAGTACTCCATTGTGTAAATGTGCCAGAGTTTCTTCAACCAGTCATCTGTTCTCGGGCACTCAGGTTTTTTCCAGATTCTGGCTATTGTAAAGAGTGCTGCAATAAACAGACAATTGCAGATGTCACTTCGGCTATACTTTTTTGCCTCTCTGGGATATATTCCCAGGAGTGGTATTGCTGGGTCAAATGGGAGCTCAATTTCTAGTTTTTTGAGAATCATCCATACTGTTTTCCAAAAGGGCTGAACCAGTCGGCATTCCCACCAACAGTGAAGGATGGTCCCTTTCTCACCACATCCGCGCCAGCACCAGTTGCTTTTGTTCTTGTGGATATGGGCCATTGTCTGTGGTGTGAGGTGATAGCTCATTGTGGTTTCAATCTGCATCTCCCTGATGATTAATGATGTGGAACATTTTCTCATGTGTCTTTTAGCCATTCGGATTTCTTCTGTGTCAAAGTTTCTATTCATTTCATCTCCCCATTTTTTGATGGGGTTGAATGTTTTCTTTTTGTGGAGTTGAACCAGTATTTTGTATATCCTTGAAATTAACCCTTATCAGATGTGTAGTTGGCGACTATCCTTTCCCATTCAGTTGACTGTCTTTGTATTTTGGTCACTGTTTCTTTTGAGCTGCAGAAGCTTCTTAGTTTAAGATAGTCCCATTTATCTATCACTGTTTTCACTTTCTTGGCCAGCTGTGTGACATCTTTGAAGACACTATTAGCTCCTATGTCATGAAGCGTTTTGCCAACATTTTCCTCAATGTATCTTATAGATTCCGGTCTGATGTTGAGGTCTTTAATCCACTTAGATCTTACTTTTGTACATGTAGTTAGGCAGAGATCTGAGCCCATTTTTTTGCATATAGCCGTCCAGTTTTGCCAGCATAATTTTTTAAAGAGGCTTTACCTGCTCCACTTCACTTTTCTTGCCCCCTTATCGAAGATTAGATGCTCGTATGCTTGGGGGGGGGATGTCAGTGTATTCGACCCTGTTCCATTGGTATACAGCTCTGCCTTTGTTCCAGTACCATGCTGTTTTAATTATTACTGCCTTGTAGTAGAGTTTGAAGTTAGGGAGGTTGATTCCTCCCATTTTCTTTTTCCCAAGAATTGCTTTAGCTATTCGTGGGGGCTTATTGTTCCATATGAATTTGAGGAGTGTTTGCTCCAATTCTTTGAAGAATGTCATGGGTATCCTAATAGGGATTGCATTGAATTTATACAGTGCTTTGGGATGTATTGCCATTTTGACAATGTTAATTCTCCCAATCCATGAACAGGGGATATTTTTCCATTTCCTCGTATCCTCTTTTATTTCCTGAAGTAGAATTTTGTAGTTTTCTTTGTACAGGTCCTTTACTTCCTTAGTTAAGGTGATTCCTAGGTACTTGATTTCCTGGGGCACAATTGTGAATGGGATTGTTTTCTTCATGTCATTTTCTTCTCTTTCACTATTTGCATATAGGAAAGCCATGGACTTTTGGGCATTGATTTTATAACCTGCCACTTTCCTATATAAGCCTATAGTTTCTAGAAGTTTCTTGATAGAGGTTTTAGGGTTTTCTAAGTATAGTATCACATCATCTGCGAATAGTGAGAGCTTGATTTCTTCCTTTCCTATCTGGATGCCCCTAATATCCTTTTCTTGCCTAATTGCTATTGCAAGTACTTCCAATACTATATTGAACAGCAGTGGAGAGAGTGGGCATCCTTGTCTTGTCCCTGATCTTAGAGGGAAGGCTCTCAGTTTTTCGCCATTGAGGACGATGCTTGCTGTAGGCTTGTGGTAGATGGCTTTAACTATATTGAGAAAAGTCCCCTCTATCCCCATTTTGGCTAGGGTTTTCATCATAAATTGGTGCTGGATCTTGTCAAATGCTTTCTCTGCATCTATTGATATGATCATATGATTTTTATCTTTTCTTTTGTTGATGTGGTGGATTATGTTGATTGATTTCCTAGTGTTAAACCAGCCTTGCATCCCCAGGATGAATCCTACTTGGTTATGGTGTATGATCTTTTTGATGAGTAGTTGAATTCTATTTGCTAGTATTTTGTTGAGAATCTTCGCATCCGTGTTCATCAGGGATATCGGCCTGTAGTTTTCTTTTCTCATGGTATCTTTGTTTCCTTTTGGTATTAGAGAGATATGGGCTTCATAGAAACTTTTTGGGAGAGTTTCGGTTTTTTCAATTTCCTGAAAGAGCTTGAGAAGGACTGGCAGCAGGTCCTCTTTAAATGTTTGGAAAGATTCGCTAGTGAATCCATCTGGGTCCGGGCTTTTGTTTTTGGGAAGGCTTTTGATTGCAGTTTCTATTTCGTTGATGTTAATAGGTCTATTCAGATACTCCAGGTCTTCTTGATTCAGCTTTGGGAGCTTATAGGAGTCCAGGAATTTGTCCATTTCTTCTAGGTTCTCTTGTTTCGTGGCATACAGACTTTCAAAGTAGTCTCTGATGATCTTTTGGATTTCTTTGGTTTCTGTTGTGATATCCCCCTTCTCATTTTTGATTCGGTTTATTAGGGTTCTCTCTCTCTGTTTCTTTGTGAGTGTTGCGAGTGGTTTATCTATCTTGTTTATTCTCTCGAAGAACCAGCTCTTGGTTTCATTGATCTTTCACATTGTTTCTTTGGTTTCCATGTCACTGATTTCTGCTCTAAGTTTTATGTTCTCTTTCCTTCTGCCTGATTTAGGTTCTTTCTGTTGATCCTTCTCTAAGGACTTTAGCTGTGAGGTCAAGTTGTTTATGTGCACCATTTCCACAGACCTAAGATATGCTTGCAGAGCTATAAATTTTTCCCTTAATACAGCTTTCGCTGCATCCCATAGGTTCTGGTAGCTCGTGTCTTCATTCTCATTTGTTTCCAGGTATCTTTTGATTTCGTCCTTGACTTCATTCCTGACCCTTCATTGTTCAGCATCGAGTTGTTTAATTTCCAGGTGTTTGATTTGGTTCTCCGTGTCTGCGTGTGATTCACTTCTATCCTTAGTGCATCATGGTCTGAAAAGATGGCTGATAATATTACTATCTTCCTTATTTTGTTGAGGTATGTTTTGTGTCCTAGCACATGGTCTATTTTGGAAAATGTTCCGTGTGCACTGGAGAAGAATGTGTATTCTTTCTTTTTGGGGTGTAAAGCCCTGTATAAGTCTATAAGCCCTCTCTCTTCTATTTCTTCTTTCAAAGCCAATGATTCCTTGCTGGGTTTTGTTCTTGTTGATCTGTCCAGAGGTGATAGGGCAATGTTGAAGTCCCCAAGTACTATTGTACTGCTTGCAATGTCCTCCTTAACATCTGTTAGCAGTTGTTTTAAATATTTGGCTGTTCCCTCATTAGGTGTGTATACATTTAAGAGTGTGATTTCTTCCTGTTGTACGTATCCCTTGATGAATAGAAAATGGCCTTCACTGTCCCTTCTAGCCTTTGTCAGGGTGAAATTAATGTTGTCAGATACTAGTTTGGCCACCCCAGCTTTTTTACAGGAGCTGTTTTCTTGCAGGATTGTTTTCCATCCTTTGACTTTGAGTCTGTGTTTGCTCTGAGTGTTGAGATGAGTTTCTTGTAGGCAGCAGAATGTTGGGTTCTGTCTCTGTATCCATTTTGCTACTCTGTGTCTCTTCAATGGTGAATTGAGACCGTTGACATTGAGAGAGAGTATGGTCATGGGGTTTTGTGTCATGTTTCTGTGCGGGTGTGTTGTGGTTGTAGGGTTTGTCTTGTCTTATAGTAGCCCCTTTAGTCCTTGTTTTAGATTTGGTTTTGAGTCTATGAAGTTCCTGAGCTGCTGTTTATCTAGAAAATAGTGTAGCTTTCCATCTATTTGGAGTGAGAGTTTAGCCGGATAGAGTATTCTTGGTGAAGCATTCATTTCAGTGAGTTTTTTTACTATATCTCGCCACTGTCTTCGGGCTTGTAGGGTTTCCTCTGAGAGGTCTGCTGTGAATCTCAGGGGTGCTCCTTTGTATGTGATTTCCTTTTTTGCCCTTGCTGCTTGCAGTATCGTGTCTCTATCGGCAGCATCGATCATTCTAACTATAATATGTCTTGGGGTGTTTCTGTTGGGGTCTCTTTTAGCTGGCACCCTTCGGGCTTCTTGAATCTGGATGGCTGTATTATGGAGCTCTGGGAATTTTTCAGCAATAATTTGTTTCAGCATGGTTTTTTCATTGGGATTGTTTCCTCGAGCTTCTGGTAGTCCAATGATTCTAATGTTGTTTCTTCTGGAATCATCTCGTAGGACTCTGATTCACTCTTGAGCTATTTTGAAGTCTCTTGCCATTGTTTGCTGTTGTCTGTTGGCTTGGTGCAGCGGATCTTCCAAGTCACTGATTCTTTCCTGAGCTGTGGTCGTGAGTGAGGTTTTGACTTCATCTATGGAATCTGTGATGCGTGCCATATCTGTGCAGAGCTTTCCAATTTCGGCTCTCATTTCTTGCTGTATTTTGTCAATTGTGCGATCGATTGTTTCTTTCATGTCCTCTTTCAGTTTAGCGGATATGTGTGTGACAGTTTCATCGAGTTGATTGAACATCTTGATGACTTCATATCTGAATTCCTTGTCAGAGAGGTCCCTAAGGTGGCTAGCTCCTACTGAGGCTTCTAGACATATTTCCTCATGGTCTCCCTGTGGTGGGGATTTGCGTTGTTTCCTCATGTTGTTGTGTATGTGGAGGGGTAATATTTGTTGGTTTGTGTGAACAACCTGCGGCCGCATGAGCGTTGTCCCGCCGAAAATTAGGCCACGTCCACTTTTTAAAGCCACGCCCACCTCTGAAGTGGCCACGCCTCCACTGATACCTGGTTTTTGTCCAGGAAGTAAAGACTGGGTGGGGGACAAGGGAGCAGCTCTGATGGGCGGCCGGACCAAAGGGACAGGCAGAGAGACGCAGATCCCTTTTTCCTCCCAGCGTGTGGGGGGGGGGCACCTGCGGACACCTAATGAATTTTTTAATGTGCTTTTATACCCTAAACTTATTTTTCCATTAGACGTCTTTAAAAAATATTATCAAATATTCTCTTAAAATTCTTGAGGTAAAATATCACACTTATTTGCCTCTCATTCTCTCACATTCATTTATTTGAATGGTCCAATATAGTTAATATTCTATTCAAGTTTTTAAGTCTTTCTACTTCATTTAATTTAATTTCTATTATTATATCCTTAATTTTACTCCTGCCCCAACTGCTTATTTTTTTTTGTTCTTTAACATATATTTTGAAATCCACTGAACAGTTCACCCACGTAGCTCGTAGCTCCATCTTTCTACTATTATCCATGTCTTATTATTAATCTACTCACAATTTTTATTGGAACACTCTTGCCTCACCTGGATTAGCAATACTGGCAAGATGGTTAGTTGGTCTGACTTGGAGTCATTTGGAAGCAACTACTGCTACCCATTGAGGTTCTTGGTAGGTCACATGGTGCTGAGATTTTTCTTAGGAAACTGCATGTGATGCCCATGTGCCTTATCAATTGAGCTCTCTTCTCAAACCCTACGGCTATCATTTTATGTCTTTGTAATATCGAGGCCCCTATTAATGAAAATGTGTTTTTGTTCAGTTATCACTTTAGGGTGGCTCAAATATTCTTATTTTTATACATCTTATTGGATGTCAGACAGTTCTGAAGAAAGAAGAGTGATACAGAGCTAATTAAATGTATGCCCAGAAATAGATGTTGTGAGATGTTCCTGTGAGATGTTGTGTCCATTTAATTTGTAGATGCGAGGGGCTGGGACTTTTGCTATTTTGTTCAATCAGTGCACTACAGGTTTGAAATCTCTCCAGATACAGGGCGCTGCTGGCTTTTGTGAGACTTAGGATGGTCTAGGGTCTACCTTTGTGTGTTCTTATTCTATCTTCATTGTCAACACAAATAGAAAGAATTTACTGCAGGGTTTCTCCTTGTGTTTCAGAACGCTTTCCACACTGTAACATTGCTTGCTCCCGAAACTTAGAGGGACTTCGTTAATTTATTCTTTTTTCCAGATTCAAATTCTTCCGGTTATCTTGAGCCTCAACTCTTGGTCTTTCTCAATATTCCGACTCCACAATAGGAAACCACTTTTTCCTTCGATCAACGCAAGATTTCAGACCCACAATGATCCCCAAATTCTCTCACATGCATGAGAGCTTATTCTTTCACTTAAGGGAGCGATAAATTTCTCATGCTGCTTTCTATGTTCTATTCAAATAAGAATTTTTGCTGAGACTGGAGAAAAGTACAGTGGGTGGGGTGCTTGCCTTGCAGACAGCCAACCTGGGTTCACTCACTGCCATTCCATATGGTCCCCCCTCCCCCACGAAAACCTCCAGGAAAAATTACTGAGTTCCAAGCCAGCAAGAACCCTGAAACATCACCTGTATGGTCCCCAAAGAAAAATAATTATTTTCCTCTGTTTTAGGTTTTGGTGTTTAAGCCACAGTCTGGAGTATTCAGGGGCTGATTTTGGCACAGGGAATGATTCCAGGATCCAGAATTGACCTCCAAATGCCAAGCATTTGTTCTAGACTATTAACCCATCCCTTCTACCTTTGCTTCAGTTTTAAACACTTTGAACGATATAAAGGTGTTAGCATATGAATCTGCTTTGTATTTTGTTTACTTTTACTAACAAATAGCTTATCTATATTTTGTTATTATTCTATGACAACCATATAAAACTGATGTTGTGGTTTATTTTAATATTAAAATATTTTAAAATTAGAGGTCTAATGAATAAGGCTATTTTCATTAAGTCAATCAGGCTATATAATTCCAGAGATTTCCAATACATAAGAAAGGACAATTTGAATTGATAGTTGTCTATGGTAGTATTTCTTAGAGACATATAAATATATGCCTTTATATAAGCATTTTGCTATATTACCATGAATAGATTTTTTATTTTCTACAGTTTTATTATATTCTTCGCCTATTCATAGACAAATTTGGAACTTTATTCTTTTTCTCTAGAATTTTCCAATTATTCTTATACACCGCATAAAGTAGTAGTAACTTATCAGTACATTGATATTTAGTTTGGTACTACATGGGTTACTACTATAATTATTTACATAAGAAAATTAGTCTAGTGATTTTCCAATTCTACATTTTGGTTTTTAAAAAAATATATTAGGAGTTTAGAGTGAATATCAATAAACTTTGCATTCAAAATAACAGGAATATAAGTTAGGTTTTGAGGAAGAGAGTACTGAAGAACTAAGAGAGTGTGTCCTTTTTGACTTTGCATCTGCAAAATGCTTGACTAAATTCTTAATAAACAGATGACTCTGCATATATATAGCAGTCTTGGAAAAACCCCAAAGTGGTCATGCTATCTTTGATAATGAAAGTAACAATCTTTTCAGCTACAGGCTTATTTCAAATACCAGTAATTTGCAAGTGTTCTTTCAAGAATAACTAATAAGTATATTTTCACATATAATATACACAGAGGTAAATCAAGTTGTTTCTGAGTTTTGGTGAAATATGCAGTTTCTATTTTTAGTAGTACTATGAGTCTATCAGGACATGCGGTATTTTTCAACTTATTTATAGTATTAGAATATTTATAACATTGAAACAAAGAGGAATATGACAAACAAAATCTATTTGAGAGTCGTAGGATCAACTTCATTATTTTAAGCTTGTGGTCATAATTAAGATTTTGTATTAGGACAAGAATTGGTTCAGTGGATATGAAAATTGATAATGTAAATGACATCAGCAGAAACTGTGGATGTTATTTGAACTTTTTGTTTATAAAAGATGAATAGGGGCTGGAGCAATAGCACAGTGGGTAAGCCATTTGCCTTGCACGCAGCTGACCCAGGTTGGATTTCCAGCATCTCATATGGTTTCCCGAGCATCACCAGGAGTACTTCCTGAGTGCATGAGCCAGGATAACCCTTGTGCATTGCAGGTCGTTTTCCAAAAAGAAAAAAAAAAAGATGAATAAAAGGAGAAAATGTAAATGTTTATGTTAAGGGAGAGACTTAAGCAGAAAAACTGATTGATACTTATCAATTATATCACTCAAATATATCTATTTTTAAAAATTCAATGTCCACTTTCATCTAAGTGGCACATGTTGAGACATTTATTTTCACCTTTAAAGTAAAATAAGACTGTTTAGTTTTACTTTAAAGGCGAAATCAAGCATATGCATAAATTTTCAACTTGTGGAAATTTGTTAATTTATAATGATTTTAAGATTTATTAAAGTGAATTTCTACTTATAATTTAAGAAAATAAACCTCCCACTAGCTCAAAAGAAGAGTTGTGTATCAGAGTTAAACAATCTTAGAAAATCTTATTAATCATAAAATGATCTTTTTATCTTCAGAAGGTTTAATACCATTATAGGGGAAGCAAGTTCAGCTATTAATTTGACCACTTAAAACTATGCTTCAGGACAGAGAGATAGTTTTGTAAGTGGTTCCAGCAAGCAAGCAAATGGTCCCTGGGGTATCATCATAGATGATACAAATGGTCCTTGTTTCTGATCACAGAGCAAGGACTGAGCCTTGTTCACAATTAGGAATGACCAAAATATTAAAATAAATTGCTTTCTTGTGTCAGAAAAATTGTACAATAGGCAAGGCTCTCACGTTATATGTACCATATATGGCTTGATTCCTGGCTCTTCTTATGGTTTCCTGAGCACCACATATGTTATTCTGAGTGCCATCAGTAGTTATTTTGAGCACAAAACCAGGAGTAAGTCTGAACACTGTTGGTTCTGACCCCCTAAAATTATATGTATTTAATACATATTGAATATACATATATGCATATGTAGTAAAGGTGAAAAAACATGATATCTATATTATTAATGCTATAATAATTTAGGGTAATTAAGTTCTTGGTGTTTCAAAGTTCTTCTAGTGAAAGGAATTTTTGTTAATAAATATTGAAAAAGAACAAGGGATTCTAAAATATATATTTACTACCCAAACTAAATAATGAAACCAACAAATATTATAGAACATGTCTATACATATTTGTGGGACATTAAAATGGAATAATCAGGAGCTGCAGAGGTAGTACAATGGCGAGAGTAAGCTTGTCTCATCTAGTTTTGTTTCCATGACCCCATATGATCCCTGAACCCTGCAAGGAGCCAGGAGTTAGTCCTGAGCACACTTGGGCATTCTCCACTCACCCCTAAGAGAAGGAAGAATCAGGCTTAAAAATCAGCATTAGGAAAAGAAAACAATCAAATACTAGGCATTCGCAATTTCACTAACTACTGCTGCTGTCTAAAAAAGTAAATATAGTCTCATTCAGCTTTGAAATTGAATTACCAGCAGATAGATTATAATGAACAAAGCAGTTATGATCAAAACGATTCCCTGGTGCATTGTTTGCTGGAATCTGCAAACCGTAAAAAAAATTCTAAATGCTTAAATAGTTTAAAATAATAAAAAAAAAAGACATTCAAAAACATGTGAAAATTATTACATTCAAGTGTTATTCTCCATAAACAAGGTTTACTGGAACACAGCACCACTCATTTAAATATTATCTAAAGCTGTTTGATGTCACAAAAACAGTCATGCAAACCCCCAAAATGTCTTCAGACTCACACTTTCACCAAGTACAAATAATCAGATAAATACAAAATTATTAATTTAGAAAAAGGATAATACACATAAAATGTAATTAATGTATATATGAGTATGGAATTGGGTTTTTAAAGAGTAATAAGCTAAGAAGACCACAAATGCAATGTGTGACATACATTGGGATCCAAATACATTCTAATTGCATTTTGCAATATAAAATATAAAATTGAAATAAATATACATAATTATTTAGGATTCTAGATAACATTTTTTTTTAAAAAAGGGACACATTCTCTTGGGTTCCATTATGACAATGTGTGATGGAACACTTAAAAGGATTAATGATGTAGAGAATTTTCTCATGTGTCTTTTAGCCATTCGGATTTCATCTTTGAGGAAGTTTCTGTTCATTTCGTCACCCCGTTTTCTGATAGGGTTAGATGTTTTCTTCTTATGGGGTTCAACCAGTATTTTGTATATCCTTGATATCAACCCCTTGTCAGATGTGTATTTGGCGAATATCTTTTCCCATTCTGTGGACTGTCTTTGTATTTTGGTCAATGTTTCTTTTGAGGTGCAGAAACTTCTTAGTTTAAGATAGTCCCATCTGTCTATCTCTGTTTTCACTTGCTTAGCCAGTGGCGTGACATCTTTGAAGACACCATTAGCTTCCATGTCATGGAGGGTTTTGAGATGCAGATCAAAACAACCATGAGATATCATTTCATACCACCGAGACTGGCCCGCATCCAAAAGAACAAAAGCAACCAGTGCTGGCACGGATGTGGTGAGAAAGGGACCGTCCTTCACTGCTGGTGGGAATGCCAACTGGTTCAGCCCTTCTGGAAAACAGTATGGACGATTCTCAAAAAACTAGAAATTGAGCTCCCATTTGACCCAGCAATTCCACTCTTGGGAATATACCCTGAAAAGGCAAAAAAGTATAGTCGAAGCGACATCTGCAGTTGTGTGTTCATTGCAGCTCTGTTTACAATAGTAAGAATCTGGAAAAAACCTGAGTGCCCAAGAACAGATGACCGGTTAAAGAACTTTGTTACTTCTAGACAATGGAGTACTATGTAGCTGTTAGAAAAGAGGAAGTCATGAAATTTTCATACAAGTGGTACTACATGGAAAGTATCCTGCTAAGTGAAATGAGTCAGAAAGAGAGGAAAAAACATAGACTGCATTCATCTGGGGAATATAAAGTAACAAAATAGGAGACTAACACCCAAGAATAGCTGAGATAAGTACCAGGAGGATCAATCGATGGCTTTGAGAACAGCCGCACATGCTAGGGGGAAAGGCAGCTCAGATAGAGAAGGGAGCACCAAATACAGGGTGTTGGGAGGTTCCTCTCAGGATGGGAAATACGTAAGGAGAGTAGACTATAGACCGAACAAGATTGCCACTCAATGTCTCTTTTGCAAACCACAGCACTCAAAAGGAGAGACATAAGAAAAGGGAATGCCCTGCCACAGAGGTAGGGTGGGATGGGGGGAAGGGTGGTTGGAGGGATACTGGGACTGGTGGTGGTGGAGAATGGGCACTGGTGGAGGGATGGGTATTCAATCATTGTATAACTGTACCCAAGCACAACAACTTGTAAGTCTACAACTACCTCATGGTGTTTCACTAATAAAAATTTAAGAAAAAAAGAATTAAAATACCACAAAATTCAGACAGATGTTAAAAAATAATTAGGGTAAAAATGAGTGGTGTCCAAAATTTACTACCTAGTCCAAAAAAAAGTAAATCAATATATGTGTTTATTGGGGGAAAAGATGGCAAAACTTAGGGAAGTGTTAACTACTCTTGAATCTGTGTGTGTGAGCCATTACACTTTTATTCTCTTTTTGTGTATGGTAAACATTTCCATAGTAATTATGTACTCTATAATTATACAATGATATAGTATGGCACATAATTATATAGACAATAAAAATATGATATATGCATTTAAAATTTTAATCAACCAGAATATAGAATTTAATTTAAAAAAGTATGTTTCCTTTCTAACAATTTATAAAATTCTTTTATGGTCACAGTTTGATATATTTATTAGTTTTTTCTATTTATGATTTTATGAATTATTTACTTTTATGTTGAAATGTAAGATAACAATGTCAATTTTAATTGTCATAATTGAATGAAGTCCACGATGACAGATACATTTGGATGTTTCCTCTTTGCTGTAATGAAAATTAAAGCTTGTGAAAACTAAAATATCTTGGGTTATTTGTTTTGCTTCTTGGTCACACTTTTTGTGAATTTTAGCAGTCATTTATAAAATGGATTCTACCATTTTATAAAAGATTTTAAGCAATTAAGGGCACTATTTTATTTTTTGAATCTTGAAATTTACTTCATGTCTTTTTGCAAGATTTTTCTAATTTTTGATATTTTTGTATTGTGCAATGATTTTTAAGTCATTAAATACAAAATTTTGCACAAAAAAAAGAACTTTATACTATTTCACCAGCTGTATATACTATTTTTTCACAAGAAAAAAACAAGAGCTTTATACTGCTTTGCTAGCACTAACCTTGAAGTTAGCACAAAATTGGATGATCTTTTTAGTTCTTACCCTTCTTCCAGTTTATTTAACTGCCAAACACAATGATCAGAAAGATTTCACCTTTAAATGTTCTAATTCTGTCTATTCTTAGGTTTTTACATGAAATACACAACAAATCAAAATTCTCATATGACTTGAAAGTACTTGCTGATATATTTCATATATGATGTTATGACTTTTCTATATTTTTAATGAATAAATTATTTTTATGACATGACCAATGTGTAAATAAAACTTGAAATAGACTATTATAGGATTTCAATTTTTTCATAAAACAATGTCTAAAAGTTTAACCTCACTTGGCAATGTAGGTAAGCTTTAGTTAAATAATGTCTTAAAATAATTAAATTCTCAGTTTTATTTGGTAAGTAAGTAAGCAAATAATGCCAGACACAATTCTATAATAAAGTTACAAGTAAGATGTAGTTACTTGCATATCTTCTTTCCCCCACCAAAGATTAAATGCAGAAAACATTACTTGCATCTGCATTTGCAAATTCCATTAGGTTTCCCATTACTTAGAACCATCACTCACTACAAATCTGCATCCTACAGTTCATTCAATCTCTATTTTAGCACAAAATTCAGTCAAACTCCATAATTGCTTATTTCCACTTGAGAAGGATCTGTCTAAATTATGACTGAAACCCATTGAACCCAAATTACTTCCCATTTACTTACCTAACATTCAGATTTTGCTTAGATGCCAAATGCTGACAAAGGGTTTCTGAGATGATTTTATCTAAAATTAAACAGTTTTGGTTTAAATGTTAAAAGTAGCTTTTTTTTCTTTATGTCAAGCAGATCACTTTTAGGCCACTATCCTATGTAATAGAACACATATATAAATATATATGTATAAGTTGTGTGTATATACATATGTATGTATATATTCTAATATATATTCTAATATATATATATATATTCAGAATGGGCTGGAGCGATAGCACAGCGGGTAAGGCATTTGCCTTGCACGCAGCCAACATGGCCGACCCGAGTTCGATTCCTCTGCCCCTCTCAGAGAGCCCGGCAAGCTACTGAGAGTATCTTGCCCACACAGCAGAGCCTGGCAAGCTCCCGGTGACGTATTCGAGATGCCAGACAGAGTAACAACAGAGTCTCCAATGGAGACGTTACTCGGCCCACTCAAGCAAATCAAGCAATCAAGCATATTCTCAGAATATATTTTCTGTGGGTGTCTATAATGACCTTCTATTCACAATATATTCTGATTTCTCCCCTATAATGAAAGGTCATTATTTTATTTTATTTTATTTTATTTTATTTTATTTTATTTTATTTTATTTTTGCTTTTTGGGTCACACCTGGCGGTGCACAGGGGTAACTCCTGACTCTGCACTCAGGAGTTACTCCTGGCGGTGCTCAGGGGACCATATGGGATGCTGGGAATCGAACCCGTGTCGGCTGCGTTCAAGGCAAACCCCCTACCCGCTGTACTATCTCTCCAGTCCCGAGGTCATTATTTTAATGGAAAGTGTGAGTTTCAAGAAATGGCGTGGTGGAGCACCCGTAGGCCTAGAGCATCTGTGGCCGAGAAGCTGCCTCCCCCAACTGATCCACGGCAACAGTGGACCAAGGACAGGGGAAATGCAGAAACAGGGCCTGGGCTCTTTGGTAATCAACTTATGCTATATAGAAATCATGAAGGGTGGGGGTACCCATAGGTGGGGTTGAACATTTTCATAACAACAACAGAGGTAAAGCCACTCCTTTAGGGGAAGTTCTGGAAGATTAGCTCAAGGACAAAATCTCATTCGAGGGTTCAGCTCTCCAGATTAGGGCCGGATTCCATTCAGGGTGTATTTGCTTTCTCCTTTCCTCAGCTAGTAATCCATTTAAACCATCATAGTAAATTTACTTCTTATAATATTTCTAGTCATTTTGTATGAACAGAGTAAAAGATATAATAAGCTTAAATGTTGGCTCTTCCTGGGGACATCCCACTATACATTCCAGACCATAGTCTTCAGGCCAGGACACCAGATGGATCCTTATCCAGTTACTTCTTTTTGGATCATGACAGACTTTGTCCATGCCCATACTCTTATTATACTTATTGTGCTTAGCTTGCCGCCTTTTGATTATAGGGTAGTTTTCAACTTGCCTTGGGTCCATCTAATTCCTTCATCAGGATCCTCCTATGGAGGGTGTAGGAAGTAAAGGGAACTGAGATTTAAGTCAGGTGAGTATGATGGATGCCCAGGAGTAACATTGTTTGGAGTCATTAACTCTCATGCTGCAAAGGCATAGTATGAACTGTCTTCCTGTGTTTATACAAAAAGGCCATTGCTAAAACATACAAGTGACAAAGGAAAGGAAAAAGCAATATAAGATTATTTGTGTCTGATGGATGAAATTGGGTGTGCCTCTCGGGCACTGTTGTGGGAGTAACTCAATAAATCTGAGCTCCCTGAGGAGGGTGAAAGGATAACCCATTTTCTTAAAGATAAATTATAAATAAAACAGACCTCTCAAAATGCTTAAATCAGATTATTCACAAAAAGTTTTGTGAAATATTAATGACGAAAACTGAAGATCTACCACGTTCTGTTGATAAATAGCTAAGCTATATTCCAGCTTCTTTCACTTGGTTGTAGCCATGTGATCACATTCTAGGTGATTGAATATCAGCCTAAATAATAAATTTTATTTCCTGATCTTTTTCATAACTCTCTCCATACATTAATTTCTCATTTTCATTTTCTCAAGAGAAAACAAGACACAGGCACAAGTCTCTTTGCAAATCATGTGTTGAAGTGCACAAATTCTCTATCATCCTTCATTCATGAAATCCAATGAGTACATCACACTGACTTGCTCAAGGTAGAGTTATTATAATGTGAGTTTAATACCAGTTTAGTTTTCCTTTGAAACTTTCTATCAACTTACTCTTAACAGAAAAGGATGTGAAGTGTTGAATATACATAATCCTGGTAAGTTATTTGTATTTTTTGACAAATAATCTTTGCACAGGACAAATCACATTTTATTATATCTTCTAAATAACTAGTTATTGGATATTATATGAAAAAGACAACAAAATATATTTTTGCAAATATAAATATCAATTTTAATTTACCTTCAAAAGCTCTTGCATGACACTTGATCACTTGATATCCCGTTACTCATTGATTTGCTCCAGCGGGCGGCAGGAACATATACATTAATCTCTGTTGCATGCTAGTGTAGCCCAATGGCATCTGCTCATTCTAGGAACATGAAGAGACTCAAACCGATCATTCAGGGTCTTGACGAAGAAGTCTGACCAACTCATAAGTGGGTGGCCACGCGATCTTTTAACGTCCCATGGAATCCAGTCGGTAATGGCTCTAGTCCAGCAGTCATCTCTAAATCTCATTACATGACCAGTCCATCTGATTTTCAATGCCTCAGCAAATGAGACAGCATCCCTGCTTCTTGAGCATTGATGGAGGTCAGAACTCCGAATTCTTTCCCTCATTTGAGTGAAGAGTGATACTCCAACCATAGCTCTTTCGATTCGTTTTTGAGAGACCTGAATAGCATTCTCATCCTGTTTTCATAAGACTCAGGTCTCTGAGGCATATGTTAATGCAAGAAGAACAGTGGAATCGAAAAGATGTGCTCAGAGCTAGAGGTTCTTCATCCTCTTAGTTATTTCTTTGACGCTTTTGAAGACGTTCCAAACCACTCTCTTCTTCCTACACAACTCAGGTGCCAGGCCATCCGTCATGTTGACTTCTCGACCTAGGTACACATAACTGTTGCATTTGGAGATGGTCGTTCCATTGAGAGTGAATGGAACGTCAGGAAAAAAAAATGTTTCTCATGAACATTGTCTTTGTGAGATTCAGCTGTGATCCGACCTTTCCACACTCATGATCAAAGTCAGCCAGCATTTGTGCCACTTGGCCAATGTTTGGTGTTATTAGAACAGAACAATGTCATCAGCAAAGCAGAGGTGGAGTAGTTGCCGAACATCTATCTTCACTCCCATTCCTTCCCATTCCAGTTGTCGCATGACATTCTCGAGGGTGACACTGAAGAGTTCCGGTGAAATAGTATCAACCTGTCAAACCCCTCTTTTGATGTGGATGATCACTTCTTTGTAGAATGGCGAGATCCTGGTAATGAATCCATAATACAGCTCACAGAGGATCCTGATGTATTGAGTTTGAACGCCCTGATTGGCTAGGGCTTCGATGACTGCTTTCGTCTCAACAGAATCACAGGCCTTCTTTAAATCAATGAATATTAGACAGGGGGGCATCTTGAACTCCTGAGAAACCTCAATGAGCTTGGTTATTGTTTGGATACGGTCGATGGAGCTGAATCCTTTTTGGAAACTGGCTTACTGCATGGTTGTCCTTCATCTAGTGTTCTGCCAATCCTATTCAGGATGACTCGAGTGAACAGCTTGTAGATGAGAGACAGTAGGCAGACTGGGCAATAGTCGCCAATGTCATAGATGTCTTCCATCTTGTATAGTAGTACAGCACTGCTGGTTTTCCATTGGGACAGAACCTTGTATTCAGACCGGTAGCGTGTGAAGAGTATTGATGAGTACTGATGGCAGGTTCTTCAGGTGTTCAGGTCTGACCTTGTCTGAGCCAGGTGCTCTGTGTTTCTTTACTGACAAGATGGCATGTCAGATTTTGGAAGGGAGAACATTGGGAACAACATATCCATCCTGTGGAATTTGATATGTGGGCAAGTGGATGTGGATATTAAAGTGATCTGTGTAGAAGTCATGGATAATCTTCTCCATTGCCCTTCTGGAAGATGTGATAGATCCATCAGGACGTTGGAGAGCAGTCACCTTGGTCTTGTAGTTGGTGAAGGACAGGCGGGTGTTACGAATGCTTTTCTCAGCTTCTGCCGCATGAACCAGCACTGCTGCTCTTCTCTCTTTGAGGTCTTCTTTGATCGCTTCTCTGCACTGCTTTGCAAGCTTGGACGTTCGCTTGCATGACAGAATACAAAATTTACTTTTTTCACTTGTTGGAAATGGAAATTGCCATCAGTATGTGGAGTTTTGTTGATCATTTAGAATTAGATGGTCTGCTCAGTTTGATTTATTACTAAACTGTCACTGTCACTGTCCTCCCATGGTTCATCAATTTTCTCGAGTGGGCCCAGTAATGTCTCCATTGTGATACTTTGTTGTTACTGTGTTTGGCATATTGAATATGTCATGAGTAGTTTGCCAGGCTTGGCAGTGTGGGCGAGATACTTTCAGTAGCTTGCCGGGCTCTCCAAGAGGGGAGGAAGAATCGAACTCAGGTCAGCCATGTTGGCTGCATGCAAGGCAAATGCCCTACTTTTGTGCTATCACTCCAGCCCTAACAATTGTGATTTTATGTCATTCAAGTTCTTGTATGAGCAAAGTTGCACATAATTTAGAATTATATTGGAGTAGATTTTAAATTGATGGCAAATCTAGTTTCTATTTTTGGTATTTATATTAGATTTACATGACTGTTTAACTCTATAAGTAAACTTATTCTGCAAATTGACTAATAATTTATACTAATTGTTAGTTTTATTTTTGATGGTATAAAACTGAAAAAATATTAATTCGGTGCAATATTTATTACACATGTCTAATTGAGCCTTTTCTATGAGTTCCATGTAGTTTGTTGTTTATTCACATATTCCAAGAGATGATAAGAAATGAACTGTTTCTATTATTTATTCTACAAGAGTGTGAATACTCCTAAACAATTCATATGAAATTAATTCAAAATGAAACTTACAGGTAGGAGCAAATATAAAAATTGGTCAGTGTTGCACATTTTACATATTAAATTAATTTCATTCTTCTGAAAATAAGCTCAGGCTTTAACATTTAAAGTTGAAACTACAAAATCTAGTTTATGCCAGAATTCTTCATTAATGTAAAGTCACCTTCAGTCTTTTTGCAACTGTCGTATGGTGTTCTGTTCTGAAAGTAGCTGCAGAGTCTCAAAGTTGCAGGCTGATAAAAAATTTGTCAATAAGCATTAGCGATAATACATACATTTAGAGCTAAGCAAAGTTGTGTCAATTCAATTACATAGCAATCAACAATGTCTATTTGCTTTAATACTTGAAAGACATCCCCAACTCTCAAAGATTAACTGCATGCAATCTGCATTTAAGCTTGACACTAATTCTCAGTAAAACAAACATTAAAGCTCATTTTCCAAAATAGCATATTGCAATTTGTAATCAAATTCAACGTAACCATTTTCTCAAAATTTTAACATGATCTGATAAGGAAAATGGAAGACCTATCATTTGTACCTTTGAGTTTTCCTTCTTAAAATGTTAAAGTTTAGATGGTAGAACCCTTAATATGTTTTATTTTTACAGCAGGTATGTCTTATTTCCAGTACGATCTATTCCATCACCATTCTTATATCAAACTGGCTCTTCTTTTTTGCTTTAATGGGTGCATAGTTGCATTATCCTACTACATCGATACAGAATTAGTACACTGTTTTTCTATTAGTGGCAAATATTGCATGTTCCCTTCTTTTCATAAAACCTTTGGATTTCTGCATGATTACGAATATTGCAAGTGACCTATACTTTAATTCTATTTTCATTGTGAGCAGAAACTCTTCCATAAATAGAAAAGTATGTAACACATTGCATGGCCTCTGGGGAAAGTTGGACATATTATTTTCATATCAAGTTTTAATAATCACTGTGACTTCCAAGGGGAATAGAACAAGTCAACTTCCAGACAGATTTGTGAATGTAAAAGTCACCATCATCAATCAGCCAGGGTTTGTGTTACTTAGACCAACAAAAATAAATATCTATTGGTTCTAAATAAAGGCAAAGCATTGCTACATTTCTGATGAAATCATTCTGGGAAACTACAGAGGAAAAGGAGGTCATTGAAGTTGAAATCATAGAATTGCAACTCTATTGGAACCAAAATAAGTGCAAATTATGATATAAAGTCATTTTCATATTCCTTCCTGACTCTTCTCTATGTAGTTTCTAGAACTGTGAAAAAGGCTTATAACATGATTTGGGAGAATGCTCAACCTGGGATTTTTATTTTATTAGGATGGCTTATTTTAATGTAATGTTTATATTACTTACATTTATAAAGAACCATTTTTAATTGCAAAAGGGGCATGATAGTTAAAAAGAATTTTCTTACTATGGGTTAATTTTGGCCACTTAAAGTTTACAACAGGAGTGAACTGCAAACACAATGTCCATGATGTTCTAGATAAGGTAAAACAAAAAAGGAGAAGTATGAAATTTGGAGGTCTGGAAAGTTTTATGGGGGTTAAGAACAGTAAAATAATCCAATAAAGAAAATAGGTCAGCATGATTTATATTCTGTTCTATAAATTTCAGTAATTAAATTAGAAAGTGAAAAAAACCTTCAAATGAATATTTCTTATTCAACATGCTCTAAAATTTGAACTATATAGCCTAGTATTTAAAGAAATTAAGTGTTCTCAACAAATACCTTTCAAAGTTCTCCAGACTATTTAATAGAGTGTTGAACTACCTATAATAGTTCTTGCAACAAAACTAGACAACCTCCTATTAAAGAATGAGATTACAGGTTCTCTAGGACCCTGGGCCACCTTCCATCACTGAGTCTCTTCCTGTTGGTCCCCAACACGGCACCCACCTTTCTTCTCCCCCAGGTCAGTCATTATTCGAACCCAGGTCTCCGATTTTCACGCACATGCACTCCAGGCATCCTCTAGGACCCTGGGCCAGCCTCCATCCCTGAGCCTCTTCCTATTTGTGCCCAACATGGTTCCCGGATTTATCCTTCCCCAGGTTGTACCCCCCCCACACACACACACCTGGTACCCGTAAGAGTGTAGCCTCTGAAGAAGTGGTTGTGGCCTCTGAAGAAGTGGGCGTGGACTAATTTTGGGCCACAGGGAATTACTTCATACCCAGCAATCTCATGTAACATCTCAGTCTCCATACCACCACACCAACATGAATAAAAAATACAAATCCCCACCAGGAGGAGAGGATGAAGAAAAGAGACCAGAAACCTCATTAGGTGTTACTCACCTAAGGGAGCTCTCTGATAAAGAATTCAGATATGAAGTAATGAAGATCTTCAATGAACTCAATGAAATAGTGAGACAGATATCCAGTAAATTAAAGGAGAACATAAAAGAAAAATTGAGAAAATACAGGAAGAAATGAGAGTAGAAATTGGAAAGCTATGCACAGACATGTAATGAATAAAAGATTCTGTAGATGAAATAAAAAACTCAGTGTGTGCCCTGAACAGTAGAATGGCTACAGCTGAAGTCAGAATCAGTGAGTTGGAAGATGAGCTACAGGAAGCCTACAGGCAACAACAAACAATGGCAAAAGACCTCAAAATAGCACTGGAGCAAATCATAGTCCTAGGGGATGATTCCAAGAAAAACAACATTAGAATCATTGAAATACCAGAAGGTCAGAAAAACAATCCCAATGAAAAAGCCACGGTTAAACAAATAATTGCTGAAAAATTCCCAGAGCTAGACAATGCAGGCATCCAGATGCAAGGAGCCTAAAGGGTGCCAGTTAAAGGAGACCATAGCAAAAACACTTCAAGACATGTCACAGTTAGAATGATGGATGCCAAGGACAGAGACACAATACTGCAAGCAGCAAGGTTAAGGAAGGAAATCACTTACAAAGAAGCACCCCTTAGATTCACAGCAGACCTATTAGAGGAAACCCATCAAGCCCTAAGGCAATGGTGGGATATAGTCAAAAAACTCACTGAAATGAACGCTTCACCAAGAATCCTTTATCTGGCTAAACTCTCACTCAAACTCGAAGGAAAAATACACTATTTTCTGTGTAAACAACAGCTCATGAACTTCATAAACTAAAAACCAAACCTAAAAGAAGGGCTAAAGGGACTACTGTGAGAAAAGACAAACGCCTACAAGCACAGCACAACAAACCCTTACAGAAAGATGACACAAAACCCAATAACAATAATCTCTCTCAATGTCGACGGTCTAAATTCACCAATTAAGAGAGACAGAGTAGAGAAATGGATTCAGAAACAGAACCCCACATTCTGCTGCCTACAAGAAACACATCTGAACAATCAGAACAAACACAGATTCAAAGTTCAAGTATTGAAAACAACCCTTCAAGCAAATAATACCCTCCAAAAAGCTGGAGTGGCAACATAGATTTCAGGGTGAAGAAATTAGAATGGAAAGTGAAGTACATTTTTTATTTATTAAGGTATATGTACAGCAGAAAGAAATCACACTCAAAAACATATAGACACCCAATGATGTACCAGCCAAATACCTACAAAATCTGCTACCAGACCTTCGGAAAGACATCACAGCCAACACAATAGTAGTTGGAGGCATCAACACCTCCTTATCACGCTTGGATAGATCAAGAATATTAAAACTCAGCCAGGAAATAATTGTTCTGAAGGAATAAATAGAAGACAGAGAACTAATAATTTATAAAGGACTCTACACGTCCCCCCTCCCGCAAAAAAAAGAATACACATTCTTTTCCAGTGCACATGGAACATTTTTCAGTATAGACCATGTGCTGGGTCACAAAGTATACCTCAACAGAATCAGGAAGATAGACATTGTATAAACTGTCTTCTAAGACCACTATGCACTGTAGATAGAAGTTAATCATGTACAGACACATAAAACCAAATCAAACACCTGGAAATTAAAAAACTCAATGTTGAACAATGAATAGGTCAGGAAAGAAATCAAAGAAGAAATCAAAAGATACCTGGAAACAAATGAGAATGAAGACACCATCTACAAGAAACTATGGGGCACACCTAAAGCCATGTTAAGAGGAAACTTTATAGCTCTGCAAGAATTTCTCTGGGAGGAAAAAAGGGCCCATATGAACAACTTGGCTTCACAGCTCAAGACCTTAGAAAATGACCAACAAAAGGATCCCAAAGCAGGCAGAAGGAAAGAGATAATAAAACTTAGAGCAGAACTCAGTAACGTGGAAACCCAAAAATCAATCCAAAAGATCAATGAAACCAAGAGATGGTCCTTCGAGAAAATAAACAAAATAGATAACCCACTAGCAAGAGTCACAAAAAAAAAAAGAGAGAGAGAACACTAATGAATCGAATCAGAAATGAGAATAGGGATATAACAACAGAAACCAAAGGGAATCAAAAGATCATCAGAGACTACTTTGAAAGTCTCTATGCCACAAAAAAAAGAGAACTTGGAAGAAATGGATAAATTCCTGGAATCTTGTAATCTCCCAAGACTGATTAAAGAAAATCTAGAATACCTGAATAGTCCTATTAATATCAAGGAAATTGAAACTGTAATCCAAAATCTCCCAAAAAACAAAAGCCCAGGTGCAGATGGATTCACTAGCAATTGTTTCCAAATATTAATTAATTCATTTTCATTTTATTTTTAAAAAATTTTTATTAGTGAAACATCATGAGGTGCATTTGTAAACTTAGAAATTTTTGTGCTTGGGTTTCAGTTATACAATGACAGAAAACCCATCCCTCCACCATTGCCCATTCTACATGACCAGTGATCCCAGTATCCCTCACACCCCACCCCCCTCTTCCCACCATGCTTCTGTTTCAGGGCATTTCCTTTTGTTCCCTCTCCCCTTTTGGGTGCTGTGGTTTGCAAAAGAGGCATTGAGTGGCCCTCATGTTCGGGCTATAGTGTACTTTCAGCATGCATCTCCCATCCTGGGAGGATCCTCCCAACACCTTTTACTTGGTTTTCCCCTCTATCTGAGCTGCCTTCTCCCCCAGAATGTGCAACTGGCCTACAAGACCCGGAGTGAAGCTCCTGTGCTTGTCTCAGTTATTCTTGCGTATTTGTCTCCCATTTTGTTACTTTATATTCCCCAGATGAATGCAATCTTTGTATGTTTTTTCCTCTCTGTCTGACTCATTTCACTTAGCATGATACTTTCCATGTAGTACCTCTTGTATGTAAATTTCATGACTTTATCTTTTCTAACAGCTGTGTAGTACTCCATTGTGAAGATGTACCAAAGTTTCTTTAACCCATAATCTATTTTCGGGCACTCGGGTTTGTTTTTTTTTTTTTTGTTTTTTTTTTTTTTACTGATTTTAGCTATTGTGAACAGTACAGCAATGAACATAGAAGTTAAGATGTCACTTCAACTATACTTGTTTGCCTCTCCAGGATATATTCCTAGGAGTGGTATTGCTGCATCAAATGGAAGCTTCATTTCTAATTTTTTGAGAATTCTTCATACTGTTTTCCAAAAGAGCTCAACCAGTCAGCATTCCCACCAGCAGTGAAGGAGAGTCCCTTTCTCGTCACTTCCACGCCAACACCAGTTTCTTTTGTTCTTTTGGATGTGGGCCAGTCTCTATGGTGTGAGATGATACCTCATTGTTGTTTTGATCTGCATCTCCCTGGTGATTAGTGATGTAGAGCATTTTCTCATGTGCCTTTTAGCCATTCAGATTTCTTCTTTGAGAAAGTTTCTGTTCATTTCATCACCCCATTTTTTGATGGGGTTGGATGTTTTCTTTTTGTGGAGTTCAACCAGTGCTTTGTATATACTTGATATCAACCCATTATTTGGTGGGTATTGGGTAAATATATTTCTCGTTCTGTGGACTGTCTTTGTATTTTGGTCACTGTATCTTTTGAAGTTCAGAAGCTTCTTAATTTAAGATAGCCCCATTTGTTTTTCTCTGTTTCCACTTGGTTGGTCAGTGGAATGTCATCTTTGAAGATATCAATAGCCTCAATATCATGGAGGGTTTTGCCGACCTTGTCTTCAATGTACTGTATGGATTTGGGCCTGATGTTCAGAGCTTTAATCCATTTTTATCTGACCTCTGTGCATAGTGTTAGATCAAGATCTGTGCACACTATTTATCATTTGGTTTTCCAGTTATGCCAGCACCATTTGTTGACTAGGCTTTTTTTGTTCCAGTTCACATATCTTGCTTCCTCATCAAAGATTAGATGTTCATACATTTTGGATTGTGCGTTCGAATATTTCATCCTGTTCCATTGTTCTGTGGCCCTGCCTTTGTTCCAGTACCATGCTGATTTAATTATTACCGCTTTGTAGTAGATTTTGAGGTTGGGGAGGCTAATGCCTCCCCCAGACATTTTTCCAAGAATTGTTTTAGCTATCCATGGGTGTTTGTTGTTTCGTATGAATTTCAGAAGTGCGTAATCGATTTCTTTGAAGAATCTCATGGGTATCCTTATAGGGATCACATTAAATTTGTATAATGCTTTAGGGAGTATTGCCATATTGACAATGCTAATTCTTCCTATCCATGAGTAGGAGATATGTTTCCATTTCCTCATGTCCTTTTTTATTTCATGGAGTAGCGTTTTGTAGTTTTCTTTGTACAGGTCCTTTACCTCTTTAGTTAGGCTGATTCCTAGGCACTTGATTTTCTGGGGCACAATTGTGAATGGGATATTTTTTTCATGTCACTTTCCTCTCTTTCATTATTTGCGTATAGGAAGGCCATGGATTTTTGGGCATTAATTTTATAGTCTGAGACTTTACAATACTATTGTTTCTAGGAGTTTCTTGGTAGAGGACTTAGGATTCTCGAGATATAGTATCAATTCATCTGTGAATAGTGAGATCTTGATTTCTTCCTTTCATATCTGGATGCCTTTAATGTCTTTTTCTTGCCTAATCGCTATTGCAAGTACTTCCAGTACTATATTGAAGAGAAGTGGAGATAGTAGGCATCCTTGTTTTGTACCTGATCTTAGAGGAAAGGCCCTTAGTTTTTCCCCATTGAGGATAATGCTTGTCATGGGCTTGTTGTAGATGGCTTTGAATATCTTGAGGAAAGTTCCTTCAAAACCCATTTTGGTGAGAGTTTTCGTCATAAATGGGTGCTGGATCTTGTCAAAAGCTTTCTCTGCATCTATTGATATGATCATATGTTTTTTATCTTTACTTTTGTTGATATGATGGACTATGTTGATTGATTTCTGAATGTTAAACCCTCATTGCATCCCCATGATGAATTCCACTTGTTCATGGTGTATGATCTTTTACATGTGCTGTTTGATTCTATTTACTACTATTTTGTTGAGGATATTTGCATCCATGCTCATCAGAGATATTTTCCTATAGTTTTATTTTTTGGTGGTGTCTTTGTTTGCATTTGATATTAGGAATATATGTGCCTCATAGAATCTCTGTGGGGGAGTTCATATTTTCTTTAATTTCCTGGAAAAGCTTGAGAAAAACTGGAAACATGTCTGCTTTAAATGTTTGGAAAATTCACTAGCTTATCCATCCAGGTTTGGGATTCATTTATTTGGGAAGACTTTTGATTACAGTTTTAATGTCATTGATATGAATGTGTCTATTCAGGTATCCCAAGTCTTCTTGGTTCAATCTTGGGAGATGATAGGAATTCAGGAATTTATCCATTTCTTCTAGGTTCTCTTGTTTCGTGGCATGCAAACTCTCAAAGTAGTCTCCGATGATCTTTTGAATTTCATTGGTTTCTGTTGTGATGTCACATTTTTCATTTCTGATTCAGTTTATTAAGGTTCTCTTTCTTTGTGAGTCTTGCTAGTGATGTGTCAATCTTGTTTATTTTCTCAAAGAAACAGTTCTTGGTTCCATTGACCTTTTGAATTGTTTTTTGGGATTCCATGTCGTTAAATTCTGCTCTAGATTTTATTATTTCTTTCCTTCAGCCAGGTTTAGGTTCCATTTCTTGGTCTTTTTCTAAGATCTTAAACTGAGAGATCAGGATATCTATATAGGCCCTTTCTTCCTTCCTTAGGAATGCTTGCAAAGCTATAAATTTTTCTCTTAACATGGCTTTAGCTGCATCCCATAGATTCTGGTAGCTTTTGTCTTCATTCTCATTTGCTTCCAGGTATCTTTTGATTTTGTCCTAACTTCCTTCCTGACCCACTCATTTCTCATTGTGTTGTTTAAATCCAGGTGTTTGATTTGTTTCTCGGTGTCTTTGTGTGATTCACTTCTATCTTCAGCGTATCGTGGTCTGAAAAGATTGTTGATACTACTTCTATCTTCCTGATTCTCTTGAGGTATGCTTTTTTGGCCTAGCATGTGGTCTATTTTGGAAAATGTTCCGTGTACACCGGAAAAGAATGTGTATTCTTTCTTTTTTGGGATGTAAAGCCCTGTATAGGTCTAATAGCCCCCTCTCTTCTATTACTTCCTTCAAAGCCAATGTTTTCTTGCTGAGTTTTGTTCTTGTTGATCTATCCCGAAGTGATAAGGGGATGATGAAGTCTTCGACCACTATTGTGTTTCTAGCAATGTCATCCTTAAAATCTGTTAGCAGTTGTTTTAAATATTTAGCTGGTTCTTCATCAGGTGCATATACATTTAAGAGTGTGATTTCTTCCTGTTGTTCGTATTCCTTGATAAATATAAAATGGCCTTCGCTGTACCTTATAATATTTTTTCAACCTGAAATTTATGTTGTCAGATACTAGCATGGTCACCCCAGCCTTTTTGAGTGAGCTGTTTGCTTCCAGGATTGTTTTCCATCCTTTAAGTTTGAATCTGTATTTGCTCTGACTGTTCAGATGAGTTTCTTTTAGACAGCAGAATGTTGATTTCAGTTTCTGGATCCATATCACCACTCTGTGCCTCTTCGTTGGTGCATTTAGACCGTTAACATTTTGAGAGATTATTGTCATGGGATTTTGTGCCACTTTTCTCTAGGGTTCGGTTGTACTTAGAACTGTTTTATTTCTTATCTTACAGGAGCCCCTTGAATCCTTCTTTTAGGTTTGTTTTTAAGTCTGTGAAGTTTCTGAGCTGTTGTTTATCTATAAAATGTATCATTCTATCAAGTTTGAGAGAGAGTTTAGCTGGATAAAGTATTCTTGGTGAGGCAAATCATTTCATTGAGTTTTTTCACTATATCCCACCATTGCTTTCGGGATTGGAAGGTTTCCTCTCTTGGGTCTGCTGTAAATCTAAGGCATGCTCCTTTGTGTGTGATTTCCTTCTTTGACCTTGCTGCTTGCAGTATTGTTTCTTTATCTGTGGCATCCAAGCTGGAGTGATAGCACAGCGGTTGGGCCTTTGCCTTGCACGCAGCCAAAATGGCCAACTCGAGTTCGATTCCTCCGCCCCTCTCAGAGAGCCCGGCAATCTACCGAGAGTATCTCTCCCTCATGGCAGAGCCTGGCAAGCTACCCGTGATGTACTCGATATGCCAAACACAGTAACAAGTCTCATGATGGAGACGTTACTGGCCCGCTCGAGCAAATCGATGAACAACGGGAGGACCGTGACCGTGATCTGTGACATCCATCATTCTGACTATGATATGTCTTGGAGTGTTTTTATTAGGATATCTTTTAGCTGGCACCCTTCTCGCTCCTTGGATCCGGATGTCTGCATTCTTTAACTCTGGGAACTTTTCAGCAAAGATTTCTTTCACTGTGGCTTTTTCATTGGTGTTTCCTCCCTGTACTTCTGGTACTCCGATGATTCTAATGTTGTTTCTCTTCGTGTCATCCCCTAGACCTCTGATTGACCTTAGAGCTATTTTGAGGTCTTTTCCCACTATTTGTTTTTCCCTATATGATCTTTGTTGCTCATCTTCAAGTTCACTGATCCTGTCTTTGGCTGTAGTCATTTTACTGCTGAGGGCACCCAGTGAGTTTTTAATTTCATGTATCAAATCCTTTGTGACATTTCTTTTTGTAGCTTTCTTATTTCTGCTCCCATTTCTTCCTGCATTTTCTCAGGTATTTTTTCCACTGCTTCTTTCACTTCTTCCTTTTATTCTACATGTCTGCTCCATTGATTCCTTGAATTCCTTGAACATACTCAGCATTTCATCACAGAATTCTTTATTGGGGAGCTCATATTTGTGGGTAACCTCTGTTGAAGTTTCGTTACTCTTTTCTTTGTTCTCTCTTCGTAGTGAAGATTTGCACTGTTTCTTCGTGTTATTGTGGTTGTATTGTGGTAAAACCTTGAAGTTCACTAGCACTGTTCCCCCTTACTGTGGGATAGGATCCCTCTTGTTGTGGGATATGATTCTGAATAAGGTTGGTCGATGGTGGTCACCCTTCTCCCCTTCTAGAATATGTCCTTCTTCTCAGACATAATTCTGTGGTTTCTGATAGGCAATGAGTGAAGCATTGGAGGAGATGTTCTTTTATATTGGGCTTGTACAGCTTATGGGGTACACTGTTTTTTTTTGAAATGGTGTTAATGTGGCGGATTGTTGTCATATTGTGTTTGAGGCAGCCAGGGTGTTTTCCACAGAATTAGGTGATGAAGGTTAGGATGTGATTTGAGAGTGCAAGGAGTGGAAAGTATAACTCTGTCCTTGTGAGATGCCACCTGCCAAACAGAAAGCCATGCCCACTTTTGAGGAGACTACTCTCCCTATAGTGGAGGTCATGCCCTCAGCTGTTCCAGATGCTAGTCCATAGACCAGCATGGTGGGAGGTTGGTGCGGTGACTAGATGGGCTGGTGCTTGCTGTGGAAGTGGAGGCAGGTGCCCCAGACAGGGTTCCTTTGGCAGATGGTGTTCAGTGGCATGACTCTGGTTGGGGAGCAGGCACCAAGCAGGTCTTCCACACATGTAAAAAAGACATATTGCCAGTTCTTCTTAAGCTTTTCCAGGAAATTTAAGTAACAGAAACTCTCCCAGTTTCTATGAGACTCAGATCTCACTAATGACAAAAGAAAACAAAAACACTACAAGAAAAGAAAACTACAGACCAATATTCCCTATGAACACGGATATGAAGATGCTCAACAATATGCTAGCAAATAGAATTTAACAACTCATGAAAAAGATCATACACCATGACCAAGTGGGATTCATCCCGGGAATGGAAGGATAGTTTAACATTCAGAAATAAATTAAAATAGTCCATCATATCAAAAAAAGAAAAGATATAAAACCTATGATAATATCAATAGACGCAGAGAAAGCATTTGACAAGATCCAGCACCCATTTGTGATGAAATGAAAACATTCGTCAAAATGGGTATAAAGGGACTTTCCTCAATATAGTTAAAGCCATCTACCGTAAGCCTATGGCAAGCATCATTTTAAAATGAGAAAAACTAAGACCCTCCCTTCTAAGATCAGGGATGAGACAAGGATGTCCACTCTCTCCACTGCTGTTCATTATAGCTTTGGAATTACATACAATAGCAGTCAGGCAAGAAAAATATATTAAGGGCATTCAGGGAGGAAAGGAAGAAATCAAGCTATCACTATTTTCAGATAATATGATACTATAGTTAGAGAACCCTAAAACCTCTACCAAGAAACACCTAGAAACAATAGACTTGTATAGTAAAGTTGCAGGCTATAAAACCAATACTCAAGTGTCCATGGTTTTCCTAAACGCATATAATGAAAGAGAAGAAAGTGAAATGAAAAAAAAATCCCATTCACAATTGTGCCCCACAAGATCAAGTAGCTAGGAATAAGCTTAACTAAGGACATAGAAGACCTGTCACAAAGAAAACTACAAAACACTATTTCAGGAAGTAAAACAGGACACAAGATGGAAAGATATCTCCTGCTCATGGATCAGGAGAATTAACATTGTCAAAATGGTAATACTTCCCTAAGCATTTTACAAATTCAATGTGATTCCTATAACAATACCCATGACATTCTTCAAAGCAATGGAGCAAACACTTCTGAAATTCATATGGAACAATAAGCACCCACGAATAGCTAAAGCAAATTTTAGGAAAAAGAAAACGGGAGGAATCAACCTCCCTAACTTCAAACTCTACTATAAAGCAGTAATAATTAAAAAAGCATGGTACTGGAACAAAGGCAGAGCTGCAGACCAATGGAACAGGGTTGAATATACTGACATCTCCCCTCAAACATATGATCATCTAATCTTTGATAAAGGAGCAAGAAATGTGAAGTGGAGTAAGGAAAGCCTTTTTAACAAATGGTGCTGGCAAAACTGGACAGCTACATGTAAAAAAGTGGGCTCAGATCTCTGCCTAACGCCATGTACAAAAGTAAGATCAAAGTGGAATAAAGACCTCAACATCCGACCAGAATCCATAAGGTACACTGAACAAAAAGTTGGCAAAGCCCTCCATGACATTGAAGCTAACGGTATCTTCAAAGATGTCACACCACTGGCTAAGCAAGTGAAAACAGAGATAGACAAATGGGACTATCTTAAACTAAGAAGCTTCTGCACCTCTAAAGAAACAGTGAATAAAATACAAAGACAGTCTACAGAATGGAAAGGATATTGGCCTAATACACATCCGACAGTGTGTTGATATCAAGGATATACAAAGTATAGATGATTCTCAAAAAATTAGAAATTGAGCTCCCATTTGATCCAGCAATATATCTCCTGGGAATATATCCTGGAGAGGCAAAAAGTACAGTCAAAATGACATCTTCACTTCTATGTTCATTGCTGCACTGTTCACAATAGCCAAAATCTGGAAAAAAAACCTGAGTGCCTGAGAACAGATGACCGGTTAAAGAAACTTTGGTACATCTACACAATGGAATACTATGCAGCTTTTAGAAAAGATGAAGTCATGAAATTTATATACAAGAGGTCACAGTCACAGTCCTCCCGTTGTTCATCGATTTGCTCGACCGGGCCCAGTAACATTGTGAGACTTGTTACTGTGTTTGGAATGTTAAATACATCACGGATAACTTACCAGGCTTTGCCGTGCAGGCGAGATACTCTCAGTAGCTTGCCAGGCTCTTCGAGAGGGGCAGAGGAATCAAACTCGGGTCAGTCATGTTGGCTGTGTGCAAGGCAAACACCCTACTGGCTGTGCTATCACTCTAGCCCATACAAGAGGTACTACATGGAAAGTATTATGCTAAGTGAAATGAGCCAGAAAGAGAGGGACAGTCATAGAAAGACTACAGTCATCTGGGTATATAAAGTAATAGAATGGAAGTAGAACACCCAAGAATACTTAAGTACCAAGAGGTCTGCTCCATGGCTTGGAGGCTGGCAGCACATGCTGGGGGAAAGTCAGCTCAGATAGAGATGGGAACATCAAGTAAAGGATGTTTGGAGGACTCACTTGGGCTGAGATGCGTGCTGAGAGTAGACTATAGACCGGACACGATGGCTACTCAATACCTCTATCACAAACTACAACACTCTAAAGGAAAGAGTGACCAAAAAGAAATGCCCTGCCTCAGAGGAGTATTGGGGTGGGGAGGATGGGGTGGAAGGTGGGAGGGCTACTGGGTTCATTGGTGGTGAAGAATGGGCACCGGTGGAGGGATGGGTGCTCGATCATTGTATAACTGAAACCCAAACATGAAAGTTTGTTAGTCTACAACTGAACCTCATGGTGTTTCACTAATAATAATAGAAAAAGAGATATTATGACTAAGATTTTACCAGAAATAATATCCTCCTTAAATTTTTGCATTTAATACCATGACACAGATTAGGAAAATAGAAATAAAGAAAAAAATGAGATTACACCCCTCTTTCATAAAAAATTAACCAAAAGTAGATGAGTGATAACTTAAGACCTAAACCCTAAAAATCCTAGTGGAAAAATTAAAAGTTAACTAAAATTGGTTTACAATAATTTGGGTATGACAAAAGCAGAAACAAACAAAAAAAAAACTAGGCTTGAATCAAACCAAAAACCTGTGCACAGAAAAAGACAATAAGACAAATGAAAAGGAACTATAACATTAGAGGAGAAAAATATATGGAAACCCTCGTTTTTGTTGGTTTGGTTTGTTTTTAATTGGGGGAGGAGTATCGGGAGTGCTCAAACATTATCCCTGACTCTGTGCTGAGGGATCACTCCTCTTGGTTCTTAGGAGACCATCTGTAGTGCTGGAAATAAAAAGAAGCATAACCTCTAGCAAGTATTATTCACAAAAGCCAAAGATAATGGAAGCAAACATTTGATGGATGAAAGGAAGAAAAACACACAAACTTTTGATCTTTACATTTAAATGAAATATTATTTAGTCCTGAGAAAGAAGGCAATTCTACTATTTGAATAATATAGTTAGAACTCGAAAGCATTAAAATAAGTGAAACAAAGCAGGCATAAAAGGACAAGTTCTGTATAATATCAATTATATGTAAAACCTCAAAAATTATCTCAAAGTAGTAGACAGAATATTGGGTATAAGGGATGGCAACGGAGGACAAAAAAATGATGTCCAAAGCACAAAATACACCGAGAAAAAAAATCCCTTTTTTGGGTTCTTTTTTACTCAGTGTATTTTGTGCTTTGGACATATATATGATAATATATATTTATATGAGATACTCTAAAAAATCTATTTTTTATTTGTTTGTGATTGTAACAATATTTTAAAATGTATTATATTCATTGGAATTGTAGCATTAGTCACAAAAACCTAAAGCTAGAAATCATCAATGAGTAAATGGATTTAAAATATTGTATATTGAATTTAAAACCCATATTAAGGGAACACCAAAAAATCAAAAACAACAAAATTGAAAACCTAGTCTACAAAACAAGGCTGAGAAGGACAGTGAGATGTGGGATGTGGGCTCTGAATGGTGATGCACAAGGGGTGCAGGAGAGGAGACATTGAGGCACCTGTGGAGGGATTGGGTCACTAAGTTGTAGGGTCTGCTCTTAAAATGTATGCATGAAACCCTACCACGGACTCGATTACAGAGTTGTAAATCACAGTGGCTAAAATTTACATATATATAAACATATGAAGCATGTAATAATAGAATACGACTTTTGGCCATAAAAATCTGGAGTCATTTTATATATGCTAAATGAGCAGTGAAGATACTGTATTCAATGAAATAGGTTTATTGATAAAAATATAAATACTGTATAATCCCAATAACAGAAAGTACTTAGACTAGCTAAATTCATAAACACAGTCAGTTAGAAGACTGTTTTCAATAGTTGGGATATGTTATTTTTATCATCATTTTAATACTATTAGTATTTTTGTGTTTTTTTGAATGACATCCATTGGTTCCCAACCAGGGGTTACTCCTGGCTCGCACACTCAGGAATTACTCCTGGCGGTGCTCGGGGAACCATATGGGATGCTGGGAATCGAACCAGGGTTGGAAGCGTGCAAGCCAATCACCCTACTCATTGTGCTATGGCTCCAGCCTAGGGAAGTTATTTTTGAATGGGTATAAACTTTAGCTTTGCAAAGTGAAAGGTCTCTTTGAACAAGATGATGCATTACCAGAGGATCATTCTTATTTTTCCATTGAAATGTATGATCTGTGTTTAATCTTTTTCTTTTTATAAGAAAGTAAAAAAAATCATTTTCTTTATATTAAGGATACTGGGGCTGGAGCGATAGCACAGCAGGTAGGGCATTTGCCTTGCACACAGCCAACATGGCCAACCCGAGTTCGATTCCTCCGCCCCTCTTGGAGAGCCCAGCAAGCTACCGAGAGTATCTCGCCCACACAGCAGAGCCTGGCAAGCTCGCCGTGATGTACTCGATATGCCAAACACAGTAACAACAAGTCTCACGATGGAGACGTTACTGGGCCTGCTCAAGCAAATTGATGAACAACGGGAGGACCATGACCATGACCGTGACCAAGGATACTAATCTGTAGTTATTTACAAAAATCAGAGATGAAGTAAAAATATCTAACTCGTGAAGTTTCTGATTTTCAAGTATTGATGATTTTTTGTAACCCAATTTAATAATTTTGTAAGTATGCACAACTCTGTGACACATATATAGATTATTGCTTTATTAAATTTGCAGGCTTTTATTTCAATAAATATTTGTACTATTGAGAGACAAAATCTAGACATCACAGAAGGTAGACACACACTGTCCTTCTGATCATTTAGTTTGCACTAAATTTTGCCTTAAACTAACCAAAAACAAATTAATGCAATTTATTCTTAAATATCTTATAGTGCACACATCAACTTATATGCCGTTGTGTCTCTTGAGATAAATTTGGTAAGCAATGCATTAATGAGAAACTTGCAATTCTTTCAAGCCCAGCAAGCTACCGAGAGTATCTTGCCCGCATGGCAGAGTCTGGCAAGCTACCTGTGGCGTATTCGATATGCCCAAAACAGTAGCAACAAGTCTCACAATTTGTTGTGAGAAGTTACTGGTACCCGCTTAGGCAAATCGATGAACAACAGGAGGACAGTGCTACAGTGCTTTAAACAGAAATGCTTATAAACTTATAATGATGAAATCCAAAAATGTGAGTGTAAGTGCATGTGTGTGTGTGTGTGTGTGTGTGTGTGTGTGTAAAATCAGTAATATTTTTGAAACAAAAAGCAATGCCACAATATAGCCAAAAATTTTTGTAAACATCTTTATTACATAGGACATATTGGACAGCCAATATTGTATGTAATTTTAATTGTCACAGTATATATCTACTTAATTGACCATAACTCCATTTTTTTTCTAGCATTATCTTCTGAGTTTGATTATTGTTTTCCTCAAGTAAAAAAAAAAATAAACATTATTTTCTGCCACACTTAGCAGTGATCAGGACTCACTCCTTGTCCTGTGCCCCGGGATCATGACTGGCAGGCTTTGAGGACAAAGTGGGATACAGAAAATGCTCACCTGTGAGCAATTCAAATGCTCCACCAGCTGCACCATCATGCTTGCCCCAGCAAATAAAAAAAAAAGTAGCATTTTTAAAAATATTTAATATTTTAAATATTGCAACATTTCTGGAAAATTAAGAAAAAAGATGTATTTCATTTAAATAAAGATAGCTTAGCACTAACTATAATTATTTTTAAATTTGTAAAGTCAGGATCAGAGCTCGTAATCGATATGCCAGACACAGTAACAACAAAGTCTCTAATGGAGATGTTACTGGGCCCGCTCGAGCAAATCGATGATCAACGGGAGGGCCTTTACTTTACTTTACTTTACTTTAGGATCAGAGCTAGGGTGCAGGTCAGGAGCTTGCCTATCATGTAGCCCACCTGAGTTTGGTACCCAACAACCAGTATGGTCTCATGAGTACTGTCACGAGTGATTCCTCAGAGCAGAGCCAAGAGTAATCTATGAGCATCCTTGGTGTGGCACAGATGAACAAACGGATTTGCAAAGCATTAGTGAAATAAGAATTCTACTACAATAAAAGCATGATGCTATATTACATGAGTTAAAATATTATTGAAGATTTTTGTCATATATGGTGTTAGGTCCCTAGGGACCCTGAGGGAGATTCCAGAGTTAAAACTCTATAAATTAGTAACTCTCCCTTTCCTGCCCTCCTTATCTGTTACCTCCCTTAAGAACTCTTCCCTTATCCACCTCCGGAATGCAGGGCTGAGAATCAGAGGAAGCAAGGTGATAACCAAATGTCCAAGTTACCTGATGCCCACTAGTCACAATGCCTATGTACGTAAATGCTGATCTTTGAATCTATAGGCTAAGAAGTGATGTACCCTTAATTGGATTGGTTAAGAAAGCATATGTCGTTACAAATCTATTGGCTATGAAATGCGCGGGCTTTGCTGTAACGGCCAGTGAAGGCCTATATAAGATCCCCTTTGAAGAGGTTCGGGGTCTTGCCTCACCTAACTGACCTGCGTGTCCGTGTAGGCGGCTTGACCCTGGCTAGCCAGTCTTACAATAAACCTTGCTTGCTGTTTGCAGTCTCTGGAGTCTCTTTGTCGTTAAAGGGAGATCACGATCCGCGCCCTAACAATGGTATGTGTCTTTCAGTTAGTAAACATTTAAATACCTGTCACTGAGAAGTATGTGTTCGTGATATACCTGAATATTTAAATAAGTTAGGCAGAAATGTACTTAAAAAAGATTTCTGGAAAAATAGTCTCAATTTTTTAAAAATTGATCAAATATACACTTTTTTGTTTTGTTTCTTATGTGGTGAGGTTGGGGTTTGGGCTGCACCCAGGGGTATTTCGGTGGCTTTTCCGAGTCTGTTCAGCGATCACTCCTGAAGGTGGTGTTCAGGAGACCATACATCGTGTCAGGGATTGAACCACGGTTAGCTGCATGTAAAACAAAAGAAAGATAGGAAATTAAAAGCCTTCTCTCTTGTGCTAGCTCTCCAACCCCCATATTCTCAAAATACTTTTAAAAAGAAGTTCAGTGCAAGAAAGACAAAAAATAATGATTTTGTTTTTCATTTTTATAAATAACTTATAAGTGTGTCTAGACTGTGAAGTATTCACTTGAAAATAAGATTGCTGTCTTTCCCTTGATCACAAAACTTGTAAATAAACTTTTAGATAAAATAGTACTGAGAATAGCTAAGTAACCATCTTAATGGCAGAGGATTCCCAGGTCAGCAGGACCTGACATTAACCTGATTACAACTATTAGCACATCTAAAAAAAGAAAGTGTTACTCAGAAGGAGGCCAAGCCAGAGAAATACAAAATAGAAATGGTCACGGTATTAAATATTATATAACTGCACTTGACCTCTTTCTGGAAGAGCAGCTGCTTAGTTGGTGATCATTGACCATATTTTTTCAGCCCCAACTATGAGTGTATACCCCATTTCAGAAGAAATATATCAGAAGGTAAAATTGATGTGAACAGTTATGTGATATGCCATGGGTGATGTCCATTCGTCAAGTGGGTAAGAATCAGCCTGTCATGGCTTTGTGGTCTGCAGCTAACACAGGAGTTGCTCTAACACAGATTTTGATCTGATTTGGTTCAGCAAGACCCAGTGAGCCCTCGTTTATTCACCTCTCTGCATAGACTGCTGTGAAAATACTCTTATCCCCAGGTCAGCTGACAGTCCTGCAGATTTCAGTTAAAGAAATGTCAATACCTCCCCTTTTCTCCTTTCACATTCGCAAACTTTCTTCATTCTTATTCCAGCATTGGCTACCTGCCTTCTCCTGCCAGCAGGCAGGAGAGGGCAACTGGATTCCCTGATAGCAAAAAAAAAAAAAAAAAAAAAAAAATTAAAAAAAATATTTCTAAAAGATGTATTAGCTATAGTGATGCTTCTTCCCCTCTTCTGAAATTAAAGTTCTTGGAACACTGTGAAGCTGACTTCATCCCAGCAGAAACAGAAACGAATGACCTTTTTCCATTGCTATTCCTATGATATTTGTATCTTCACTAAATAAGATTTAGATCTCTTAACTCGCGTCTTCTACCATCTTGCTCCAAAAAGTCCCTCAGCTTTAAAATTACAGCCTAATGACCTACAAAAAGCTACTTAAATAGAAATAGTTTAAAAATCACAATTTAGAACACCAAGCTTGGCTCTTGATAAAAAGGAACTTAAAAATATCGCTGAGCCGGAAAAGCTAACATATATTCTAAATTCTCCCAAATATTTAAGCAAAACAGTTTCCCCCTGTTTATTCTTACAATAAACAATCCTCATGGACTATCCTTTAAATATGATGAAGGTTATCAGTTACATAAAAATACAGAAGAAAGCAAGTTTCATATTTTTAAAGAAATAACTTTTGTTAAATTCTAGCATAATTAATTAATTAATTAAACATTGCTCCAGATCAGACTGGTGTAGTGATTAAAAATATATGTCAGTGCATAGGAAAAACAATACAGCAACAAGGCATTTGCCTTGCACAGGGTTCAATCTGGTTGGCTCTTATCACCCCATATGGTACCCAGAGCTCCACAGGAGTTGTGCCTTAACTATCATCTTCCACCATCTTTGTCCAAAAGTCCCTCAGCTTTCAAATTACAGCCTAGTGACCTACAGAAAGCTACAGGTGAGAACTTAGTCTGGCACACAGCTGGGTGTGACCTCCAAGCAGAATCAAAAACCACAAACAAAAATACTATTTTATCTTCCCCAGTTTAAATTCTAGCTCTGCTCCTAACCATGTCATAGCCTTGATAAAGTTTTCTACCAATTAAGTGTGAGGTCCTTCAGCTGAGAATGCAGAGGAAGACAATATTCTAGCTGAATACGAAACACAATAAAGTGAGAAGTTTTCTACCCTTTGATTTATTTTTAGTACAGAGCCTGAAATATACTAGGCACGTTAGTTCTCCTTAGTTATTTCATGATTACTAGAAATAATGAATTTCATATGGCTAATTTTGTATGGCTAAAATATACCATGCTAAGCAACAAATATTTTAAGGAGATATTCACCTTTTAAAAGTGGATTTATGAAAGAATTAATAAATAATTTATATTTGGGTAGGAAAGTCATTTTAGAAATAGATAGGGCTGAGGTTGTGGTTCAGCAGTATCTCCAGTACCTGTATATGTAAGAACTTGGGTTTAAAGCCCTGTGATTTCACTATAGAATAATACATCTCAAATTAAGTTATAAAGCATTTCTAAATATCTATCACAAGCAATCTAAAATAAATAAATCCATGCAGCTGTTCTTTCATAAAATACCTAAAGATGTAGCTAGGCCATCCTCTCTCTACTGTGACTAAAATTTATATCAACAAATTATAAAAAAAAAAAATAGAAGCGATTGTCTCAATGCATGTTATCCAGCAAGTTGAAAATTCAATTAGTAAAAACCATTTGTAAATGTCCACAGAGGTTTGAACTAAAAGTAGAAGGAAAATAATAAGGGTAAGTGCAGAGAATTGAACTCACATTTTATGATCTCAGCATTTCCCATGAGGAGAATAGTTGTTCTAGTCTTCATTGTTTATTTATAATGAAAAGTCTTGAATCTATTTCCTAAAAAGCTCTCTTTGATGAAGCAACAAAATCATAAAATGTCTTCAAAATTATTTATGAAGGACATCTATAAAATGATATATCATCTTTGCTATCCTATATAATTTCTAATTAATGATAAAAGGCACAAAGCACCAAAATATTAAGAATTAATTATCCAAGAATGACTCTGTTGAGGGAAATACATTGTCATAGGATGTCTGCTATGTCTTAATTTTTTTTTACATGTAAATAGATATTTGAGTCACCTTGACCTTTTCTAATAAGGGACAGAGTATTCCAGGCACACAAGTGCCCCATCTGCTCCCACATTCAGTTTTAATCAAAGCTCCATTAAAAATTGTGTGTCTTGGCAATCATAGCATTATAGAGTAAAGAAACAGCACAAATAAATGAGATGTTGCTTTGCCCTGGCTGATTAAATCATGATTCAAGGTAACATTCAGGTGACATTACAAGTTGTCAGAACAGCCGTGTGTCATACACTCGAAGCAGAACGAAAAAGTGTGAAGGATGTTTATTTCCCTATCCAATATAAGTGACAAGGTTGAAATGAGAATGCTGGTGTGTCTATGAAAATATATCACCATTTAAGGAATCCTATTATTAGGCTCAGCGGAAGCCCTACCTTGGCTAGGCTTCCCATACTGTGGGTAATTATCACAATCCAGCATGCTAATTGCTTTTCGATCTGCAGGCTGTGTTTTCAATGAGGCTCGTTGAGCTCTATTGGGCTGCCCCAAGTCTGCTTTTTAATGATGCAGCCTTTATCAAAGGACAGCATCATCTCTGACTATTGAATCGATAGGAAGCATTATCCCAGGCTTTAAAGTTTGGAAACATTCTGGTCAATACACTATACTCGAACACTGTATATTTCGGTAGTATTTCCAGAAACCACTCCTCTTCTCTTCCTTCTCTGAGTTATCCAAATAGAGGACACTCAGAAACACAGTAAGGGTTACAGAGAACCTTCTTCCTGATGTAAGTTCACGCAAAAACACTGACACTCAGAAATGCCACTTGGAGCTCAAAATACAGTGGGATTTATCCAGCCATAGTAGCCCTTCAAGGAAAAGTGGGCATGGAAATGAAGATGCTATGAATTAAGTTAGTTGTGCATATATGAATATATATGAATACGTTTCACATTTACTTGGACTGCTTCTACTTTTCTTTCTGACTACATGGGAATCTAGTTTAAAACAAGTCTCCTACAAGTAAGATTTCTGCAAGAACTCATTACAGTTTGAGATTTTTATTTCCTCCCTTTTTTTTTTTTTTGAAGCTTCCAAGCAGAAGGATGGGAAACTCATGTGAAACCCAGGCCAATGGATCTATGTGGAAGTCTGAGGATGCAGTTCTGCCCAGGTGCTGTGATGCCCGGGTTATTCAGGGCACATTGGCATTCTTTAAAGATGATCAAGGTCACTCATGTCACTGCTTATGATCCTCGGGGACTAAAGTCTGTAATACTAGGTGGGGTAAACTTTGCCAGGAATTGAATCAGGATTCGCCACATGTATGATGACTACTCCTAGATCCTAAGGGATTTTTTTGTGTTTAGAATAAGCAAACTGAAGCAAATGAAACATGAGAAACACAAACATTCCAATGTCATTACCTACTAAGGAGCAGTGTTAACTTTTAAATTAGGACAATATGACTAAGATAATGAAAGTTTTCAGATTCTGTTGCCTTTGTCCATGTGCCATTTCCTTACAATATTTATTTTTAGACACTATGATATTTTTAATGATACGCAATATTTCTGCGGGTAGGGTGTTTGCCTTACACGCGGCCAACATGGCCGACCCGAGTTCGATTCCTCCGCCCCTCTCGGAGAGCCCGGCAAGCTACCGAGAGTATTCGATATGCCAGACACAGTAACAACAAAGTCTCCAATGGAGACGTTACTGGGCCCGCTCGAGCAAATCGACGATCAACGGGAGGGCCTTTACCTTTACCTTTTACGCAATATTTCTAATATCAATTGCAACCTTATTATAGTAGTGTGCATATGTCTTACTTATGCATGACTCATTTTATAGGTCCAATTATATTCTTAACATAATAAAAAAGCATTATTTATTTAATATTCTAAAATTACCATGGTTAGCACAATAATTAGAATTTGTACACAGGCGATTTTTGTAATTCACCTTCTTACATTTGACATTGATCATTTAAAAAATCTATATCCATCTAAAAGTATATAGTATTGCTCAAATTGTTTTCTCATTTTTTAAGACATTGGGTGTAACTTTCCTGGACATTATTTACATAGGCAATAGCATTTCTGTTTCATTTAATTTAAATATGACTGAAATTGTTTACACGGGAATATTTTTACTGATTTATTTTCTCAGAAAGACTGACTTTGAAGCCGGTACTAATTTCCATGAAATTTATTTGGAAGTGCTCTTGGGATCAACCTTCACTATAGAGGGAAACAAATAAGCAGCAACAGTAGCATGAGAGATTGAGATGTGATATATACTTGAGAAGCCGCTGCTAATCCTTGGGGAACAGTGAAATGAGGATAACTTTTCAGAGCTGGAAGTAGTGGTTAGTGGGCTGATGGAGAGTAACAAAAGATGTCCCTCCCTTCTGAGTAGAAAATTTCAGGTCCATTAATAGAAGTGAAACAGATGACAATCAATGCTTTAATTAGAGGTTGACTGCTTAGCCTGAGCTGTGAGGCCATAGATGATGCTCAATAAATTTTATTCAATATGATGTTTAATATGAGGTTTGTACCTTAGGATGATTACTTTTTTTTTATTTCTGTCATGATCATTTATTTTTTACTTCAAAAAATGTTATCTGTTTTACTTTTATAAAAATTATGTAGGTAATAAATGCATTGTAAAAGATACTGATGAATGAATGAATTTTAATACCAATTCATATATTTATATCCGACTATGATTACAGCAATTATTCATCACAAGTAAAACTATCTTTCTAGAAATTAGCGTTACGATAAATGTAAAATGGCAGTAGTTTTCACAAAATAATTTGATGATGTGGTATTTAAATATAAAAAACAAAACAAAATTTACTCATGCCACCAGGAAATGAAATGAAAAGAAATATATTGAAAAGCACTGTGATAAAATCATAGCAAATACATTATTATTTTCCCAAAAGTATCATTATAATATAATATTTTGTGAGTACAGGTGTGTGTCATTGAAAAATCAACAAGCGTATACAGTTCATTGAATTCATCACTAAAATTCCCGTTGTGTCTACTGACATTTATTGGTCACTCTGTCCTAATTTACCATTCCTTTTCCTTTACTTTTTGGGAATTGCAATTATACTTAAAATAAAGATTGAATTTGTGAAAAATATTGTGTTTTCCCTACATAAAATATGTAGGTAAAACTACTTTTTTTTTCTTTTTCTATGTGTCTTATTCCACCAAGCCTTAAGTTGATCTATTCATGCTATTTCAAATGACATGTTTCTATTATTTTATAGTTAACTAGCATGTTATCTTCTTTTTCCATTTGTAAGGTGAATGATATTCAAATTACTTTTAGCTCAAAAGTTTTGTAGATGATGAATCAACATGGCAGTGTATACAGCTCTTCAGAGATTTTTGTTTGGGGAGAGATAAATAAGACCAACTGGAATGTATGAATTTATGTTTTGAATTTTTGGAGGTCTTCCGAAACCTCTTTATATACTATATCAATTTGAATTTCCACCTGAAGTGTATATAGATTATTTTCTTCCATATCTCTCCAAAACTTTGTTGTAATGATTTGGCTATTTGGGTTTGAGGTGATATCTCACTATGTTGAATTTCTTTAGTAAGGAAAAAAGCTTTAATATTTTATATGCTTATTAATTATCTATACTATTTGGAAAATTGTTTATTATGATTCTCTAGCCACTGAAAATTAATAATTTAATGGAATAAATAATAAATAATTGCTTTACAGAAGCAAATGTTTTGTTTTATTTTGGCTTCATTTTGTTTCATGATATGTGAGGTTTTGTATGTATGTTAACATGTCATCAGCAAATTGGGTTAGTTTACTTCTTCCTTTCCCACTTACACTTATTTTATATCCTTTTATATTTAATAGTTTTTACAATGAATTCCACATTATATATATGTATATATATATATTTTTATGGTGGTCTACACTTGATGGATCTCAGGGTTTGCTCCTCTTTCTGTGCTTGAATATCAATCCTGATAGTGTTCTGGAGACCAAATAGATACTGGATGTTGAATGAGTCTTGTCATAGCCAAGACAAATTCTTAAACTCTCTACTATTCCCACTCCCGGCATTATTTTCATACAGGGTCTTTGATCTATCACTATTTTTGCATGTAGATTTGTCATATATGGTCTTTATCATGTTGGAATTTATTCCTTCTATACTTTTATTTAGAGATGTTTTTCTCAAAACATTATTGGTTCCTGGCAGACTTTTTCAAACTTTATTTATATCAATAAACCCGATTACCAATTCATTTTCGATGTGATTAATCACATGCATTGTTTTGCATAAATTGAATAAACTATTCACATCTTGGACTAAATTATCCAAGATACTATGTAGGAAATCTTAAATTCAGCTTTCTACAATTTTATAGAGGAATGCTGCCTCTATATTCATCAGTGATATAAATCATTTTTTGTGGTGTCTTTGTCTGGTTTCAACAAGAGGTTGGTAATTGGCTTTATAAACAGTAGTAGAAGTTTGCTTCCAATTCAACTTTAGAAAAAAGTTTGAGGGGCTTTACTGATAGAACAGTGGGTAAGGCATTTGCCTTGCATGCGGCCAACCTGGGTTCTATTCCCAGCATCCCATATGTTGCCCTAAGCACCGCCAGGAGTAATTCCTGAGTGCATAGCCAGGAGTAAACCCTGTGCATTGCCAGGTGTGACCCCAAAATAAAAAAAGTTTGAGGAAAAAATTAGTCTCCGATATTTCTTTTGAAAGTTTTGTCAAATTCACTATTAAAATCACCTCTCCTTTAGTTTGTGGGGAAAGATGATTTTTTTTGATAACTTCTCATTTCTATGTCTCAGATTGTATCTTTTTTAGTGTATTTCTTTCTTCTCTATTCTGTTTTGAAATTTTGCATCGTTCTATCAATTTCCCTTGTATTTCTACATTGCCCAATTCATATATGTGCTACTATTTTATTCATGAATTTCTCTTGATCCAAGAAAGGTTTCTAAATATTGACTATCTTAAAATTTTATTATTCATAGGCTTTATTAAGCTTTAAAATTGTTTGGATTGTCTTTTAGATTAGAATTTGCCTCCAACAGTACATTTTTCTGTTCAGCACATGTTCTAAATTTCTTTAATTGCAGTGGTATTATACACTCTTAGATTATGTTTTGGTGTTATATGCATTGTACAGAATCAAAGGATTGGGTTGTGTGCCATGATTTTGATGAGCCATTTTGGGTGGGTGCAGGGTATCATGATATTTGGGGTATAAGAATCCATTGATTTGTGGGTGGGTGGCATGCAATATAAAGGATCAAATCAGGAGCACCTTCATGGAAATCTTGCATTCTATTCCTTTGAGTTATTTACATGTTCCAAATTTTAGAAATTCTGATTTGCAATTTTTCTCTAATAAGCTGTTGCTAAATTCTTTGCCAGTGGTTTTTTGTAATTATTCTTTGAATACGTAGTCACATAGTTTTATGTCTTCAAAAATATAATTAGAATTATTAGCTGAATGAATTTCTTCACATTGTATAACTTCAATACGGAAATATTTATTTTCTCAGATTATTTTGTAAATCACCACCGTGACCACTCACAACTACAAAGTAAACATTAAAATTAGGATTTAGTGTCCTAAAAGTCAAAAATTCCTTTTTATTATCAATATTTAACAGACCTTATTCTGCTTCACTTATTTACCAATCCAAATACTAGAATCATTATTGGTATAGAGTATAATTAGAACCTTGACTGAAGGTTGTACATCTCAATAAATAGTCTACTCATGAGCCTTCCTAGGTGCATTTTGTTTCTAGTATTCCACTAAAGAAGCTTTAGAAAGTATCACAGTGATATCCTTTAGCTGCAAATCCAAGCAAAAGCTGATCTACTTTGGTATTTATCAAATATTTAGCAGTGTTAATCAAAGGAGTAGCAAGCTAATGAGGGTTTTGAAAAAGTCTTCTTTCAAATGGCATTACATCAAAAACTGTCTCCCCCAATGGGAAGTGCCTGAAAATAGGAGGCACGGCTTCTTCTATATTCAGTTTTACATTACACCACTTCACTGCTAACAGATGGGGTTATCCAACTATGAAATATATTTTTGACATGCTAATCTGTGTCACGGGGATGTCTTAAAATCTATCTGCTAGAGAGACCCCAATAAAGGTAATTCTTGATTTCAAAAACAGGCACATCAAATTTTGGCAAACTTTCTGGTAATACAGCTGTGAGCTTCAGGCTTTATGTGAATAATTCAACACCTACAATCCCTTTGTGTTTTGTGAAAGATAAACTGAATAGAATTCCTCAGTCCCCATGTGGAGAGCAGCAGAAAACTAAGCGAGGGTCGTTAATTTAGAACATCTTAATGATTTTTGGAACACAAAGAGTAATATAAATGTTAATTTTCTGCTTGCTTTTATGATTTACATGTGTGTGCTTTTCCCAATCCCCATCTTCCTTGATATTTTTAATGTGTTTGTTCAACCGATTACATACGCCAAGATATATATGCTAGGTACTTAATCTTAGGTGTTGGATGTATTGACTAATGTGTTTTTCTTTGTATGCCTGAAACTCCATAAAGTACATAGGTAAAAGATAAAATACAAAACATTGTGCAAATATTTGTGGAGCAAATACAATAATTATCATAATGTTGAATGATGGATATAAATAAAGCTCTGTCGGCCATAATAATTCTTGACAGTGTGAAAAAAAAAGCTGTTTAATATTTTTGTTAAGTTTTCCTTCTTGAAAAATCTTAATAAATCAATAAGTAAGGCAGCCCTCAAGAAATAGGAAGTGGGGGGCTGTAGCAATAGTACAGCGGGTACAGAATTTGCCTTGCGCTTGACTGACGCGGGTTCGATTTCCAGCATCCTATATGGTCCCCTGAGCACCACCAGGATTAATTCCTGAGCATTGCTGGATGTGACCCAAAATGAAAAAAAATGGGAATTTAATAGCATTTTTTAAATCCAGGATATATATATATATATTCTACTAAATTGCTCCTCAAAATATTAAAATAATGGAAATGATCATAGCCGATATTAGTTTTCCTAATAATGGTCTAGGAATTATTTGAGAGTGAATTAAAAAATGGGACACTCAGGTTGACATGTTTATTGAATATATGTAAGAGGAATTAATGTCTTTTATTCATATGCCATATATTTTGACAGGCACAGATGATGCATCTTATCTAAATCTTTATTAATTCCATCTTACTTTTCTTTGCTCTATTCCTAGTCACTAAAAATAGTACTTTGTTTTTGTTGGCTAATACATATGCCACTGGTTTTAATGAAGGCTTAAATATATCAGGTAATTTAAATCATTTATTCCATTACAAACGATATGTGATACTCAGAAAATAATCAATTTTAGTACCACACTCTAAGCTGGAGTAATAATAAAAAGTGTAGGATATTTGCCTTGCATGCAGCTGGCCTGTGTTTGATCCCTGGCATCACTTATCATTCTTAGAACATTGCCAAGGGAAATTCCTGATTGCAGAGCCAAGAATAACTCCTGAGCATCACCAGGTGTGATCCAAAAATCCAGAAAAAAACAAGCAAAAATAAAATAAAGAAAGAGAGAGAGAGAAAGAAAGGAAGAGAGAAAGAAAGAAAGAAAGAAAGAAAGAAAGAAAGAAAGAAAGAAAGAAAAAGAATCATTTTTAAATGAGTTAGTAAGCTGAAGTAATGATACATTTGGGTAGAACTTGCAATTATTCATTAGTTTCAGGACTTGGTAAATTTTTATGGTGTCTTATTCATTAAGGTAGATGGAGGTATAAACAGGTTCAAGATATTTAATATCTCAAAGAGAAATGGAAAGTTATTTGTCTATATGATACAGGAAAATTAAAGAGAGATGAGTGAACAACTCAACTTGAGGTCTCCATTCTCATGAGAACCATTATGGTTAGTGAACATCTCCAAGGAACAGAAGATCAATAGTCATAAGTTTCAATTTAACGTATGTCTGTTTATCTAATGTGTCAATAATTAAGTGTGCTGTGACCTTTTATTGAGTATATGTAAGAGGAATGTGTTCTTTAAATACACATAATGCAGTCTATATATGGCAAATTTTGACCTATCTAGATCCTTAATAGTATGAAACAGGGTTAGTGAGACGTCTCAGGAAACAACATTACAGATGTACACAAGGTCCATTTCTAAAATGTATTCTAATTTTCCTTTGACTTATTCACTAGGAGGTCAATTAAAATTTTGCTAAAGAAGTAATATTTTAGTATTTATATGTTAAAATTTGATATTAAATCATTTTTATATGTTAACTTCAGTGCAACAAAAATGTACTAGAAGTAGGCAACTAAACAGATAAAGGGGCCATGATAATCATCCACACTAGGAACAAAAGTAGCCTAAAGTTGTGACTCTTTGTTCAAAAATGGAATCCAAATGGTCTACAAGGTAAAGTTTATTATGATATTTAAATAGATATTGGAGAAATTAAGATAACAAGGTGATTATAATATTTGGATTTGAACATATATGGCTATTTCTCAACATTTGGAATACTAGGAACATTTACCTTAAGATTCAAGGTGTTTCATGTGCCCTCAAAAAGTATAAACACATAAATACATGTTTACATCATAGAAAACACAAGTCTGTTAGTTGCTAGATATCAGTAGTAGTATCAGCAATGTTCAAAAACAAATATGAGATCATTTGAAAACTTATTGAAGGAAGTCACATGTCAGAAATTAATAAAATGACATTTTGAGACTTAAAGAAAACTAGCATTTTGAAGCTAAAAGCAGCAAAAATCATCTGAAACAGTAGGGAGGCTTTTATTTTTCAATGAGCACCAAACTAACTGCCTTCAAAGTTCCTCCTATTGAGGGGAAGTAATAATCAGTAGTATTTTAGATGGACAGAATGTTATAAATGGTAACTATGAAAGTAAGTACCTAGATATTTTTTTCTAATTTTAAAATGCATCTGTAAATTCAGTATTTTTAAAAAGTTATTGTAGTCTTGAGTACATACATAGCAGTAAAAACTTTTGCGAAGATATATGCAAAAATCTTGGTTTAAGGATGGGCATCAGAAAAATCACACCACACAGCTTATCCAAGTGTTAACCCTGGGAAATGTGAAAATTTTCATGCCTCATGTATAATTCTGGAAGTTTCACTGAAACTATAACGTGGGTGTCCTTTGAGTTATTGAGATCATTAGTTTTGCTTACTTGTATATATTTATAGTTTTCTATAAAACTTTGAGTTTCAAATGAAATTTGAAATTAATAGTCGTGTGTCCATCTTCCCAAAACAAAGTATCATAGGTTCATTCTCTTCTTGTTCACTAAGATTGTCACTTCCCAGGCTAGAGTGGTTTCATCTTTCTTTAGTCTCTCTCTGCCCTCTGTGTAGTGTCCTCTTCCAGTGACAGCTAAGATACCCCTGGCTTATGTCCAAACAGGAGATGCATAACATAGCTTAAAGTATACAGTTTTGAGAAGTAACCTTTGCAAATTCCTGTGCTGTATTTGTAAATGTTTGACAATCATTTTTTTTAGGAAGTTGATTCTGCCTAGCAATATATCATCTTCTGAAACAGAGAAAAATGTTAAGTCACTAACTATATAACACTGAAATGGAGTGAAGAAAAATTATAGGTGTTTTCTCTCTAGGAGGTAAAGACCTATCCAACACATTATTGGCTTCAAAAGTTTTAGATTATATGTGAAGCAAGTTATAAAAAGCAATATATGATAAATTAAAGACACATTGTAAATTTTATAGTAACCACTGCACAATACTATATAATATTTATGATAACAGGAACACTAATTATAATATCTGGAAGTATGAATAGCTGGCCCATAGTGGAGATAAAAGTGAATCCAAAGAGTAAAAGTTTAATTAATCTAAATGAAGGCAAGGAATTAAGACAACATAAATACAAGATAGATGGAGAAGTTAAAATAGCTAAGGAACAGAAGTGGGAGCAGGCATGCAATCACTGTCACTGTCACTTGTGAGGAACAGGTCTAGATGAGCTTTTTCAGATCTGCTTTACAGGAGCCCACATTGCAAAATAACTGGTTGTTTTGCCCCTGAGCAAGGAATTCAAATACAGGTACTTGAGTTGCAAGTCAGGAGAAGGGTGGGGGTCAGACCAGATAACCGGATGTCTCTCATAAGACCCATGTTGCAAGACCTAGGACTGCCCTAAAAACCAGGACGTTCCTAAGCACTGACGCAAATGCTGATCTTTAAACTATAGGCCAAGAAGTGATGTACCCTTAATTGGATTGGTTAGGAAAGTATCTGTTATTACAAATCTATTGGCTATGAAATGCATGGACTCTGCTGTAACATTCGGTGAAGGCCTACATAAGATCTCCTTTGAAGAAGTTCGAGGTCTTTACCCAACCTGCCAGATCTGCGTTTCTGTGTAGGTGGTGGGACCCTGGCTAGCCAGTCTTGCAATAAACCCTGCTTGCTGTTTGTAGTCTCTGGAGTCTCTTTGTTGTCAAAGGGAGATTTCCATCCACGCCCTAGCACACTGTCGTCCTGTTGTTCATCAATTTGCTCGAGCGGGCCCAGTAACGTCTCCATTGTGACAATTGTTACTGTGTTTGGCATATTGAATGCATCACGGGTAGCTTGCCAGGCTCTGCTGTGCGGGCAAGATACTCTCGGTAGCTTGCCGGGCTCTCCGAGAGGGGCGGAGGATTCTAACTGGGTCGGTCATGTTGGCTGCATGCAAGGCAAACGCCCTACCTGCTGTGCTATCGCTCCAGTCCAGGCATACAGACACCAATAACCAATAAAATTATAATATACAGGTAATTGGGGGTTATGGGACATATTTATTCTCAAGGAGAATCCATTAAATTTATGGGAAATTGTTGCTCTTTCAACTCAGCATATATTGCTATGTAGTTTAGAAGCACATTTTATGAGAGTAGAAAGGACCATGATCTGCTCAAGTTCTGAGTAACTTGGACAATAAGGAAGGCAGGAAGGAAGGGAAGAAGGGAGGGAGGGAGGGCGAGGGATAGAAAGGGGGGGGGGTGAAGGTAGAAGGAAGGGAGAGAGGGAGGAAGGGAAGGGGGGGAGGAAGAGAGGAAGGGAGGAAGCATTAGGAAAGAAGGAAGGAAGGGAAGGAAGGAGGGAAGGATGGTAGGGAGAAAGGGAGGGAGGATGGAAGGAAGGGAGGGAAGAAGAAAAGAAGGGAGGAGGGAAGGGAGGATGGAATGGAGAAAGAAGTGAGTCCATGAATTAGGAACAACATTTTGTTTCTTTGTTGGAAAAATTAACGTGTTGGTATTCAAATAAACTTCAGATCAACATATTTTAATTTCAAAGAAAATATGATGAAATCTCTTTAAAATATAAATAGAAGCTTTAAAGTATATTATAATTGGTAGAAGGAAAAGAGATCACGTTTTCCAAATATGTGTTTGGTGGTTTAGTTGAAGAATATTAACTATCATCTTTACCTTCATCATTTTTAATTGTTATTTTTTGCTAACATTGTATCAGATGAATATACTTTTCTTTTTAAATGTAAAATTATAGCTATAGTAAGTTAATGTTCTTGGAATACAAGGAGCTTAGGTTTATCAGGTTACACCTATCACAGTGCTCCCGAGTCACTCCCATTACTTTGTTTATCTGTAACCACTTCTCTAAGCTCTCTTCCCCAACCAGTTGATCAGCTTATCCCCTGATCAGAATCTGTTAATTTGTAAGGTCAGATCCTTCTAGGACACTGAACTTGTAAGTTAATATTGCCTTTCTCTTCTCCTTAATGTCTTGGATCATTTAAATGCAATGTCCTTTTTGTATATATACAGGAAGACAATTAATATTATGGTTTGTAACTGAGGATTTAATTGGCTTTGAATATTATTCACTCCAGGCATTTGCTTTCTCAACATAAACCTCAGTTACCCTCACTTTCTAGCGCCCCCAAAAGCAGGGTCCCGACGTGGGACTGGATGGAACCAGGGAAAGCTGGTTATGTGCTTCCCTGGCATCAAGATGGGCCAGGTCAAAGTACCACGATTCTTAACTATAAGTTAGGAATTTGATCTTAAACAAATGCTGTCATGATCCAAAAGTAATGATGAGACTAGGACCCTGCTAGGGATAGGAAAGACTATCTGGTCTGAGACCGTGATGGCCCTAGGAGAGCAATTCAACAAGCTAAAAGTATTTCTTACTGTGTCCATACAAAATGATTCATATTATGTATGCTTATATGTTTGTTGGACAAGGAGAGGAGAAACACACCCAGGGGATTTCATTCTAGGGTGAGCCGATCTGCTAAATGAGAATCTGTCCTAGAAACAGCTTTTTCTTGTGTCCTGACTAGTTTACTAGTTTGGAAGAGGCAGAACATTTCTCCCCTTCACAGTGCCTTCAGTAAATAATTTCAGTATATTGTAAGAGGCAGTTTCCCTTTTCTCACAGAAATCACAGGTGCTAGTCAGGCCTGATCTTTGGGATGTAGATTCCAGGATCTGGGCAGGCTAGTCTTTGGGATGCAAAGCTCAGATACTTGCCTTTGGGGTGTAGATTCCAAGCTCTAGCAAACTGGTCTTTGAGATGCAAATCCAAGTACTTGTAGCTTGTGAGAGTGCTTGTGAAAGGTTTCAGTCTTGGTTTTGTATCTTCTTTCTGGAGGCCAAAATTACTGGCCTGCAGATGTAAAGAAACAATTTATTTTTTGCCTCCTCAATGTTCCTTCTATAAGTCCTTTTGATGACATCACTGTATTGCACCCTTTAGATGTACCATGATCTATATAAGGGAGATTTCAGGGCTCTCTGGGGGGTGATGTGCTGAGGAACCGAAGAGACAGGGGACAAAGAGAATGGGGATAGAAGCTGAGAGAACAAATGAGCACATGTTTGGGGCTGGAATGATAGTACAGCGGGACAGCGGGTAGGGCATTTGTCTTGCACGCTGCCTACCCAGGTTCAATTCTCAGCATCCCATATGGTCCCCTGAGCACCGCCAGGGGGGTAGTTCCTGAGGGCAGAGCCAGGAGTAACTCCTGTGCATCGCCAGGTGTGAGCCAAAAAGCAAAAAAAAAAAAAATTAATAATAATAATAAAAAAAAATTGAGCACATGTTTGAGACATCTTGGACCCTCCATGACATATATTGAAAGAATCCATATTAGGGCATCAAATTTTTGTGTACTTCAGCTAACTTGCAACATTGCTTTCTGTAAAACTGCTTGGCTGCTTTGCACCTGGGGGAGAGGGGACTTGGAAAGTGAACAGGGCATAACTTCTTTCTAAACCAAGTGTGACAGGATTCAGGTGTATTTACTGTTCCTGAAATGTATTGTCTCAGTAAAGCACCCTGCAGACTTGGGTAAAGGATAACTCAGGATGCTGGTGGTTGGGGGAAATTGCCCTTTCCTGGAGTGTATTGTCTCACTAAAGAACCCTGCAGACTTGGGTAACTCAAAATGAGGATGGTCAAGGGAGATTACCTAAGGCTTAATGATTCCGGCTATAAACTTGCTTGTGCTGACAATCCATGTACATAAATGCTGATCTTTGAATCTATAGGCTAAGGAGTGATGTACTTTTAAATGGATTGGTTAAAAAAGTATATGTTGTTACAAATCTATTGGCTATGAAATGCGCGGGCTTTGCTGTAACGGCCAGTGAAGGCCTATATAAGATCCCCTTTGAAGAAGTTCGGGGTCTTGCCTCACCTAACTGACCTGCGTGTCTGTGTAGGAGACTTGACCCTGGCTAGCCAGTCTTACAATAAACCTTGCTTGCTGTTTGCAGTCTCTGGAGTCTCTGTCATTAAAGGGAGATCACGATCCACGCCCTAGCAGTACCAAGACAATGGTTTAATGCAACACCAGCTCTCTCTGTGCATAACTTACTGAGACTGAATGTTATCAGTTATGTTTCTTTTCTAATCTGTTGCTCAATTCCCAATTACTGACCCTGGTTATATCCTGTTAGGGCGCGGATCGTGATCTCCCTTTAACGACAAAGAGACTCCAGAGACTGCAAACAGCAAGCAAGGTTTATTGTAAGACTGGCTAGCCAGGGTCAAGCCACCTACACAGACACGCAGGTCAGTTAGGTGAGGCAAGACCCCGAACCTCTTCAAAGGGGATCTTATATAGGCCTTCACTGGCCGTTACAGCAAAGCCCGCGCATTTCATAGCCAATAGATTTGTAACAACATATGCTTTCCTAACCAATCCAATTAAGGGTACATCACTTCTTAGCCTATAGTTTAAAGATCAGCATTTTGCGTCAGTGCTTAGGAACTTACAGGTTTTTAAGGCAGTCCTGGGTCTTGCAACATGGGTCTTGTGAGAGACATCCGGTTATCTGGTCTGACCCCCACCCTTCGAGTACCTGTATCTGAATTCCTTGCTCAGAGGTAGAAAAACCAGTTATTTTGCAGTGCAGGCTCCTATAAAGCGGATCTGAAAAAGCTTATCTAGACCTGTTCCTTGAAAAACATGTTATTTTGCAATGCAGGTTCCTATTAAGCTAAGCTAAATTAACTCTGGTGGTAGTTCATTTTGGGCCTGTCCGTCACACTATCTACCTTATTAAACCAGGCAGAAGAGAGAACATGCGTTTCATAGATCATTTCCTCATATTTTAGTGAGTTTACACTGAAATGGCTCAGTCTGTTCCAGATTCACCTTGAAAGCCATTCAAAGTTGTACTTGCCTCTGTGGCAGGGTATTCCCCCTTGTTCTCTCTCTCTTCTTTTGGGTACTGTGTTTTGCAAGAGAGGCTTTGAGTGGCAATCATGTTTGGTCTATCGACTACTTTTAGCATGCTTCTCCCACCCTGGGAGGGCCCTCACAACACCCTTCATTTGGTAATCTCTTCTCTATCTGAGCTTCCTTTTCACCTAGAGCCTGTGGCTGGCCTTCCATTCATGGGGCAAAATTCCTGGTACTAATCTCAGCCATTCCTGTGTGTCACTTTCACTTTTTGTTGCTTTATGTTCCCCAGATGAATGCAATCTTTCTGTGTCTATCCCGCTCTTTCTGACTCATTTCGCTTAACATGATACTTTCCATGTAGTACCACTTGTATGTAAATTTGGGACGGGGGGGGGGGGGGGATGAGGGGGGGGGGATGCTGGGACCCATGGGGATGGATGACGGGCACTGGTGGAGGTATGGGGACTTGATCATTGTATAACTGAAACCCAAGCACAAAATTTGTAAGCCTATAACTGTACCTCATGGTTTTTCACTAATAAAAAAAAAAAAATATAAAAAAAAAAAAAAAAAAAAGAAAAAAAAAATAAAAGTCAAGAAATGTGCATATATATGGTAAAAAAAAAAAAAAAAAAAAAAAAAAAAAAAAAAAAAACAAAGTTGTACTTGCTGTGGAATGCAGAGACATTCAATGACTTGTGAAGAGAAAGCCATTCAAATCCTTCCGAAATATTCAACTTGGCTAGTCTCTATTAATTACCAGGAAAACTAATAGAAAGAGACCATTAATACTCCAGAGCCACTGGCAAGGTTTAATTGCAGAGTCAGTGTCACTGTCATCCCATTGTTCATCGATTTCCTCAAGCATACACCAGTAACGTCTCCATTTGTGCTAGCCTTGAGATTTTATCAAGTGCCATATTAGAGGCTCTTTGAGGGTCAGGGGAATGAGACCCACCATTATTACTGGGTTTTGGTATATCAAATGTGCCACGGGGAGATTGCAAGACTCTGCCAAGTGGGCAGGATACTCTCAGTAGCTTGCTGGGCTCTCCAAGAGCAAGAACTAGACAATAAGAGGTCTAATAATTCTGGGAGCTTGGGTTTATAGTCTCTGGCTCTTGGCCATTTACATGGGATTACATGGAGCTGGGGGCAGTTGGTGAGTGTAATGCCTAGCTACTGGAAGATGGGGGATCTGGGTGGAAGTGGCCCAGTCCCGATCCAAGCAGGCTTGGTGGTGTCAGTCCTGGGTCCCACACACCTGGGTTCCTCTGCGGGTTCCTTCGTTTGTGAGGACCGTCTGAGCATGTGGAGAGTGGCCTTAAGTATGGATGTGACTGGGTTTCAGAGGTCTTCAGCTGCAGGGGCTGTGCTAGGGGTGGGAAAGGAAACTCAACCCGCCCCCCTCCAAGGAGTCCCAGTGAGAACAGCCAGGCATGGGGACGCAAGACAGTGCAGAGTAAATTTTAAAAAAATGTGGGGGGGGTGAGAATTTTGAATTTTGTTCCTTTACTATAATATTGAATTTTATGCCATCTTAAGGAAAGCTATTGCCAAACCAGTGTCCCAAATAATGTGGCAGGATATGTGAAAAAAAAAATCATTATGAAAGAAAAAGAAACCTCTGGTCACTGGTGTATTTCTCATAGGAGCAATGTTTATCTATCTATCTAATCTAATCTATCTATCTATCTATCTATCTATCTACATATATACATATAGCACTGTAGTACTGTCATCCCATAATTCATCGATTTGCTTGAACGAGCACCAGTAACATCTCCATAGTGAGACTTGTTGTTACTGTTTTTGGCATATCAAATACGCCATGAGGAGCTTTCCAGACTCTGCTGTCCAGGCAGGATACTCTCAGAAGCTTGTCAAGCTCATTGAGAGGGACAGAGGAATTGAACCTGCGTTGGCCATGTGCAAGGAAAATGCCCTACCTGCTGTGCTATCGCTGCAGTCCATATATATATATATATATATATATATATATATATATATATATATTTGGGGGCCGCACCCAGCAGTGTTCAGGGCTTACCCCTGGATCTGTGCTGAGTCATCATTCTTGATAGTCATTGTGGACTATATGACATGTGATGCCAGGAATTAACCCAGAGTTAGTCTTCTGCAAAGTACGTGTCTCACTCTACAAATTATCTGTCCCTGACTTGCTGATTTCTGGTCTATATAACAGAATCAAAACATTCCCACACCGTTCTGTACAAAATAAAATGTGTTTACTCTCTTGTTGATATTAGCTCATCAACCTACTTTGTAAATATACATTTTAAAAGTTAGAATTGTTTGATGACTTGATACAGACACCTCCGTTCCTATTTATAAATTTGGGATTTTTAGTAATTTCTTATATTTTCAATGCCCATGGTCATTTGAAGTAAGTTACCTTAAATGTTTCACGATTGTTAAGAATTTATCTTCATATTATCTAGAGGTGAATACAGCATTGAAATATTATGCTTATGAACTAAATGACTCGGGGAGTATGCAAAATTATTGTGCTCGAAATTGATTTGGTGCATTTAACTTCTTTAGTTAAGTACTTTCCTGGGCCTCCATAAACTTAAGGTAAATTGGATTGTTATTAACACATAAAATTAACAGAGACATCATCATTAAAAAGCGCTATTGCAAAAAAAAGCACTATTTCATTATGAAACTGTTCTATATAGCCATCATTCTATATAGATGGTTTAAAACATTAACTACATCTAAACTTTTAAATCATTTTAAGAATGATAAAATGTCTATATGTTTTAAAAGAAAAATAAAACTGTGCTTAATTATTTATATAACACTCTTTAGGTTAATTTTTAAACCCTGCCATTTGAAAAGATTCTATTAGTAACAGATTGTGAATTAGAACTGGGCTCATGTGAATACCAGTGATCAAAGCAATTGATTTGGTGCATTTAACTTCTTTATTCTTGCAAATTCTAGCAAATCAATTTATTTATTTATCTTTGGTGCAAGAATGGAGGAACCCTGAGTGCAGGCTTGGCATCAAGTGCTTTATTGTTGAGCTACATCTCTGGCATCACAAAAAATTTTATTTCTAATTTATTGTATTTTGGGCTGGAGCGATACCACAATGGGTAGGGTGTTTTTGCCTTGTACACGGCCGGCCAGGTTGAATTCTTCCACCCCTCTCAGAGAGCCCAGCAAGCTACCGAGAGTATCTGCCCGCATGGTAAAGCGTGGCAAACCACCTGTGACGTATATGATATGTCAAAAACAGTAACAACAAGTCTCACAATTGAGACGTTACTGGTGTTGGCTCGAAAAAATCAATGAACAACAGAAAGACAGTGCTACAGTGATACAGTTATTGTATTTCATCATCACTGTCATTACTGTCATCAATTTACTCAAGCAGGCGCTAGTAACAACTCCATTTGTCCTAGCCCTGATATTTTAGCAGCCTCTCTTTACTTGTCCTTCCCAACATTTCCTCATTGGAGGCTCTTCCAGGGCCAGGAGAATGAGACCCATTATTGTTATGTTTTTGTCATATCTAATATACCATGGGGAGATTGCCAGGCTCTGCTGGGCGTGCAGGTTACTCTCAATAGCTTGCCGGGTTCTTGTATTTATCAATGGGAAAAATATTATCAGATGTTAAGAACATGGTCATATTGGCAATTATTTTAAAAATATCAATACCATGTTTTGTTGGGATCGGGAGTTCCCTGGCCCTGGGAGGCGCGGAGAGACCAGATAGACACAATTCCTGCAGGAGTAAAAACGGGGTTTATTTAGACCAGCATGCTGGGGCTCCGCAGCATACCCCAAAAATGGGCAGTGGCTGAGAGCCCCGAACTTCTTCAAAGGGGATCTTATATAGGCCTTCACTGGCCGTTACAGCAAAGCCCGCGCATTTCATAGCCAATAGATTTGTAACAACATATACTTTCTTAACCAATCCATTTAAAAGTACCTCACTCCTTAGCCTATAGATTCAAAGATCAGCATTTACGTACATCGATTGTTAGCACAAGCAAGGTTATAGCTGGAATCATTAAGCCTTAGGTAATCTCCCTTGACCATCCTCGTTTTGTGTTACCCAAGTCTGCAGGGTGCTTTAGTGAGACAATACATTCCAGGAAAGGGCAATTTCCCCCAACCACCAGCATCCTGAGTTATCCTTTACCCAAATCTGCAGGGTGCTTTACTGAGACAATACATTTCAGGGACAGTAAATACACCTGAATCTTGTAGAAAGAAGTTATGCCCTGTTCACTTTGCAAGTCCCCTCTCCCCCAGGTGCAAAGCAGCCAAGCAGTTTTACAGAAAGCAATGTTGCAAGTTAGCTAAAGTACACAAAAATTTGATGCCCTAATATGGATTCTTTCAGTTTCACCTAGTGATTTAAATGATGACACATACTTATTTAAATGAGTAGTATTTAAACTAATGCTGACATACTTGCTATAATAATAGCAAGCATGTTTATAACTACTAAAAAACTCACTATATAATATTTCTTTTGTACTTTTAAGGTGTTGACTCATTTTACCCTGATAATATTTCTCATAAATATCCTAAGACATAATGATGTATTAACGGTCTTTAAAATTGTAAATCAAATCTTGCTCTTACCATCCTGTCTTCTCTCTTGATTGCAGATATCTCCCTATGAGCATTTCTGATTTTGGAGAAGGCCACATTCTCTCTTAAACATCTATTACTTTCTTTCTCTCCCAGATGATGTTTCTAAGTAAATGTCTCTCAAGATATTATCTTACTTCACATAATTGAATAAGTATAAAAGAAAATTCTTAAAATGTCAGAAAAATATTACAGTCAAATAATTTATCAAATTTTCTGAAAACAAAAGTTTATACATAATAAGGGAAAAGACTGATGTCGGTGGGCCCCAAGGGTGACTTATGTGAAGTGGGGTGGAGAAAGACGGGTCACTTTCTCCCCAACCACCTCTGCCACCCTGGACCCAGGGTTACTGGGTTCTTGTTTCGCCTTGCAGAAAGGAATTTCAGGAGTAGACAAGCAGTGAAACAAATAGATTTTATTTGGAGGATTTTTAAGGTGTGGAGGGGGGGGGGGGGAGAGAGAGAGAGAGAGAGAGAGAGAGAGAGAGAGAGAGAGAGAGAGAGAGAGAGAGAGAAACATACTCAAGAAAGAACACGGGCTTCTCCAAGGACAGTCCCTACACACATCCTAGCATTAGACACAAAAGCATGAAAGCACACATCTCTAGAGGGGAGATGCAGGCGACACATGTGTCAGCCCACATGTGCTTGGCCATGTGAGCACACAAGCAGCAGATGAGCTCAGACAGCATATGCGTGCCCTTCCTTTGTTCAAGGTGGGTGGCCTTTGTAAGGTTTCTTCAGCCTGCCCCCAAGTGAAGCTTCTTCCCAGTAAAAGTCCATTGCTAAGGAGGTTACCAGGGAGCAGTGATGGTCTTCTTTGGGCTGAATCACTAAAGTTAATCACTAAAGATTAAAAGGAAGGTCCAAAAAGAGGAACTTCATGGGGAGGAGGCCTATATCCTCAGGGTCTATGGATGGTCTTATCAGGTCTTTGTTTTCTGTATCCACAAGGTGGATCAGTCCTAGAATTCTTCTTCCATGAAACTTTGTTTCATTGCAAAGGGCCTTTCCCTATCTACCTGCCTACATCATATCAAGACCAACAGCTACATGATTGTACTGATCTGTGAATAAAGAGAAGCAAAGCAAGAGGACAGACAGATCTAAACCAAATCAACTTTGGTCCTGTCACTTGAACTGAGTTTACCAGCATTGGGGGTGGGACTGGAAGGGCTTCAATCACATGTGGAGGGGATGGAGTCTCCTGGAAGGTGAGGGAGCGATATTGATATTTTGGTAATTTGTATGGAAGGGTTACTGATTGAAGAGGTATGCAATTGCATCTCCAAAACATATCAAATTTTGTAAAGCAGCATTGCCTCAACAAAAGTGTTAAATGGTATAGAACTATGCTAAATTACACCACATTTTGAAAGAAACTTCATCATGACATTTTAAAATTAAGTTTGATGGGATTCCTCTATGAATCTGGTACATTTGTTTCTCAGAAATCTTTCCATTTTTGATGTTTTGCAACATGCTAAAAGATTAAAGTACATAAAATGAGCTGTATATTCAATCTCCAATGCTACAAAACTTAAGATTCATTTACGCCTGTATAAAGTATGTAATTTAGGAAAACCAGGATCTCCCAAATTCAAAGCTTGTGATTAAGTCTCCTGAACTTTTCCTCCAGAATGGAAATTCATATCTGAATGAACTGTTCAGTCATTAGATATTTTCTAATGAAAGAATCCATATTAGGGCATCAAATTTTTGCGTGCTTCAGCTAACTTGCAACATTGCTTTCTGTAAAACTGCTTGGCTGCTTTGCACCTGGGGGAGAGGGGACTTGGAAAGTGAACAGGGCATAACTTCTTTCTAAACCAAGTGTGACAGGATTCAGGTGTATTTACTGTCCCTGAAATGTATTGTCTCAGTAAAGCACCCTGCAGACTTGGATAAAGGATGACTCAGGATGCCGGTGGTTGGGGGAAATTGCCCTTTCCTGGAGTGTATTGTCTCACTAAAGCACCCTACAGACTTGGGTAAAGGATAGCTCAAAATGTGGATGGTCAAGGGAGATTACCTAAGGCTTAATGATTCCGACTATAACCTTGCTTTTGCTGACAATCCATGTACGCAAATGCTTATCTTTGAATCTGTAGGCTAAGGAGTGAGGTACTTTTAAATGGATTGGTTAAGAAAGTATATGTTGTTACAAATCTATTGGCTATGAAATGTGCCGGCCTTGCTGTAACGGCCAGTGAAGGCCTATATAAGATCCCCTTTGAAGAAGCTCGGGGCTCTCAGCCACTGCCCACTCTGGGGTGTGCTGTGGAGCCCCAGCATGCTGGCCTAAATAAAACCCGTTTGTACTCCTGCAGGAATTGTGTCTATCTGGTCTCTCCGCGCCTCCCAGGGCTAGGGAACTCCCGATCCCAACATAACTACTCTTCAGAAAAGGTTCTATTAGTTTTATTGACAATGTAAGCAGAATCAGTCTTTTCCTAATTCATATCAGATGCCAATATGTTTCTATAGCAATGGCACATTCTAATTAGTGTAAAGAGCAAGTGCTCGTTCCTTCTGACCAGAAGCAGAGTGTACCTTACCTGCTAGCTGCATCATTTCTCCTATCCAGCTTCTCCTCCGCCCCACAGCTACAGAATGTCTTCCACTGTTCCCTGAAACGGCAATGCATCTTCTCAGTGTTAAAGGCCAGGTCACCTTCTAATCTGTTTCACATCAATAGAAATACAGTTTTAGTCTTTTTCCTTCCCCGGTAAATCTTCATGCTCAATAGTGATTGATTAAAATAATCAAAAATTTGCTTTCTTTACCTGCAAACTGAGTGAAACTAAATATAGGGTAGGGAAGATAGTATATTTGGTAGGGCACTTAACTTGTACACAGCTGACCCAGTTTCAATGCCTGAGCCATGATGATCCCACCATGGTCAGAGCCAGTGGTGATTCCTGAACATCAATACGGGAGTAAGCCTGAGTACAGTGAGTGGGACCCGCCAATTAAAAAAAAAGTATATTACACACTTAATATGATGCCTTTTATTTCATCCCCAAGCTTAGTAAATTAGGGATTAAGGTATGCCCATTTTTTTCAGTGATACAATAAATATGTAATAAACATGATCAAATATTTAATAATAGATTCTGGAAGTTGATAAAATTCTTGCCTTATACTATAAAATTGAGCTCTGAAAATATGTTTATCTGAACGGCAGCATTGTGTATTAAAATGCTACTGTTATTTCAAAGTCAAAAACAATAATTTAAAAAAAATATATCACGTTGGGAAATGTTAAATCTCAGTATCTGATTTTAGCTTGTTTTTCTCTATAAAGTTAAGAAGACAAGCACATATATTTCATTAAAATTGAGTGCAGATTTAAATATTTGCTAGTTGTATCTTAAAATAAATAATTTTGACAAATGTGTTTTTATATCTGGACATCATTTACACACTGAACCAGTTGTTCTTTGTTTTTCTTTTTAACAATATTGTCAAAGAACACAAGCATTTCTAAGTTGCCTGGATTTTTCTTACTCTAAAAATCTGGTTTCACAATTTAATTATTCATGCAATATTCTTTTATTGCATGAATTTTATTGCATTCACAAAAAAAGTTAGCATTTCATCAAATTTATAATAAATTTTATATTATTATTTTAACATTTCCACTGTTATGCATTTAAAACTGTTGCTATCAAAATACTAGATTTGGTGATACAAAAGTGTTTAGCACATCAATAAACAATTTTGATGTTATAAAATATCATTGAAAGTTTATTAAAAAGGCAACGTTATTTTTAAAAAATTAAAAAGCTCTAAAAAATTATAATACTTTACAATTTTTACCAAGGTAATCTTCCAGCATTATCTAAGAACTCAATTTTCATCTTCTACTGAATAGTGTACTTAATCATTTTATTATTCATACTTTTGGGTAAAATATTTTTACTCGGTGAATATTCCCACACTTAACTAGTGAGGTAGAACATTAAGAAAGTTCATGAACTATAATTTCTGCAGTTTTCTATTCGCTGTCCTTCCTGAAAACCTACCTTGGTAGAGAATAATAGACACTTGATTTAAATGATGGTTTTAACAGATGTTAACATAATGAATCTTCTGTTTTCGTTCTTACACATAATTACAGTTTATAAATTTTTATGTCGTATTGGTTCTGTCCTTAACATACACTTGAAAACCTAAAGTAACAAATTAAGCCTATATAAAAGCAAAATAATATGTTCATATTTGCATACATATGCATCCTCATTGTTTATGCATATCAAGCTCCAACATGTTTAGTTTAAATTAAGTATTTGATGTGTTTTTTTTCTAATAAAAGTTCAGTGAGTTTGCTAGGTTTAACTCCTAGATGACATCAGGTTAATGACAATTATACCAATTGATAGTAATGGGAAAATCTTCAATGTTGCAAAAAGACTATTAAGTCCTTGCAGTAAAGAGTACAGATCAAACACATAAATCTACAAAATATCTGAAAAGTGTTTTGCAAAGCAGTCAAGATTATGAAAAGCAAAGGAATTCTGTCACAGTTAAGAAGTCTAAAGAAACACAATGGCAGAATAGAACAATGTGTCTTGAACAGATCCTGGTCAGAAAACATAAATTGTGAAAAACCTTCAGAAATTCAAATGCAGTTCATTTGCATTCAAATGCAGTTTCCTTGTGAATACTATACTGATACTAAACCAATGTCACTTTCTTGAAACTTTTTTTCTGCAATTTTCAAAAGTTAAGCTGCAGTTTTACAACATTTTAAGTGTAGGAAACTTTGAGAGGTGGATGTCGAGAACCTCATTTTAGTATCTTTAGAACTTTTTTGTAAATGCAAAGAATGTCAAAATACAATTATTTTACTTTTCTTATTGTTAGCTATAAACTTTAGCTATAAACTAAGAAAGCTGTATTTTTTAAAATGTATATGAAAGATAATGTGACTTTTCTTAAAATTATTAATATTCCCAATAGAAATTGTATTGGTTTCTGTGATGATTCAATTTTATGTATATTTCATTGCATTATTTTTTCAGTAAGATTGTTACCTATCAGAATTGCCCCTGCCTGTTTTCTATTTATGATTTATTTCTTATTAATAAATTCAAAGTCACATTTCCTATCTGTTTTCTCTAAAAGTTTAACTAAACCAATATTCAAAAATATAATCATGCACACATCAATTTAATTCTTAATCTTAAAGTGGCCAACCTTATTCACTCCAAAGTTTTTATTTGGCACATATACTTTCTTATTTATTTTTGTGTTCAAGCATAAGATTGATTGTTGAATATAAATTTATGATAGCTCTACAATTTATTAAGATGACACCCGCTTCTGTTTCATTTATGAGAACAAGGTAATTCATTGTCCCGCTAGGTGAACTTGTAAGGTCTGATACTACACTGGGTCTAGTAGTAATCTGCCTGTTGCACATTTCAACTGACTTATAACAGTACTAACCTGAATTTTAAAAAGTTAACCTGGGACTGGAGCAATAACACAGCGGGTAGGGTGTTTGCCTTGCACTCGACCAAACTCAGGTTCGATTCCCAGCATCCCATAAAGTCCCCTGAGCATCACCAGGAGTAATTCCTGAGTACGAAGCCAGGAATAACTCCTGTGAATGGCTGGGTGTGACCCCAAAAAAGCAAAAACAAAAACAAAAACAAAACAAAAAATAGCCTCTGGTTCTATGTATCACCAAAAGCTGTCCAGAATAAAACTATTTTATTATACCTCTTTGCTTCCTTCTTGATCACAATTGCCTTCTTACACTTAAACTAATCCTGTTATCTTATCTTGTGCATATGGAGACAGACTTAAAAGACTACTATTGTGCCTCTCTTAGAGGGGGATTGGTAGGTGTGAGGGAAAATGTAGGAGCACATTTTTATTATTTTATTATTTTTAATATTTTATTATTTTTATTATTGTGCTTCTAATAGAGGGGGTTGGTAGGTGGGAGGGAAAATGTAGAATAGTGGTAAAAGGGCTGGTATTAAAATATTGTATTCCTGAAAGCCAAATATCAATAACTTTGTAATTTATGATAAATTAACGTAAAAATATTTTAAAGGAGGAAAATAATTGCAGATGAGTGGCATAGTGAAGGAAGAACTCACTAAAAAGTGAAAAGAAGGATATTGTAAGAAATTATCTTGTCACATTTATTACATTGTCATTTTATGGATTTTAAGTTACAGTCTCAGTCTCATCTAAACAGATATTTTATGACTGAGAGATGTATTTGCTATGCCTTGAGTGATTCAAAAATTTTCCCTCAAATTGTTAAATATTTCTTTTCATTGTAATAAGAGTAACCTGATAGGTCTACAATTTATGAATTGGAATATGAGTAAATTAAAGCCTTATTATGTAGATATTTTTGTTTAGCTTCTGTTGTGACTGCTTTAGTACACGGTACATGATTTGTGAAATTTGGAGCTGGACCGATATTATACTATATAAGTTACTTGATTTGCACAAGGCCAACTGGGATTTGATCCCTGGCACCCATCGTGATATTGTAGGCTCCATTAGAAGTCATCTTTGAACTTGAGCCATGAGAAATACCTGTTTACAGCCACATGTGGTACAGCCCTCCATCCCGTAAAAATGGGTTTAATTCATAGTCCAAGATTCTGCTTTTTTATTTTTCCCACTGACATTGAATTTAATAAAGCCAGTTCCTATTTCTAATAACCAGTTTAAATATGTTTTAGACTTAAGTATGTTTTTCATTGGCACTTCTTATATCGATTGCTATTAACTACTTTATAGTCACAATGGAAGTATTTATGATACACATAAACTTTATTTAGCAAATTTTGTTAGCAACAACCTCCAACATTAAATTCTGAAAAATGCCCCACAGTGAAACGTGTAGAGTAATTATACTTTCCTAAATTTTCAAAAGATTTTCTATTTTATCTATCCCTTGGAAAATAGTTTGTTTTAAGCAATTTAAACAGTCGATTAAACACTTAATGCAATATCTAGAGTATGAAATCAACCTATCTAAAGTACGAAATCAACCTATGTGTCCAATGATAGATTCATGGATCATGACGATATGGTATATATGCACAATGGAACTACACGGAGGCAAGAACAATACAACTATTCAATTTGTCGAAATATGGTACAACTGGAAGATATTTTAACTGAAGTAAGAAGAAGGACAAAGACATGATGATCTCACTGATTTGTGGTATATAGAATAATCAGACAAAGGAATAAAATATTTGAAATTATCCTGTTTCTCAGATTATAGGGGAAGAAAGATAGAAGGACACAAATTGTGTGTGTGTGTGTGTGTGTGTGTGTGTGTATTTCTGTGGTGGATATGGGGGAGGTGGTTCAGGGGGCAGGTGTCAAGGGTATTTGAGTACATAGATGATGTGAAGAGGTGCTGTAGCTAAATATCTAAATCACATATTCAACAACAGTCAAAACAAGAAATTCAAATTTTAGCAAGCAATTTAAAAATAACTCTGCCAGGAAGGCAGGCTGTGGGTGGGGTGAAGAGGGTATGAAGGGATCCTGGGATTATTAGTGGAGGGAGGTTAACACTACTTGTGGGATTGGTGCTGTAATATAGCGTATCTGAAACTCAACTATGAACAATTGTATATTATAATTCAATAAAAACTATAAAAGTGAAACAATGTAAAGTACATATTAAGAATGTGCTGCATAAACACATGACTTTTCTGGGTGATTACAAAAAATGTTTAATGCAATAAAGAAATATTGTTATAAAGAAGGAGACAAAAGGCTACACAAACTATAATAAGTTCATTGGTGAATATTATGTATAATTTAGAGAACTAAATAGACTATAAAACACAAAAGTAAAATTATAGGTCATTGCTAAATCCCTCAGCAACAGAATATTTTACTAAGATCTTAATATTCACCAGTGTCTGAGTTTAAATTAAGAAAGACTAGCTAAGATTAAATTATCTTTCTTTTCTAAAATACTTGTCCTAAGTTTCTTTGATATTGTTAATAACTTTATTCCTTGAAAATTCAAGATGCCTTTTCACTAATTCCTTAACAAACACATAATGAAATGCATCACTCTATTATACAAAAGACAAATTAAAATTAGATATGGCCCAATTACAACTTTCTAATTTAGTCAAGTCTTCAGAACTTGACATTTTTAGGTTAATTGATGGCAGGAAAATATTCCTGCTTGATAATACAGAATATGATTTACACTGATCTTTCAAATTATTGTTGGGTTGGTTTTGCTTAAAATATAACTTATTTGTTATAATAATTTCTTCTTTTAACACAAGATGAATATGGTTCCTATAATAATTATACTGTGAAAGCTGGGTATTTTAGATCACATGTTTTAATATGCATCATTAATAAAACAATGTGTATATGTGGATAATGTATTTTAATGACAAACAGAGAAGATATATTGCATATACTTACATACAAGTACATAAGTAAATTTTCTGGACTAAATAAAATTCCATCATCTGAATAATATAAAGAACAGTACTTCAATCTCATGTTGCTTTCACTAAGATAAATATAATAGAACAGAATTAAATTGCTCCACTTTTGAAAACCCTCTCCTATTTTGTGTAATGCATTATAAGTTAAGACATCTAACTCACCCCTCAATATACAATTGTATTAGTCTTTTTTTTTATTGTGGAATGAACATTGTATTCTTTTCCACTGATCCGTAATTCTCATGGTAATATTTGCCTTGATTGTTTTTACAAATAGTATTAATAATAATGATGATACCAATGTTGTAAACAACTACTTTTTTTATAAAAATACAGTGGATGGGAGATAAATCAGTGTACTAGAACTAATGTTTTTCATATAGGAAGACTTACTTTGTTCATAAACATGGCAAGGTTACCTGAATACCATCACTAGGGGCCCATGCACACTGAACCCTCAGTATCTGCTCACCATTGCTAGATGTGACCTCCGAATAAAGAAGAAAAATCATATTACTAATAATAAAATATGGTTTAGAATGTGATATATACAGAATAAATTTAGTATCAGTATTTATGTCAGTGAAAACTATTCTACATTATTGGGGATAATAAAATATAAGAATATGAATAATGAATTATACAAATATTGCCACAGTAATTTGTTCATTTAACAACTTCCTTGATTGCTTTATTGTCAATACAGAATAAGTTTCTTCCCCATGAATGTTCCCATGTTGATTTCTACCTATTAATTTTTCTTGAATGTTCCATTTCCCATCTTTAAAAAAATAAAATTCAAGTTCATTAATAATTTTTATTGGCTTTTGCAAGAGTATGAAAAATAACCAGGCTACACTTTCAATTTGATTTTACCTTATTTGCTTCCTGTTTCTATTATTAGAGGTTGCAGAGAACCAAGCACCAATTTATACTGAGCAAAAAAGGAGAAAAATAGTAAGATTTTTTTTTTAGTTTTCTTTCATGGGAAACCAAAAAATTAGGCCATAATTGATTTTCAAATTTCAGAAGATTTTTCCTAGATCTTGACAGGAATGTATAACGTATAATTATAAAAATCACAGCAATATATAATTTTTATAATTATTATATTATGAATTGTTCACTCGAGTCATCCTATATAGGATTGACAGAACACTAGATGAAGGACAATCTTGCGAGCAAGCTGGGTTCTGAAAATGATTCAGCACCATCGACCATATCCACACAATAACCAAGCTCACTGAGGTTTCTCGGGAGTTCAAGATGCCCACTCTAACGTTAATTGATTTAAAGAAGGCCTTTGATTCTCTTGAGACTGAAGAGGTCATCGAAGCCCTAGCCAAACAGGGTATTCAAACTCAATACATCAGGATTCTTCATGAGCTGTATTAGGGATTCACTACCAGGATCTCTCCATTCTACAAGGAAGTGATTGTCCATGTCAAGACAGGGGTTCGGCAGGGTGATACCATTTCACTGAAAGTCTTCAGTGCCACCCTCGAGAACATCACGTGACAACTGGAATGGGAAGGAATAGGAGTGAAGATAGACAGTTGGTACCTCTGCTTTGCTGATGACATTGTTCTAATAGTACCACACACTAGCCAAGTGACACAAATGCTTGCCGACTTCAACTGTGAGTGTGGAAATGTTGGACTATGGGTGAATCTCACGAAGACAATGTTAATGAGAAACTGGCTCGTTCCTGACTTGCTCTCAGCAGAATGAACATCTCTGAATGTAATAGTTATGTGAACGTAGGTCGAGAGTTCAACATGACGAATGACCTGGCACCTAAGTTGCGCAGGAGTGGCTTGCAATGCCTTCAAGAGCATCAAAGAAATAGCTAAGAGGACGAAGAACCTCTGGCTCCGGGCACATCTCTTTGATTCCACTGTTCTTCCTGCATTAACATAAGCCTCAGAGACCTGGGCCCTACGAAAACTGGATGAGAACGCTATTAGGGTCTCCCAAAGAGGAATCAAAAGAGCTATGCTTGGAGTATCACGCTTCACTCAAGTGAGAGAAAGAATCTGGAGTTCCAACCTCCATCAATGGTCAAGAATCAGGGACGCTGTCTCATTTGCCAAGGCATCAAAAATCAGATTGGCTGAACATGTAATGAGATTTGGAGACAACCGCTGGACTAGAGCCATTACCCACTGGATTCCACAGGATGTCGAAAGATCAAGTGGCCGCCCACCTATGAGATGGTCAGATGGTCAGACTTCTTCATCAAGACCCTTTGACAAGAGTAAGGTTTGAGGCTCTTTGTGTTCCTGGAGTGAGCAGACGCCATTAGGCTACATTAGCATGCAACAGGGATGAATGGAGACATTACTGGAGCCTGCTTGAGCAAATCAATGAGTAACAGGATGTCAAGTGATCAAGTGATTATATTATGATACTATAAAACCAAGCTCCCAGAGAAGAACAAAACAGAATCTCCTGACCCTGCGCCTGGCTGTCCTCACCGGGGCCCCTTAGGGAGTGGCGGTTTGAGTTTCCCTCCCCGCCCCAAGCAGAGCTCCGGTAGATGAAGATCTCCAGAACCCAGCCACAGTCATGCTAGGGCCACTCTCCATACACTCGGATGAGCCTCATGCATGATGGAACCATCAGAGGAACCCAGGTGTGCAGGATCTGGAGCTGAGATCTCCAAGCCTGTTAGGATCAGAACTGGGCCTCCACCCAGATTCCCCATCTTCCAGTAGCTAAACAGTTACACCCCCCAACTGTCCTGTAATTCCACCAATGACAAAGATCCAGGGACTATAAAACCAAGCTCCCGGAAGACAATAGACCTCTTACTGTCTAGTTCGAAGACAATAGACCTCTTACTGTCTAGTTCTCAAACCGGCAAGCTTCCCAGAGTATCCTGCTTGCATATATGCATCACTGGGAACACTTGTAAAGGTGACTAGAGGCTGCCCCAAAATCCTCCATCCCTCTCGCAGAGACCGGCAAGCTACCGAGAGTATCATGCCCATACAGCAGAGCCTGACAAGCTAACTGTAGTGTACTCGATATGCCAAAAACAGTAACAGTGATGGTCCTCATTCCCCTGACCCTGAAATAGCCACAATATGCCATCGGACTACACTAGCTCATTGACAGGGGCAAACGGAGAGATTACTGGTGCCCACTGAAGCAAATCAATGAACAACGAGATGAGAGTGATAGTAAAGTAAATAAAAGTAAAGGCCCTCCCGTTGATCATCGATTTGCTCGAGCGGGCCCAGTAACGTCTCCATTGGAGACTTTGTTATTACTGTGTCTGGCATATCGAATACTCTCGGTAGCTTGCCGGGCTCTCCGAGAGGGGCGGAGGAATCAAACTGGGGTCGGCCATGTTGGCTGCGTGCAAGGCAAATGTCCTACCGCTGTGCTATCGCTACATGATTATATTATGAGATACTGTGTCAAATAATCTTTCCTCTAAGCACCAATTCTATTTATTAAAGTTTATAGTTATAGTTATAGTTGACTCTTGGAATTCTATATACAATTGAGGTATTTTGGGCAAAAATGCATTCTTCTAGATAAATGAACTAAAAAACATGCCTTGTTTTTTGTTTTGCTTCTACCGTGAAACAAGCTAAATTACATATTATTTGACTCCTTCTATGCTGATCATTTAAGTCTACCTTAACTATAAATTTAAAATTTTATCTTTATAAAGTCTTTGAAAAGAAAATGCTTTATATTCATCTACACAGTTGATTTTTAAGCAGATAGAGAACTGGAACTATATTTAAAATACATTTAATATTTTCTTTTTTTTATGTAGGAGTACTGCTATTTATTCAGCCACTGATTACCTGATTGAATTGGGCATGAACTCCACCTTATTTCTTTTTCATAGTGTTTTTTATTTATTTATTTTCTTATATTTATTTATTGAATAACTGTGGGAAAAGTTACTAAGCTTTCAGGTTTAAGACTCGGTCATACAATGATCAAACACCTCTCCCTTCACCAATACTCATTTTTCACCACCAAGAACCCCAATATACCCCCCTCCCACCCCTCCCAATGCCTGTGAGGCAGATGATTTCCACTTAACTCTTCTCTACATTGATTACATTCATCATTACAACAAAAGATGCACCATTATTGTTTAGAATTTCCCCCCAAACAATCAGAATTTGAAAAGGCATTGTGCAATACTTTGTTCTCTATAGCTGGTTATGAGAATCATATAATGATTTTGAATTTCTGCAAAGAGCCAGATAATTACGAGATTGGTTTCTGTGTGTCTGGTGTTATGGCCGTGCCAGAGAGCCGCTCGTGGGGGGGCAACTCGTGACCTCAGTAAAGTGTGAAGGACAAGCCGGTACCACCCCCCTTCCCATGAGACTGAAATTGCCCCGTCACCGCCGGCTCATAACTGGCTTTCCAATTAGCTCTGAGGCAGCAGCCACCTTGTATATAGTCCAGATGCATTTCTGCCAAAAAACACTGTTCCGAGATTTGTTTCTGAGTCTCTGGGATCATGGCCATTAATCAGCTTGATCAGGAGCCAGAGAGGCCATTTGTAGGAGGTGACTTGAGGTCTTTCAGGATGAGGAGGAAAGGGCCAGTTCCAGCCCTATCTGGTGAGGCCCTGCGTGTCTCATCACTGCAGGCCCAAACCTGACTGTCCAGTGGCATCTGGAGGATGGCAGTCACTGGGTCACTAAGGGGAACAGGCCATGGCACAAAACCTATTCCCACCTGGAGTGGCCCAGCCCAGTAACCTACTGCAGAGACAGGATGCATTTCTGCCAAAAGCCTTTTGGTTCTGAAATTCATTTCTGAGTTTCTGGGATCATAGCCGTTAAGCAGTTTGATTAGGAAACAGAGAGGCCATGCCTCCCATTATATAGCTGAGCCGGAAGTGGTTTGTGGGTGTGTCTCCTACATACCTAACTTTTGGCCGTTTACTTTCTTGGTAAACTTTGCCCAAAGTTTTTGGGGTCTGGTCAAAGGCACAGCAGCAATTTTGGGGTTTCTGAAAATCTGATGGTGCCATCAGACTTCTGATGCACTCATCTCACAGGTACAGATTGACCTGCTGGTGGTACCATACTCACTGTTTAATGTTTTCTAAGCACAAACTATTATGTTTCAAAATTGAATAAAGAGCAATCCCTTGTGTTCTCTCTCTCCTTTTGGGTGTTGTGGTCTGCAAAAGAGGCATTGAGTGGCAAACATGTTCAGTCCATAGTCTACTTTTGACATGTATCTCCACTCCTGGGAGGATCCTCCAAACACCCTTTATTTGGTGCTCCCTTCTCTATCTGAGCTGCCCTTTCCCCTAGAATGCCCGACTGGCCTCTAAGCTATGGAGTAATCCTCCTGGTGCTGATCTCAGCTATTCTTAGGTATTAATCTCATATTTTGTTTCACTAATAAAAAAATAAATAAAAATAAATAAATAAATAAATAGAATAAAGATAAAGTGTTGTGTTCAAATAAATTTAAAAAATATTAGTGGAAGGAACAATAATTACAATCTGAAATTTACCTTTATTCTTTGTATGCTAAATTAGCTGACCAAATCATTTACTGATAATTTTCAATAAAAAAGAAAAAACTAAACTAAATTTTCCTTAAGAAATAAGACCAGTTATTTAATTATTTTTTCAAATACTTAATTTCCACTGTATATATTTATAACATCGTTTAAGAAAACAAATATGGTCAATGGTTAATACTACATTAATTTGAGCAATGTATCTTCTGAAGATATTCATGTTCTGCATCCCAAGAACCATTAAAATACGTTAAATTCAATGATACAAGGGGAATTTGATATTTCTGTGCATGTGTATATGAGATTTGTGACATAAGGCTGTCCTTTTATACTGTCCTAGAGGGTAAGATTAGAATCACAAGTTCACTTTTGAGATTAAAATATCTTAAATGGGGCTGGAGCGATAGCACAGCGGGTAGGGTGTTCGCCTTGCACGCAGCCAACATGGCTGACCCGAGTTCGATTCCTCCGCCCCTCTCGGAGAGCCCGGCAAGCTACCGAGAGTATTCGATATGCCAGACAGAGTAACAACAAAGTCTCCAATGGAGACGTTACTGGGCCCGCTCGAGCAAATCGACGATCAACGGGAGGGCCTTTACCTTTACCTTTTAAATGGGGCCAGAGAGGTAGAAAAGCCAGTAGCGCATTTGCCTTGTACTTGGACGACCTGCTTCAATCCCTGGCATCCTATATAGTCTCCTGAGCACCACCAAGAGTAAGTCTTGAGTCCAAATATAGGAGTAACCCTGAACATTACCATATGTGACTGCCCAAACCCCCAAATAAATAGCACGATAGCACTGTTCTCCCGTTGTTCATTGATTTGCTCAAGCGGACATCAGTGATGTCTCCATTGTGAGACTTGTTACTGTTTTTGGCTTATCGAATATGCCACGGGGAGCTTGCCAGGCTCTGCCAGGTGGGTGGGATAGTCTCTGTATCTTGCCGAGCTCTCCCAGAGGGACGGAGCAATCGAACCCAGGTTGGCATCATGCAAGACAAATGCCCTACCTGAAATAAAATAATCTTAAATGTTATCCAGTGCAGCACTGCATCTCCTAAACCTCTGCTTCTTTGCACCAACCGTCTAGGTAGATCAAAGTTTCAGCTGACAACTTGAATCTTTTTTAGAACCAAGGATGAATTCCCCTCCCTCCAGGCTGGGCCACAGAAACCCAACCTCTGCGATTTCAAAGGGCCCACCATGAGGGCTCCGTATCAGATTTTCTGTTAAACTTAATATTCCTGGCTAATGAGAAGGAAAGATATAGAACAATTCCCATCCTAATTCCTCTGAATGTTCCAAGGCGCTTGACTATGAAAATTTACCTTCAGCTTAATAGGAGCACAGCAAATTGAATTGGAGAAAAAATGGTCCCATCAAGAAAACAATAAAACAGACATTTCAACAAGCACCAACCACTTAAGTAAATCCTAGACAATGACTTGACTGATGCCATATGAGGTTCTTTAAAACACTAAAAGAAATTATGGTAGAGGTAGCAGGAAATCAGAAGTTCTTAGATCAGAAAGCTGCAAGCTGAACTCAAGATTATGTAGCTGATATGAATGTCTCACTCAAAGGCCCTAGTAGAAGATGGACAGAAGGTAAGACAAAGATCAAGGAGCACCAAGATGAGCTCGAAGAATCCACTAGAGAACAACAGATGGTGAAAAATGTCTGAACAGAAATTACTAACATGCCAGAAACTGCAGGGGGAGTTTGAGAGGGACATCATAAGTTACTGGACCTTCCCTACTGGGTGGGTTCCAGTAGCCTCTATACCTGACTTGCACCATATTAAAGTCCCACATCATATCTCTGAAGTGTAAAATGACTGCATGATATACTTACTCAAAAAATACATACTTCTCACAGTTATTCTGCCATTCTGTAAAATAAGACAGAGAAGACAGGGAGCAATTGGCAGCCTAATCTCTCAGCTTTGTCTCAGGGGATTACCTACAAAGAACATCATAAAAACTAGAAAACTAATCGGGAAAACATGTAGAAAATTGTTGGTTCAGTGGATGAAAACAATATCATTCAGGACATAAGCAGCACCAGTAAGTCCTCAGACAGGCGATATGTTTCCATTTCTTCTTGTACTCTTTTATTTCTTGAATATGTTGTTTGTCTTGAATTTGTAGTTTTCTTTGTACAGGTCCTTTACCTTCTTACTTAAGCTTAATTCAAAGTACTTTATTTTCTGCAGCATAATCGTCACCAGGATTTTTTTTTAAATATAAATTTCTTCTCTTTTATTATTAGGGTATTGATTTCGTAACCTGCCACTCTACTATACAAATCTATTGTTTCTAAGAGATTTTTGGTAGAAATTTTAGAGTTCTCTAAGTATCATGTCATCTGCTAATAGGGAGAGCTTTACTTCTTCCTTCTATATGGATGCCCTTAATATTTTTTTCATCCCTAATTGCTATGTTGAGTACTTCCAGTACTATATTGAATAGGAAATGTCAAGAGTGCACAACCTTATCTTTACTTCATTCATTTGCGGGATATAAAAAACATAGAATGAAATTAATATCCAAGATGAGGGAAGACAGGGGCCAGGATAATTGGCCAATGTTTGGAAATTAAAAGTGTGTGGTGGTGTGGAGTTAAGGTGGAGGAGTGTTCATTATGGTAAATTAGTTGGACATGATCACTCAGGACAAGAACTGAGTGCTGTAAGTAGGTAAAATAGGTAATATAAGATAGGCTTTCAGCATCTGTGTTGCAAACCATAATGCCTAAAATGAGAGAGATAAAGAGAAAGAGAGAGAGAAGGAGGTGCCTGCTACAAAGGCAGTCTGGGATGGGGGTGGGTGGTGGGTGGGAGGAAAACTGGGGACATTGGTGCTGGGAGATTACACTAGTGGATGTTGGAACATTGTATGACTGAAACCTGGTCATGAACAGTTTTGTAATGCTCTATCTCATAGTGATTCAACAAAAAATAAAAATAAAAAATTAAACATTAAAAATACATAGCAAGTAATCATCAAAAATAAAAGTTATTTATTTACTTTTCATCGTTTGCTATTCCATTAAGTTTTATTGAACTGAGTAATGTGAAATAATTTGTTACATGCCTCCAAGGGAATGTATAGGGTTATTGGTGGAGGGAAGTGTAATTGGTGATGTAATTGGTGTTGAAATTTTGTAAATCATGGTAAAGTAAAAAGTAAAGTAAAGGTCCTCCCGTTGATCATCGATTTGCTCAAGCGGGCCCAGTAACGTCTCCATTGGAGACTTTGTTGTTACTGTGTCTGGCATATCGAATACGTCACGGGGAGCTTGCCAGGCTCTGCCGTGCGGGCGAGATACTCTCGGTAGCTTGCCGGGCTCTCCGAGAGGGGCGGAGGAATCGAACTCGGGTCAGTCATGTTGGCTGCGTGCAAGGCAAACGCCCTACCGCTGTGCTATCGCTCCATGGTGTCTCAATAAATATTCCTGAAAATGACAAAACAAATCAAAACAAAAAATAAATCATTGGAGTTTCTGAAGAAAAGTAAGGCAAATTTGATGAAGAAAATTAGCTAAATTAATGGACAAAAATTTCCTAAATTTGATGAATACAGACATTAAAACTCAAGAGGCCTGAAGGGTTCCAGCAAAAATCAATACATACAGGTTGATCCAGACATAATTTACCCAAAATGAAAAAGTCAAAGATGGAGCCAGAATATTGAAAGCAGGAAGACAAAAACAAAACTTAATTCCAAAATAAAGCCATATAGACAACAAAGTTAGACTCTATGAACCTGAAGAAAGTGGCAAGATATAGTACAACTCATTGAAATGATCATATTTCCAGAAATATTTTAGCTAGATTATAATTCAGGTCTGAAAGTATTGCAGAATTTTGGGCATCACTTGATCACTTGATATCCCGTTACTCATCAATTTGCTCCAGCGGGCACCAGTATTATCTCCATTCATCCCTATCACGTGCTAATGAGCATCTGCTCATTTGAGGAATTCAAAGAGCCTTCGAGGAATTCAAAGAGCCTTCGAGGAATTCAAAGAGCCTTGAACTGATCGTTCAGGGTCTTTATGAAGATGTCTGACCATCTCGTAGGACGACCACCATGCGATCTTTTGACGTCCCATGGAATTCTGTTGTTAATGGCGCTAGTCCAGCAATCATCTCTGAAACTCATTACGTGTCCAGCCCATCTGATTTTCGATGCCTTTGCAAACGAGACAGCATCCCTGATTCTTGAGCATTGACGGAGGTCAGATCTCCGGATACTTTCTCCTATTTGAGTAATGCTTGATACTCCAAGCATAGCTCTTTTGATTCCTCTTTGAGTGACCCTAATAGAGTTCTTATCCTGTTTTCATACAGCCCAGGTCTCTGAGGCATATGTTAATGCAGGAAGAAGAGTGGAATGGAAGAGATGTGCTCGGAGCTGGAGGTTCTTCATCCTCTTACTTATTTCTTTGACACTCTTAAAGGCGTTCCAAGCCACTCTCTTCCTCCTGTGCAACTCAGATGCCAGGTCATCTGTCATGTTGACTTCTCGACCTAGGTATACATAACTGTTGCGTTCGGAGAATGTCATTCCTTGAGAGCAAATGGAATGTCAGGAATAAGATTACTTCTCATGAATATTGTCTTTGTGAGATTCAGCTGTAATCCGTCCTTTCCAAATTCATGGTCGAAGTCGGTCAGCATTTGTGCCACTTGGCTAATGTTTGGTGTTATTAGAACGATGTCATCGGCATAGCAGAGGTGGTGTAGTTGCTGACCATCTATCTTTACTCCCATTCCTTCCCATTCCAGTCATGGCATGACGTTCTCGAGGGTGGCACTGAAGTGTTTCAGTGAAATATTATCACCCTGCCAACCCCCTCTCTTGACATCGATGATCACTTCTTTGTAGAATGGTGAGATCCTGGTAGTGAATCTGCAATACAGCTCACGGAGGATCCTGATGTATTGAGTTTGAGTGCCCTGACTGGCTAGGGTTTTGATGATCGCTTCTGTCTCAACAGACTCAAAGGCCTTCTTTAAATCAATGAACATTAGACAGAGTGGCATCTTAAACTCCTGGGAAATCTCACTGAGCTTGTTTATCATGTGGATATAGTTGATGGTGCTAAATCCTTTGCAGAACCCAGCTTGTTCGCATGGTTGTCCTTCATCTAGTGTTCTGCTAATCCTATTCATGATGACTCGAGTGAACAGCTTGTAGATGGCAGACAGTAGGCAGATTGGGTGATAGTTGCCAATGTTGTGGATGCATCCCTTATTTTATAGTAGTACAATCTTGCTGGTTTTCCATTGGGATGGGTCCTTGCATTCAGACAGGTAGCATGTGAAGAGCCGAGCCAGTGTATTGATGAGTACTGAAGATAGGTCTTCAAGTTTTCAGGACTGATCTTTTCTGGGCCAGGTTCTCTTTGTTTCTTTACCGACGAGATGGTGTGTCAGATTTTGGAAGGGAGAACGTTAGGAATGACATATCCATTCTGCAAAATTTGGTAAGTGGGCAGGTGGACGTGGCCATCCAAGAGATCCGAGTGGAAGTCATGAATAATCTCTAGTTCCCTTCTGGAAGATGTGATATATCCATCAGGACTTCAGAGGGCAGTCATCTTGGTCTTGTAGTTGGCTAAGGACAGGAGGGTGTTGTGAATGCTTTTCCAGCTTCTGCCTCATCTGCCAGCACTGCTGCTCTTCTCTCTTTGAGGTCTTCCTTCATCACTTCTCCATACTGCTTTGCGAGCTCGGACGTTCACTTGTGGTTGCCTGAGGCTTACTCCCAGCTACTTTGGCAAATGAACTCAAGAGTTTTCGAAGACAGGTATCTTTTTGAGGCTATCTCTCTCGCGCACGATCCTCATACAATTATGGAGGTGCTGAACCAGTAGATCGTATTTTTTATCAATGTTGTCAACGACAGCTGTAATTGTGCCAAAGAGTTTCCAGTTGGTGGTTGTCTGGCAGTTCTCTTCTTAAACTATACAGCCCTTTCTCCCCGCACCTCGAAGTAGAATTTTGCATGAAGTAGATGGTGGTTCGATCCCATTTGGAATTTTTGGACAACAGCGACATTGGTCAGGCAAAACCGTCGATTGAATCAGGCAAAACCGTCGATGTGGTCAATTTTGGTTTGGAACTGTCCACTGGGAGACTTCTATGATCAACATTTAGATTTGGCCTTTTAGAAATGTGAGTTTCCATGGATGGTCTTATTCAACATGAGAACTCAGACAGCCTCTCACCCTTTTCATTCGATTCTAGGACATGGGTCCCTATGTGGAATTTTTCGACTGACCTTGGGCCTATCTTGGCATTAAAATCACTGACAGTGATCCTGTAGAAGGTGAGGTCTTCTTTATAGAACTTCTCCAGCTCCATGTGGAACTTCCCATTTCTTCTTCACCATAATTGAATGTTGGTGCATAGGCAACAAAGATAGAAACTGCCAGCAGTGAGCCATATCTATTCAAGTATAGTGGTTCGATTTGGGTTGTTAGGTATTCGAATGAATCAATGCTCATGGCCAAATTCGTGTTGATAAGAACCAGTGACACCACTGATGCCTCTTTGATCACATGTTTTGAGGAAAAGTTCTTCTCCTGTGTCAAAAATGGCATGATGTGGTTGATGTCTTCTTGTCTCGGTCAGACTGATGATGTCGTATTGATCTTCCATGCTTGCACCATCAGGTCCTTGATGAATATATCCGATGCCAGTGTAAGTACATTGAAAGTAAGACAGTAATTTTAGTCCTTCTTCATTTTGGCAACCCAATTCGGCCTTAAGATTTGTTCAGCCTGTCCTTCCTCATCCTTCTTAATGCTACCATATTGGTGGCTCTTTCAGGGTCAGGGGAATCTATTTAAGTCATTAAATACATGATAATTTGTTCTAGTTGTAATAGGAAGTGTAGACAAGGTCAGAAGCCACAACTAAAAGCATCTCTACAGTTTTCCTATCAGCAGGAATATAAATTGGAATATAATAGGATGTTTTATATGTTTTGTGAATGGATTCACTTGTGAATCAATCGTTAATGAAATAAAATGATTACTTGGAATCCAGAGTGGATAAAATAGTATATGTAATATGTCAGCAATACCCTGTGTTTCTCTAGCTTCTAGCAACAGGAAGCAGGCTATGAATGTGTCAATCTGATTTATACAACTGTATTTGAGATCATAATTCATAGATTCCAATAAGAAGACAGTCCTTTTTTTCCCTGCAAATAAATTCAGGAGGGAAAATCATCCAAAGTGATAGGTATCTATTCCACAAGGCCATACTTCCTTTCTTACAACGCTCTCCTATTGGAGACTTAAATTATCTGAAGGTTTATTAATTCACACATGTGACAATTGACACATACTGTCCTCTGAGATCTTAGCGAGAATATATATGAAGCATAACAAGACACTTCTTTTCTAATTCCTGGGAAATTCCACATAGAATGGCAACTAGATTTCAAGGTAGAGTTTTGAGAATTGATTTTTTAATATTTGGTAAAGGTAAAGGCCCTCCCGTTGATTGTCGATTTGCTCGAGCGGGCCCAGTAACGTCTCCATTGGAGACTTTGTTGTTACTGTGTCTGGCATATCGAATACGTCACGGGGAGCTTGCCAGGCTCTGCCGTGCGGGTGAGATACTCTTGGTAGCTTGCCGGGCTTTATATTTAGTTTTATTTATTCCACATACATTTAGTAAAAAAATATTGTACCTGTAATATAGTCAGTACAATTTGAACTTTTCCATCAAATTCTTTATAGAACATTAATGCCACTTGAACAATCATTGATGACAGAAAGCTCAGAATTTAAAAAGGTACTGAAAAAGTTTTGAGTCTTGCCAAGTGATACAAAATTGAATTTCAACAAATGCTGTAGAAAAATACATATAAATGGTCACTGTCTCTGTCACTGTCCTCCCGTTGTTCATCAATTTGCTTGAGAGGGGCCCAATAAGGATAATCAAATGAGAAATAATTTTTTTATGAACAGGACTCAGAACTCATATTCGATCAATTCTATTTCATTTGTGAGTATGACCACACACCTCATATTTACAAAAGGGGTATATAAAATCCAACAGATGCGGGGCAGATCTTTAATCAAGGATAGTACAAAGTATAGAATATATATCTATGATTCAAAAATGAAAGATCAAACCTAACACATATAACAGAGGGACCTGTGTGTGTGTGTGTGTGTGTGTGTTTGTGTGTGTGTCTGTGTGTGTGAATTATCCCACCTGCCAAAAATGCACAGACAGATTCAAATATCAGAAAAGGTGAGGCTTTGTTAGCTATTGGTTTTATCTTGCAGGCGAGGGTAGGCTCACAACTAGATACACTCAATGAGATCTGAATAGATATTCCATTCCCTAGTTTGCAAGTCCTTCCTGCATTTACTCATTGACTGAAAACTATGTGGTACACATAGCATCTTCCTAAGCTTTATCAGATAATTTGAATGCTTGCACACCTTGGGAATGGTTAGATTTCTTTATAAGCAGATTTTGATTGCCTCTTCTCTTGTAGTATGAAGACTCTCTTGAATTATTTCTAACTTTCTAACCTATAGGTAGCGTTCATGTTCACATCGTCCCGACATGATCAAGCTGTCAGAAGTTTTTCATCATATGTTGACTTAGGGTCGTTGGTTTATTGGTCATTGGTTTATTTAGGATTAAATGCTTTGTCTTAAAAATGGAACACCACCAACTTTATTTGTAAGAGTGTAAAGAATGTGAGGAAAACTGAATTTCCAATAAAAATATATGATATGGAGCTTGTATAATCTCTCCTCTACAGCTCTTTGACTGGAATTTAAGAAAGTATCAACTTCCAGATGTCAGTGCAGTGAAAACGCTAGGACGGAAGTAGTTATTAACTTTAGAGGTAGACTAGCCAGTATTCTTTACAATCTGCTACTCAAGTATTTGTGTAAGTGCTTCTTCAAGTCAGAAGCCATTGCCATCTTCTCAAAGAAGCACAAACTAAGATTCCATTTAGTCATTGCCTCTAGGTCAAATATTAGGGTATCTGGTTTATCAAGTAATTTATCTGTCATTCATACCAAAAATATACAACTTATCTTGAGTAAGGGGTAGCAAAGCTATAATAAAATATTCCATTTGATAAGAGAAAACAGGAAGGACCCTTTTAGTTTTTGTAAACCAGAATTGCATGCAGTCTCCTGAAAAGTGAATGGAAGCAAAATAAATCAGAGTAAGGACAAATGATGACTGATCTCACTCATCTGTGAAAGACAAATAGAGGAAGTAAGGGGATTAACAGTATAAAACAGTCAAAAGTCCTGGGTCTTGGGTGACAAAACTGATTGGCAAGTTTTACGGAGAGGAATAGTAGGGAAAGAAAATCGAACTACGGATGACAATAATGGCAGAATGTCTTAGGTGTTATGGCATGTGTGGAGGTGTAGTAACATTGTAAAAATCATAAACTTTAAGACAGCGGCAACCATGTTATCTAAACTATAAAAATAATAATTACATTATCATCATAAAAGTTGAAGAGACCTTATCTTCTTAGTTTGGTCAGTTCTTTATTTGAACCTCAGTTGCTCATTGGAAAGAATTTTCTGTCCTTGTACATTTATGGCCACTGACTCACCTTTGAAAAATCCATCCCTGTCCATTATTCCCAGGGACATATGTACGGATATTAGGGAAATTACCTTTATCAAGAGCACATCAGTTTGTTTAGCCTCCTTCTAATTTAGAAGCTAGAGAGTTTTTGAGAGCTAAACATCTGATTTTCTTGGTGAAATAATTACTTTAAAAGTCCCAGTCTCTTGTTTCCATCTGAATCTAAGGTTCTATTCTGAAAAATAATTTTAAACCTGCTCTAAAAATCTTTACTTTTTTCTTGTTTAGACCCTGCCATGTACTATCATTTCAATAACAGTTCTAAATAATACAACTATATAAACCTGTAAGCTTATTAGGAAAGAAACTCATTGATTTGATTGCTGGAACAGATATAAATAAATTTGTTTATTTAATGGGCTTTGAATTCTCTCACTTTTTTTTTCTTTTTGGTTTTTGGGCAATATGCAAGTGTGCTTGGGGCTTATTCTTGAAGCTATGGTCTGAAATCACTCGTGATGTCTCCCAAGAGAACCATATGGAGTCCTGGGAATCAAACTAAATTGAATATATAAAGGCAAGGACTTGGCTCACTATATCATCTTTTTTGCCCCCACCTCCCATGGCTGGGAATTCTTAATGGGCTCTTTAAGAAGAGCTTTGAATAGCAGGTTTATCTCCTAGAGTTGAGATCATAAATTAACTGACTTTTCCAACTCATTCAAAGCTCCATTTCTAATCAGAATTCTACTTTTCAATCTCTGTTTAAAAATAATTTGGTTCTGGGTTAGCTCATTAATTCTTGAAATTTCCTGGGCAATACAACAATACATAGCTAATGCATCTAGGTTTCTGGTTCACTTAACAGTTTATCATAAACTCTATTTTTTTAGACACTTTTGATGTTTTCTCAGCTACCAGAAGTGAGATTTCAAACAAATGTGGTACCTGACTTTGACTATAATGTCCATTCACTGTATCACTGTATCACTGTCATCCCGTTGTTCTTTGATTTACTCGAGCGGGCACCAGTAACATCTCTATTCCTCCCAGCCCTGAAATTTTAGCAGCCTCTTCTTACTCGTTTTTTCCCAACAAATGGGGTCTCTTTCAGGGTCAGGGAAATGAGATTATTGTTACCGTTTTTGGTATATCGAATACTACACTAGGTAGCTCTCTGAGAGATTGCATTTTTCAAATGTTTTGTGGAAGATAGAAAACAAATGTTCTCTCCACATGCTCGGATGAGCCTCACACAAGAGGGAACCAGCAAAAAAAAAAAAAAAAAACCAACAAAAAAACCAGGTATGCGGAACCATGACTGAGATCTTCAAAACCACTTTGATGGAGTTTGATGGAGTGGGCCTCCTCCCCACAGCTCTCCAGTTTTCCAGTAGCTTGGCAATCACACCCACAAAATGCCTCTAGCACCATGTAATCTCATCAATGGCCAAGATCCAGGGATTGTAAACTAAAGCTCCCGGAAGAGAGAAGTGAAGAATTTCCTGGAGCACATGTGTGACCTCTTATATTCTAGCCCACTTACTTACCAAAAGTAGCACCACATATCTGATTGGTTTTAACAACTTGCTTGTATTCTCTTACATAAGAGCTTAAATGTCTCCAGAATGAATTACAACAACCTTCACACACTTTCCGCTTATTGCAGTGGGAAGGTGCTCAGTGGTGGGATTGGTGTTTGAATATTATCTGTAATGAACTATTGTAAACTACTTTATGAAAATAAAATATATAAAAATTGAAAAAAATATGGTGTCCAATTTCCTTATTTTCTAATTTCTAAGCTGACAAAGGTAATTAACCCCACAATTTCTCAGTGCAAGAGAAATATATTACCCAGGTATGTATCTAGATCTTCTAGCTCAATGAAGTCATACAGAAAACTAAGTTTTGCTCTTCACAAGATAAAACTAAGAATATTAATATTCCTAAAAATCAAAGAATATTGTGCATTCATATAATGTTGACTAATGTTCAGTTGATAAAGGATAAATGGTTATCACTGTTTTCTTTGTGAAACAAATTAAAGAAAGAGTGAGTCATGGACGGTTGAACTCTCCTTGAATGGGGCGTGCCATGATGCCTAATGACATGTAATAGAAAGAGAATAAAGAGAATTATGTTAGTTTCTAGCCTAAATTTCTAGAAGTTCTGGCAGATTTTGTGTTTGTGCTTTTGGGAACACAGACCAAGCATGTGAGAGGTTCTCCAACTCTGATTGAGAATCCCCCATGATAATCAATCAGAGAACTTGTGTAATAGGAGAAGACCCAAAATGACATGGAAAAGAGAGAATCTAATTCCTGCTGATATGCAAGAGAAATGTAGTCACATAAGTGGCCACTAGCTAAATCAGAAGAAGATTCCAGATGGACACAGTTAGTATTGCATAATTGAGAAAAAAAATTATAAAATTGTGGTTGTTTTGTGTCACTAAATGTTAATATGGTGCATTTCATTATGAGAGATAATTAAATTAGAATTTTGATATCTGGAATAGGGATGCTTCTATAACAAAAATCTAAAATTAAGTGGCATCAGATTTGAAACTGGTGAGTAGACAAAGATCTGAAGGGCCTCATGAAAGCACTGTAGCATTGTCCTCCCATTGTTCATAGATTTGCTTGAGCAGGCACCAGTAATGTCTCCACAGTGAAACTTGTTGTTATGTTTTTGGCATATTGAATATACCACAGGGAGCTTGCCAGGCTCTGCCATGTGGGCGGGATACTCTCCGTAGCTTGCCGGGCTCTCCAGAGGGACAGAGAAAACAAAACCAGGTCGGCTGTATGCAAGGCAAACATCCTACCCTCTTCGCTGTCACTCCAGCCTAAGAGGGAAATTGTTGGCCACAAAGGCAGAGGGAGAGGCGTAAAGGGGGGAGAGATAGTGTGGACATTTGTGGTGGAAAATGTACAATGGTGGAGGGATGGCTGTTTGATCATTGTATGACTTAAACTCAAACATGGAAGCTTTGTAACAGTAGTTCACAGAGATTCAATAAATAAATAAACAAGTAAAAACTGCTACCATGCCCTTTTTCTGGAGTTTGCATTGATCTAGTTCTAAAAAAATTACTTTCCAACTTATACTTTGTCTGGAAGACATATCATGGTATAAAAATAGAACCGCAGATTTTCCCTATGACTTCTCCTTTTTGCATATACTCTCCTAAAGCACACCATCCTCAGCTCAAACTTCAGAGCTGCATGCTCTTTTGTACACTAGGACTGCGGGAAGGATATCCAAAAAGAGTGAAAGGACTAAAGGCAACACTGACATCACAAGTTCTGCCCAGGTCCACTATCCCTGAATCTCCTCTTTGCATCTTGCTGCAGGGGACCACAGTCTAGGTAATGAAGCGGCCACCAAGACTGGCTGAATATGCAGCTGTCACAAAACTCTGAAGGTAAGTCCTTCACCATACGGTTGTGATGTAACAGGTTCAAGAGAGGTGAAATGTAACTTGACAAACTGGAAGAGACTTGGTGGCTGGTAAGAGAAGCATGTTTTCTGCTGCAGAAAAGACTTTCAGACTGGACAGGTATGATGAGGGGAGATGGCGGCATCTGAATTCCCTCATCTGCAAGGTGGGTGCAGAGGGAATTCCTGCATTTGAATCCCTGCTAAACTGCTGTGTATTATTAGGGCATGAAAATAACTCTCTAGTGGCTTACTGTAAAGCTGCATTTCAGTACATACAATTTTATGGGTCCTTAAACACTTAACACTGGTTTCTATTTAAGGTTACACAACATCCTGGATCTACAGTACAGAGCACTGCTACACTTTTTACAATAGAGGAGCTGAACTATTTATGCTTAAAAGATTTCTTGGAAGATGAAAAGGTAGTGGGGAATGTTAATTTGCACAATAGATGGTGTGTGTGTAATTTGTGAAGTAGCAAACAAGACTTGTATTAAGATGACCATTTTTCATGAGAACAATAAGGTAGAAGGGGAAGCTGTCTCTTCAAAGTCCACAGGTGATGACGCTGTTTCCATTTCTCTCACACACTGGTATTTCGTGGAAGTTTTGCATCTGCTTGGAGTTTTCCTTTGGGAAGGGGAGGGGTGTTTGTCTTGTGAACACTCCATTAGAGCCACACCAAGCAATAGGGAACATGAGTTATTTGATGAGTTTGCTTGTTGTTTGTGAGCATCCCAAAGGAGCTTGATTACTTGACAAGTGACATCCCAATACTCATCAATTTGTTCGATCAGTTGCCAGTAACATCTCCACTCTTCCCTCTCGCATGCTACTGTAGCCCAATGGTATCTGCTCATTCTTGGAACACGAAGAGCCTCAAACTGATCATTCAGGGTCTTGACGAAGAAGTCTAACCTTCTCGTAGGTGGGTGGCCATGCTCTAGTCCAGTGGTTGTATCCAAATCACATTACGTGTCCAGCCCATCTGATTTTTGACACCTTGGCAAATGAAATAGGATCCCTGAATCTTGATCATCGATGAAGGTCAGAACTCCAGATTCTTTCTCTCACTTGTGTGAAGTGTGATACTCCAAGCATACCTCTTTCTATTCCTTTTTGGGAGACCCAAATAGTGTTCCTATCCTGTTTTTGTAGGACCCAGGTCTCTGAGTCATATGTTAATGCAGGAAGAACAGTAGAATTAAAGAGATGTGCCTGGAGACAAGGTTCTTTATCCCCTTAGCTATTTCTTTGATGCTCTTGAAGGCGTTCCAAGCCAATCTCTTCCTCCTGTGCAACTCAGGTGCCAGATCATTCGTCATGTTGACTTCTCGACTTAGGTACACATAACTGCTGTATTCAGACATGTTCATTCTGTCGAGAGAGAATGGAACATCAGGAATTAGACCATTTCTCATAAACATTGTCTTCAAGAGTTCAGCTGTAGCCCGACCTTTAACATTCACAGTTGAATTCGGCCAACATTTGTGCCGCTTGGCAAATGTTTGGTGTTATTAGAACAATGCCATCAGTGAAAGGGAGATGGCGTACTTGCCGATTGTCTATCTTCACTTCCATTCCTTCCCATTCCGGTCATCGCATGACATTCTCAAGGGTGGTACTGAACACTTTTGGTGAAATGGTATCACCCTGCTGAGCTCCTGTCTTGACATGGATGATCACTTCCTTGTAGAATGGTGAGATCCTGGTAGTGAATCCATAATACAGTTCACGGAGTATCCTGATGTATTGAGTTTGAATGCCCTGTTTGGCTAGAGCTTCGGTGACCATTGCAGTCTCAACAGAATCAAAGGCCTTCTTTAAATGAATGAATGTTAGACAGAGCAGTATCTTGAACTCCTGAGAAACTTCAATGAGCTTGTTACTGTGTGTAAATGGTCAATCTTACTGAATCCTTTCTGGAACACAGCTTGCTCGCATGGTTGTCCTTCATCTAGTGTTCTGCCATTCCTATTCAGGATGACTTGATGAACAGCTTATAGATGACAGAAACAGGCATATTGGGCAATAGTTGCCAATATTGTGTATGTCTCCCTTGTACAGTAGGACAATCCTGCTGGTTTTCCATTGGTATGAAACCTTGCATTCAGACAGGTAGCATGTGAAGAGCTGAGCCAGTGTATTCATAAGAACTGGCGACAGGTTCTTCACGTTTTTGGTTCTGACCTTGTCTGGGCCGGGTGCTATTTGCTTCTTTACCAATGAAATGGCGTGTTTGATTTTGGAAAGGAGAACATTGGAAATGACATATCCATCCTGCAGAATTTGGTATGTGGGCAGGTGGACGAGGCTATCGAAGAGATCCGAGTAGAAGTCATGGATAATCTTATCCAGTGCCTTTCTGGAAAACGTGATAGATCTATTAGGTCATCGGAGGGCAGTCATCTCTGTCTTGTAGTCGGCAAAGGACAGGAGGGCATTGTGAATGCTTTTCCTGTCTTCTGCCTCATCTGCCAGCACTGCTGCTCTTCTCTCTTTGAGGTCTTCCTTTATCGCTTCTCTGCACTGCTTTGTGAGCTCGGACGTTCACTTGTGGTTTCCTGAGACTTGCGCCAAGCCACGTTGGCAAATGAGCTCAAGAGTTTTCGACAACAGGTGTCTTTCTGAGGCTATCTCTCAGCGTTCCTCGCACAATTATGGAGGTGCTGAACCAGTTGATCATATGCCTCATCAATATTTTCAACAATGGAATCTTTCCATGTTGCCCCAATAGTGCCAAAGAGCTCCCAGTCATTGGTAGTCTGGGAGTTTCCTTCTTAAACTTTGCAGCCCTTTCTCCCCACTCTGTGAAGTAGAATTTTGCAAGAAAGAGATAGTGGTCTGATCCCATTTAGAATTTTGGGGCAACAGCGACATTGGTCAGGCAAAACTGTTGATTGAATATGTTGTGGTCAATTTTGTTGTGGAACCATCCACTTGGAGACTCCCATGTCCAACGTTTAGATTCAGTCTACTGAAACTGTGCATTACTATGGATGTTCATGTTCAACATGATGAACTCAGATAGTCTCTCACCCTGTTCGTTCAATGCTAGGCCTTGGGTCCTGATATGAAGTTCTTTGGCTGATCTTCTCAGGAACATGAAATAAAAAATAAATCTCAGAAACAACCTGGCAATAGTCAGAGGAATGAGCCAAACTGGAGACAGGTGGTCATGAAAACTGATAATAAAATATCAACACAGGAAGAAAATATTTATTGCAGGTCTAAATTAAGTGTGCCTGAGTTAAGTGCTGGATCACCAGAATGTTCTGCGTAGGTCTGTGGAAAAATAGAAAATACTCATCTTGAAGTACTGCGTATTAAATGTACAGATAGAGTAATTAAAATGCCAACTGGCTTCTATTAGCTATTTGGAACAGAACATTGTAGAAATGAGAGGAGCTAAAAAAGCTATTCTTTTTTTCCCACTTTTTGGGTCATATTCAATGATACAAAGGGGTTACTCCTGGTTCATGCACTACTGGTATTACTCTTGGCAGTGCTTGCGGGACCATGTGGGATGCTGGGATTCGAACCCGGGTTAGCCGCATGCAAGGCAAACACCCTACCCACTGTGCTTTTACTCCAGCCCCAAAGTTGTTCATTTTTTTAAAGAATAATATAGATATCTTTTCTCCTCTGATTATTCCCCATTTTTCCTTAACACCCCCCCCCCTTTCTCTCCCGCCTCACATTTCTCTAGGTAAATTTGTCTAAATAAACTTATTTTATTTTCCCAGAAAATTATTAAAAGGGATAAAGCATCCAGAAGTGTCAGGCTTCAAAAATGCGTTGTTTCTTTCCTCGCTCTCTGTAGATAAGTCTCAAAGTTAGAAATCAAATATTAAATCCAGGGCACTGACATTAAAAATAAGCTCAAGATGAGGGTGTGGTTCTTAGAATCTTTGTTCATACTCAGAAAATAATAAATGTATTCTGTAGAGAAAATCTCAACTGAAAAATGTGGCCTGGAAATCCTTTGGACTAGTGATGCAGTTCAGTGGTAGAGAGCACAATCGGGCAGATATAAGACCCTGGGTAGAATCCCTGGTAATTCGCACAGATACACACACACACACACACACACACACACACACACAGAGATTTTAATACCTCCTATATTCTGACTAGTTATTTAAAAGTCATTTCAAGAATTTTGTTGGCACCACAATTCTCAGTCCAAAGGAGGAGGACATGAATTAGAGTTATTTTTATAACGATCCCTTTTTACAGCAGAGTTAACCTTTATTAGAGATCCAGTAAATATGTAATATTCTAATGAAATTCTGTGATGTTAACAAACAACAAACCCATCCCAATTTTAAAATGCTTAAGTAACCCCAAATTTCAGACAAGAATCATGTGAAAATTTTTCTTACCTGGAAATAATGTGAAAATGAAGTTTCTTATGAGAAGGAAAAAATTGCTCACTCAGACAATCTCTGAAGTAAAAGGATGGAAACGGACCAAATCTAGAATTATAAATGCATTCTGTTTTAGAATTCTAAACAACCAGTTCCAAATCCTAGCTTCCCATTTTCTTCTTGGCACGGCACACTTTTGTTTAGGTTTTCCTTTTCCAGTTTCTCGTAAATGTGTGTTATTACATGCCTCTGTGTGTGTGCGTGTGTCTAAGTTAATACAATTACTTGGTTTACACAACTTCCTGTGAAGAACTGAGAGTTGGAAATACTTTTGCTCTAATAGATGACACTTCAAATCATTTTGTTTGTTTGATTTGACACCTTACAAGTACTCAGACTTACTGGAATCTGGCTCAGGAATCACTCCTTGGGATACCATCTGAATTGCAAAAATACCTAGGATTGACTGCACACAAAGCAAGTGCCTTAATCTCCATAATTTCAGACTTCCGATATCCCAAGTCTTAACCCTGATCGTTCTTTTATAATAAAATGAGATTTATGAAAATCTGGGTGCTTGGTAGTAGAGAATTTTAAATTTAAGAAAAATTGTTTATCTGTTAAGTGAGCATAAGTGAACTATGATCTCAGTTGTTAGGTCTTTATACAGTCTCCTTTGGTTTCTGGGATGAGACTCAGGTTTACTTTTAGTTATGGAATCATATGAGGCCAAAAGCATTAGAAGGATGGAATTTATTTTTTAACACTCAATATTTCAAAGAAAGGAAATTTTCTAGAAATAATAGAAAATCTGGCTTGGAGATAGATCATATAGCTGACCTTCCAGTTTCAAAATTAGGGGAAACTTTAGATCGTTTAGCATAAATTTGTGCATTCCGTGAAATAGACTGTTATATTTTTCAATATCCCTACAACAAAATATAACTCATTATACAATAGTAACTAAAATTCTGTTCCTTCCTTAGAACCTGAATATAACACATGGTGATATCTGACACATCATTGTTGTTTGTGGTGCATCAGCTAATAGACAGAATTAAGCAGTTGTTGGACACTGAACTTTAATATTTATTATAAGTAATAAGAAAGAGAGAAAACTGCCAACAAAATAGCATGTGGAACTACCAGATCAGGGTAGATGTTTTTATTACAAAGTGAAGTAGAAGTTAGAACTCGAAAGTTAGAACTTGGCATCAGCCAAGAGTCTTGGAAGAGAGAAAAATTTTTTCTAAGTGGCCAATCTTGTGTGTGTCATGTATCATGTTCATAAAATGCCATGTGAAGTGTATCCTTCGTAGGATGTTACAGAGTGAAGGAGGTATGAATTTCATTGAGTCATTCAAGTTTAAGTAAGTGTCTTAATGGTGCAATCCAGGGATATATCTAATCAATTGTATTCTAGGCAAACTGAGGTCATCTGGTGAGCGTATGATCTTTCTTAAAGATTTGCTCCATGTTCCATAAATCAGCAGCTGAAAGCAATTGAATGTTTAATAAATATATAGTGTTTTTTCATCTAAGCCACCCTCTCTAGATCACAATGCATTTTCATCATGAATGAGGATAAGAGTCAATTCACAAGGCATTGAAGGAAAGATGAAATGAGCTTAAATTTGTCAGTGTAAAGATTCTCCTTATTCTTCTGATTTTCTGAACTTTAGAATATCCTCTTTTTATTTGGTTGCTTGTTTGGGGGCAAACCTGGTCTTGCTAAGGTATTATTCTTGTATCATTGTTCAGGGATCACTTGCTCTGTGGGGTTGGGTACCATATGATTTGCTGGGTACTGAATCAGGGTTAGTCACTTGCAAATCAGGAGCCTTAACCCCTGGACTATCTCTCTGGTCCTTGGTTAGTAATTTAATGTCAATTTTCAGTAAAACTTTTGCCTTTATCTTATGATACTCAAATTCCATGTTATCAAAGTATGCCTTGCTTTTGCCTATAAATATAACCTGTGGGGCTGGAGCAGTAGTACAGCGGGTAGGGTGTATATCTTGCACACGGTCGACTTGAGTTTGATTCCCAGCATCCCATATCGTCTCCCAAGCACCACCAGGAGTAATTTCTGACTGCAAAGCTGGAAGTAACCCCTGTGCATCGCTGGATGTGACCCAAAAAGCAAAACAAACAAATAAATAAATATAACATGCTTAACCTATTTTAAAAATAGTAAATATTATATGAAAATATTGTAGTACTCTAAAAAGGTTTTAGAAGATTGAACATAATTCTCGAAGAACAGGTTTGTTCCATAGATAATTTGGTTCAAGATACATTAAGTAAGTAAGTAAAGTAAAGGCCCTCCCGTTGATCATCGATTTGCTCGAGCGGGCCCAGTAACGTCTCCACTGGAGACTTTGTTGTTACTGTGTCTGGCATATCGAATACTCTCGGTAGCTTGCCGGGCTCTCTGAGATACATTACATAACTTAATTATAAAATATTTCACTTGTGAATAGATATTATAACTTTTTTGAAACCTAAAATGCTTTATTAGGGTCAGTATCCAAGTCTAAATGAAAGTTAACATTCAAACGAATCTGAGGAAAATGGTGTATCCATTATAGGGACACTCATAAAAGGCTTTTAAGATGTTAAGTGGAACTCTTCAGGTCCATTGAAAAACCACAGTTTTTCTTTTTCTGTGTCATTCTACATTCTTCAAAGTAAATAAGGAAAGTGAATGGTTCTCTTAGACAGTCCTCAATCATCTTTAACTGGGTCATGGATTTAAATAGGATGTATCAAATTGAAATGATTTGAACTAAATTATACCTAAATTTCACTGTACCATTTGCTTAATGAATTCTTTGCAGGGGGTAACTCTTTCACAATTTATCTTTGAAAGAGTCAAAAATTACTGTATATTATTAAAGTGAATGTTAAAAACTTACCTCGAGGAATACTTAATCAGAGTTAAAAAAACAATAACCATATATATTCACTATCTGTAGCAAACATAAAATATGTCAATTCTTGTTTGGGTGCTTTATATTATCAAATGCAGCTAGTTGTGTACATTGTTTCATGACTTTGAACTTAAATGAGTACAAATAATCAAATGATTGAGGCATTTTTATTTTCAAATGAGTTCTTATGTGTCTATGACTTATGCATACATATGATATTAAATCCGCATTTTATATGGTTATGTTATTCAGAGTTGAATTCCATTTATATTTGTATTGAATTTAATCTCACTTTTAGCTGTTTATTTTCCTTTTATTTTCCACTGGATTGAAATTTCACATTTTAAATGTTCTATGTACATTGTCAAAATTTTGCATGTACACGTGCGTAATTTTCATAATGAATCACTGCTCTCCTTGTTAGTAATGAACAATTTTATTAATTTATTATTCCTTCAGAGGTATTTTTATTCTAAAAGTATATTGTGTCCTACATTTTCATTTGCATATTCTGCCAAGATATCCAGTATAAAAGATTTTCATATTATTAGTCCCTATTTAGATTCACCTACCAACATTTTAGCTAAATTTTGATCTCACCTGTTCTTCTGATATAACATAGTGAGATCTATGCCCACTTTTTGAATACTGTAATGTAAGAAAACAAAAAAGACTTATGAAAACAAGCCTTTAGACCCTAAAGAAAATGGTAAGTAAAAAAAGGATGAGGAATGAATCTGAAGTCTTTTGAACTGTTGTAGGATTCTGGCAGAGGTTGTTTACTTTTGGATATGAAACACACATACACACACCAGAAATATTTTAGGGTTTAAGATGCTGTTCTTAAATGCAGCAGAGCCTGATTTAGTCCACATCCTCAAATCACCCCCACCTGTGATCCTTGGGGAGAGAGAGAGCCAGGACTAAGTCCAAAGCACCACAGGGTATAGCTAAAAGAGTGAAATAAGGTTCCTGAGAGGCAGTAGAGCTGGTAGGTTTATTTATTGTACAAGAACAACATAGGTGCAATCCCCAGTACCTCCCATGGTCCCCAGGAGCCACTGGGAATAAGCCTGTCCAAACCTGGCTATGGCCCCAACACCAAAAATAATAATAGTGAAACCAAAACAGTAACAACACAAAAACACTTACTACCTTTGATATATATTTGCATGTATAATATTAAACTGAAAATTCTTTTTTTTTAATATTTATTTTTAAATTGAAATATAGTGAGATGCTGATACACAGTTATTAAGTTGTTCATGATTAGACTTCGATATAATATTCCAACACCCATCCCTACCACAGTGTACATTTCTCAGCAATGTTTTTAGTTTCCCTCCTCTGCTCACCCCAACTTTATGGAAGACATTTTTCTCTCTGTCTCTGTCTCTCTTTCCCTTTCTGTGTCTGTGCGTGTGTGTGTCTTTCTCTCCGTCTCTGTCTCTCTGTCTCTGTCTCTCTCTCTCTCTCTTGCTCTCTCTCAATCCTATTGGGTTTTATGGCTTGCAATACAGATACTGAATGGTGACATCCCTTTATGGTGTATCCCTGTATCTACATTCTCCTTTCCAGTGACCATTTCCAACTATTTTTGTCACATTGGTCCCTCTCTTTCCTAATTGCCCTCTGCTACCTCTACACTTGTGGCAAGCTTCCAACCATTAACTAGTCCTCCTGTCCCCTGTTTACCCTGGCCTTGGATATTTGTCTCAAACTGTTTTTTTTTTTTTGCAGGGTGTTTGCCTTGCATGCAGCCAACATGCTGACCCGAGTTCGATTCCTCGACCCCTCTCGAAGAGCCCTGCAAGCTACCGAGAGTATCTCGTCCACACAGCAGAGCCTGGCAAGCTACCCGTGATGCATTTGATATGACAAACACAGTAACAACAAATTCTCCAATGGATACGTTACTGGGCCCGCTCGAGCAAATCGATGAACAACGAGAGGACAGTGACCGTGATGAATAGGTCACACCTAGAAGTATATGGTGGCTACTCCTGCCTCAATGCTTTAGTGATCCTACAGTGACCGTGATTTTTTTTCATATCCCATAATGAGTTCAGTCATTCTATATCTGTTACTTATCCCAGTTGTTTTTGTTGCAAATTTGTTGTCAGAATACTTTTCTCTGCAAGGGAACTTTTTGATCTCATAGATCTCCATTCTATCATGGAGTAACATTTACTACCTTTTCCCAAAATCTTCCCACTTGTGCCTCTCTTCACATACTCACATACCCACTTTTGTACAGAATTAGTGGATTTTATACAATAGGTTCAATCCCCAGTACCTCCCATGGTCTGTGAAATTTAGGGCAGCACTACCAGGATCTGGAAAAAAAGAAAATATTTTGTCATTTAGTTCATTTTTATTAAAAATTGAGAAAAAATCTGCTGTTAATCCTCATTAAATGTCTTAAGAATTGTTCATTTGAAAATGGGCTTTAAGAAAACCAATAATTCATGCTCTTAAGACTTTAATCAATGTGTTATATCTTGATCAATGTGTTAAATATTACTATTTTCCAAAGAGACCATCATTAATCTTCCTTACAACTCTTAAATGGCATTTATCTCAAATATTAAAAGCCAACAAACCTTTCTAAAGAGAATAGCACATGATATGACAAAATTTTTCTATTTTATCAGAGTCTCTACTGATTTAAAGATTAATTGTCTGAGCGATAACCCATGGTATGTTTTTTTCATGCCAGCTCTTCTGCCACTACACAAGGATCCTCTCTCTAAAAGCAAACTTTTGGAAAGTTTTCATTTTCATATTAGGGCTGGAGTGATAGCACAGTGGGTAGGGCTTTTACCTTGCATGCAGCCAACCAGGGTTTGATTCCTTTGCACCTCTCGAAGAGCGGCAAGCTACTGAGAGTATCCCGCCCACATGGCAGAGCCTGGCAAGCTCCCCATGGCATATTCAATATGCCAAAAACAGTAACAAGTCTCACAATGGAGACGGTATTGGTACCCGCTTGAGTAAATGATGAACAAAGGGAGGACAGTGCTACAGTGCTACTCATATTAATTTACCACTGTGCTATCAGTAATTATCATAAATTTGGAATTTTACACAGCACACATGTAGTATATGGCAGTTCTGGAAACTAGAGTCCAAAATGAGTCTCATTGTATTGAAACTCAGGTGCTGGCAGGTTTCCATTTATTTTACCATTGGAGATGTCCAAGGTATACTGTTCTCTTGCCTTTTTGTTTGTAGCGGCTGCGTAGTTCGGGGTAGTCCTGTGTTTTCATGGTATCAAAAGGCAGCAATAACAGAGCAAGTGTTTCCCACTTAGTGCAATCCTGATAAAGACTATTCTGCACAATTCCATTCTGTGAGAACAATTATCATACTGTGGTCTTCTAGACAACTCAAGTCAACATCCCCAAATCACATCAGCTATTGAGAATCATAATTTCGTCTGCAATCTTAAGTAGCTTCAATCCTGTGTTATGTAACATTTCATAATCACTGACTACTGGGTCAAAGAGGCAGATATTTAGGTAGGGGAGAGTAACATCATATTATATAACACAGTGACTTTAAGATTTCTCACACTACCAATATCTAAATTTAAACTCTAGGACAGAGTTAAATTTTTAGCTCTATTTTTTATACAGCCAAAACCCAAGTTCCTATTAATGAAACTCAATACTCTTATAAGGGGAGTGAGAAACCAAGTGATAAGGCATTTCTCTTTTAGAAATTAGCTTCAATATTCACATGTTTCATAGCTACAATATTTAGAAAATAAAATAATTTTGATATCCTTTAACATATTCTAAACTAATATTAGTCAGGTTTTATTAAAATACATGATTTTTACTTTGATTATTGCTATCTAGAATCATGTCATTTTCAGAAATTCCTTTTCCAAAGAATAACATAAAATAAGAATAGGAAAAAAATGTGACAATTCAATAACAGTCACACATTCATTTATAACCATCTTTTCTTTCAAATACAAGTTTTTGGGGTATAACATAAAGGAAGAATAATGAGTGAACACTTGGTTTCTATTTCCTAAACTTTAGAAATTTCATTATTCTTTGAATTCTCATGTATATCTAATTTCTACTAAAGCTAGTAATTCTACAAACACTTCAAACAATCTCAGGTAGAGGCCATTAAAACCAAACAATACTCTCATTTTCTATTTAGGGTTTAGTTTCATTCTAATAAATCCAATGCATATAGCACACATATATATTTTAGATATAAGGCAGATTAAAAGTTGACTTGAAAGTGTTATGTCATTTTACCTTTTACTATTAATAGATAGCACAGCAGTAGGGCGTTTGCCTTGCACGCAGCCAACATGACTGACTCGAGTTCTATTCCTCCACCCCTCTCAGAGAGCCCGGCAAGCTACTGAGAGTATCTCGCCCACATGGCAGAGCCTGGAAAGCTCCCCGTGACATATTCGATATGCCAAACACAGTAACAACAAAGTCTGCAATGGAGATGTTACTGGGCCCGCTCGAGATAATCGATGAACAACGGGAGAACAGTGACAGTGACAGTGACTATTAATTTATCTGAGCCAGATGTTACAATAGGCAAACTGCTGAAATTGTTTAGCATTTCTTGTTATTTCTTATCTTTTCTCTGCCAAATAGATTTGAGTCGGTTCTCATTTGTATCAGGAAATTAATAAAATGTTATTGTACCTAATAGATATTATAATGCTATCTTCTTATTTATATTATTTTATAGCAAAGTACATATATACATATATATATGAGATGGAGAATTAACTGTTTAATTCTATTACTAATCCTATGCTAGTAAAACTGCATATAAAAATCTTTTTAACTCTCAATGCCATTCACAAATAGACATGTATCTTTAATGTTTACAAGTCAGTTGGATTATTCTTCTGTCTATAGTTTCACTGATCCTCTCTCTGTATGTCTTTTTCAAATCTTATTAACTAGAGATATTCAGGGTGGCAGACTTTTTAAAAACAATGCTAAATATTGATATGCATACACTGAATTTCATGCACGATCTTGAGGTCCTGACAGAGTTACATTCCAGACTTTTATTATCCAGAGTAAATCATGATTCAGGCTTCCAAATCAAGGGAAAAGTAGAACAGCCAGTCTCTTCTTACTAACGAAGATTTATGGCAAGGGGCATGGATAAGAAACTGATAAATATTTGGTACCAATGATTTATTGTAGACTGATTTCTTCTCTTTAATTCTAAGGATCAGGCTTTTGATGGTTATTAGATTATTACTGAAAGGTCAGAAACAAAATTTGTTGTTGAGATACTCCTATTCATGACAACTTCTTCTCAAATGAAATATTCCTTATGAAAGAGTTTATCTGTGCCAGAGAGATAATACAGGGAATTAGGCTCTTGCTTTGCCGGCAGCCAACTTATCAATCTCGGGCAGCGTATGTGGTTTCCCATTACCCACTGAGGGTGATTACTAAGCACAGAGCCCAGAGAAAACAGGAAGAGTTGGTTGCAGCAGGAAAACTTCTCCAAAAATAATAATTCTGAATATGGGAAAGTAATATATTTACTTTATTACATTATTTTTAATTTATTAAAATTATTGAATCAAATATCTGGTAGCGCATTTGTCTTACACACAGCTGATCCAGGTTCAATTTCTCCCTCCCTCTCAGAGAGGCCGGCAAGCTACTGACAGTTATCCCGCTCACACAGCAGAGCCTGGCTAGTTCCCCATGGCGTATTCAATATGTCAAAAACAGTAACAAGAAGTCTCACAATGGAGAAGTTACTGGTGCCCACTTGAGAAAATCGATGAACAACGGGAGGACAGTGCTACAGTGGACAGTGTGACGGTGCTATTTAAAACTCTTTGGCGTATACATAAAATTTAATAATTCAAATATATACTTTTAAAATTTATATGACTGTCTTTTTAGGAATAATATCTGGGTCTACATTCTCTCAACTTTACTTCTTTTTTCTTACTTTCTCTTTTATGTATCCATACTTATATGAACTGTATTATATAATATTCAATATTTAAATATTACTGTAAAATGCATTTGTTGATTTTCAATATACACCAGATATTCTAAGAGTACTGCATCGTTTAGCTTCTGAAAGTCTCATGGCAAATATTTAAAATATTGTGACGAATGTCATAAAATTAAATAAGTTCCCCAGTGGAAATTGGAATAGCATGATTTCAAGTGCAGTACTTGAATTGTGCAATTTAATATTTTAAATTGTGCAATTTAAGAATTGTAAAACGAGTTGTTAATCATTGTGTATTATAGCCATTTTGTAGATAACTTTTCAAAATTGCAGCATATTCAACAGTGCTATATTCTATCAGTTGTTTGACATAAATTTAACATTATACACATTTTTACTAATGTTCTATTTTTTCAATTTTATAGACAATGGTACAGAATATGACAATTTAATTGCTAGATATTCCAGACATATATTGAGTAGGTATTTTCAAGCAATTCATTTATTGACAATAGATGCTTAAAGTGCATTTCTGACATGTAAAAAAAATACCTCAAAATTGTAAAATAAGAACATGCAACCAAAATGAAATGAGTTTGGACAGCTGCAGAAATACCTTTCGAATGCATAGTTATTCTTCCTAAAATTAAGAAACTTTTTGATATTATAAAATAGGTCTATCAAATATTTATTACTTCACAGACATTGAGGTGAGGGCAAACGTTAAACAACTCTTTAATCAAGATCGAATTTCTACTACATATATAGGAATAAAATTAATTCTATTTGTTTCTGACTCTGCTTTTTCCCTTTTCCTTCTGAGTACTAACTTATCTTATACCATGCAGCTTATCTGTTATGTATTTTACTGTGATGCTATATAGAAATTATATATTTTTTTCATTTTGTTAGATTAAAGGCTTGCATTTTTGCAAGAATAAAAATATTGTATCTTGTGGTACATGTAAATTGCCTTTATCATAATATATTTAATATAATTTACTCTTAAAAGAAGAAATTTCACCATTCTAAGCAGCACAATAACAATTACCAAAACAATAACATGTTTTTCTAAAAAGAGCGCAAGTTATATATACTTATAGCAAGTACATGTATGTATGTACATATACATGAATGTGTGTGTGTGTGTGTGTGTGTGTGCATACCTAGTACTTTCTTGAGATTTAATAGTAGAGTTTTTCTGCAAAATAATGAATGCAGTTTTACCTGATTGTGAGTTTAATAGACTTCGGGCATATACCTGGGGACAGTATATGCTTAATTTATCTTGACTTGGAATTAAGGATATTCTTGATGAAGAAAAAAAAAATTTTTTTTCTTAATGTAAGTAATGTCATAGTGTCATTTTGTCTTTGAGAAATGTTTTCTTCATGCAGAAGTTTTTGTAAACGATTTTATATTTAGCAGTGGAATTTGGATGTAAAGCCAAATAATTAACATTTTAATAAATTTTCCATATGAGGCCGCAACTGATCTCAATTTTTGTGTAGTTGGAAAAACACACCATCAAAGAAATACTTTAGAAAAGATTCCTGTCAGGTCTGCAACCTACCTCATTGCATCCGCTCTTGTCTGAGAATTTCATTGGCAATAGTGTTTATATCATCATATACAAATATTTAACTATTGTACCAGAGGAAAGAGGTTTTGTTTCTTTAACTCAGAGGATTATAAATACATTATGTGTCAACTGAAACTTGAACTAACCATTATTCTGCACTAAAAGACTGGCAAACATCCTCCCATATAATGTTGAACACTGTCAATACTGGTATAATAACTTGACTCCATCCAAGAACCAGCATTGAGTAAGCTGCCTATGTGAAAATCAACCCAGTCAGTGATTTCACACCTCATTTTCTTCTAGTTTATGAAGACCTCTTGTGCTTATTTTTCCTTAAGAAAGTTCATGCTCAATTTTAGTAAGTTTAATAACATATATAAATACATGTTCTTGTTTTGTTTTAAAAGTCTGTAGAAATTTTCATTTCCTTCCATAATTGCCTGGGGGAAAATTGATACAGAAATCCTGAACTCTATTTTTCTTTTTCTTATTGCAATTTGTCTTCATTTGTCTTCTTTGTGATCACTCCATTTTTTAAAATCCAGCACAGAATGCATCCAATGTCCATCAGGAGGAAGGATAGGGCTTTCTCGATTTAAATACTGTCTGTAAATGCAATTTAGTTGTACCACTGAGTATTTATCAAAACCTATCTCTCCATTTCATTGTCCTTTGACTTCCAATATCACAGTTAAATTGAAATACCCCCATAGTACAAAACGAGGAATGTCTCTGTGTGTGTGTGTATGTGTGCGAGCACGCGTGTGTGGTGTCATTATCCTACTTCTGATATAGCAGTTAAATTGAAATGCCCCCATAGTACTAGATGAGAAATGCCTGACTGGTGTGTGTGTGTGTGTGTGTGTGTGTGTGTGTGTGTGTGTGTGTGTGAGTGTATGCACAAATTCCTCGTCGTCTCTACATGTGTGGAGGAATAGAAGGCACATGCTGATAAGAAGGCAGCCTGACTGAGCTGATAGTCTGCCCATGTCCAGTAGGATATTCCCAAGTGAAAGGAAATGGAGCTACTTGCAGCTGCTAAGGATCCTTAGAGCTTGAGAAAAAGTGCACCTCGCCCCACATTTTAAATCATGCGGCTTCATTTTGGGACCAAAAATTATTCTCTTAAATATTCTGGGTTTTGTTTTGAGGTCCCTTATCCCTTTCTTTCAAGAATGGCATTTGCCTGATCTTGTGATCTGCACCTAAAAATAATGTCACAGAGAGACGCCCACAGCTCATGTTTTGAAAGAGGTGCAGTGACAGGAAAGGGCAGTACTGATGATCCAAGGGACATTTGAATCCACGCCCAAAGCCCCTTTGTGAACCCTGAGGAAGCAGTTCTTCCTCCATGCTGCCATGTTTTGAGACTGGAATTTGAGGACCCAATAATTCTAGTCCAAACCTAGACCTAATATTCAAAGAGAAGAAAACAACCACATATACTCACAAATACTATACAAACCTTAGCCTGGTTCTCTACTTTTGAAATATATGGACTGGTGAGATAGTCGGTTTACTTAAACCCACTTTTTTTTTTTCTGACCTGGGTTTGAATCTCCAAATCCCAGATAGTCTTAAGCATCACCCAGAGTGACCCCTGACATTTGAGTCGCGAGAAAGATCTCAGGATTGCTAGTTGTGCCCTCCAAATCAAAAATAAATAAAATAGAATCACTGCTTATTTAAAGTGGATGTTTTATATGTCTGTATTGATACAACTGCAACCATTTACTCAATAAGATTCATTCCCTACAATAAATCATTCTAGCACAGTGGGTAGGGCGTTCGCCTTACAAGCGGCCAACATGGCCGACCCGAGTTCGATTCCTCCGCCCCTCTCGGAGAGCCCGGCAAGCTACCGAGAGTATTCGATATGCCAAACACAGTAACAACAAAGTCTCCAATGGAGACGTTACTGGGCCCGCTCGAGCATAAAATATTTATGTGAATAAAAACTTCTACATTTTAGACATGCGGGGCATCTATGACATAACCTAGGCTGTACCAATAACACAGATGACTTTTCATAAATAAAAAGTTCAATATAGCTATTTAGCTGCAATTCTAGTGTATTTTTCACTCATCCCCATGCACACTCACACACAGACCCTTCAAATAGATGTACCAGACAAACGAAATTAGGAATTGAAATGGAATCTGAGTGTTAATGCGATAATAACCTTCTGATAAGTAAAAAGATGTAGCTGAACTTAATTAAAAATGTAAAATCATTTAGGTGTTTCGAATATCTAAAAAACCGGGCATTTTTATGGATAATCAAGTGCTGGCATTTTGTATATAATTACCAAAGTGCATCTTGTACATTTTGAAAATAAAGTCATATTTGAATTTGGTTGAATTTATAGAATATTATTTTATTAAGGGACTGAAAAATGCTTAGGTTTGACAAAGTAAAACCTGGGAAACAATTTTAGTGTCTCTGATATGTATTTTCCTCTTGGCTATGGGTCCATAACTGTAATGTTCAAATATAATCTCGAATTGGAGGTCTTACCTTCACAATCTCCCACCAGAGGCCGAGAATTCTAATGAGACACATCAATGAAGCCGAGCTATCATTTCATAATAATAGCATTAACACTTATCAGATAATTAGAGTACACACTGGCTATATCAGAACCAATTTAAAGGAAGGAAATACTTTATCTCAAGAACTGCATAAAGATCAGCACTGTAAAGAGTATGGTATTGTATTATAGTATCGGAGAGTAGGAGGCTTTTTATCATCAGGCTTAATAGCCGTTTGAAGAGCTAGAAAGTTTCTTCCTAACTTTCATGTATTACTTCCTTGTTAAACCTCTGACTTCTGAAACTGGAGCAGTTATCTAAGCAATGACATTTTTAGTGATGGAGGAAAATCATCATAGCTGTGCGTAATTGTTAGGCAGAATCAACACGGCCTTGAACTTTATAGGTCATGATATCTCTGTAGCTTATGGGTATTGCTGCATTTTCAAAAAGATAACTGTGTCTCCCTTAGCATCGCCCCTTTTTTTTTTCCTATTTCGCGCTTGTGTGTAAGTTTACAAAGGTCAGATGCCAGTATGATCTAGAATAAGAGCTTTTGTGTCTGACTTTGAAAGGTTACTTTAGAGAAAATCTCATGAAACAGCAGTACCTTAACGTGCTGCAGGGAATGTGACTAAAGTCTTATTACTTCCTAATGGAGCTGCTAACACATTAGAGTCTAGCTTATTGGATGCCAGGATGTTTCTGAGGGATTTGCTCTTTACTTACTAAATGGAAATAAAGAGATATCTGAAGGTCATATTTATTCTTCTGAGGTCATGTCCACCCGAAAACAAAACACTGCGGAAATCAATTGAACTGTAGCAGTAAAGGCTGAATATCTCTTAATGATTTATGAGAATAAAATTTGGAAAGAAACATATTGGTATATGTGGAGGAAATGTCACAGACCTCATTTCCCTATTGACTATGATATCATACTTTATCTTCCAGAAATATTTGACTGGCTCCTTGTCCTATGAAACCAGAAACATTCTATTGTCACTGAAAGAAGACGTTCATAGACAAGCCATTAAGGAAACCTTTATGTTAAGTTTCTTTATTGATTCAGTTGGAAATATAAACTGAGTAATTATTGAATAAAGTGCATCAGAAACCAATACCAGATATTTAACTACATGACATAATAAGTACAATGGCATCAAAATGGGCATCCCATGCTTGAATAATATCTAATGACATTTTCTATTTTAGATTTAATAAAGCAATCATTTCTTTAAACATGTGTTTTTGAATTAGTCCTAACATTTTGAGACCTTTGACTTGAGCAGTTGTAGAGATTTGCTCAATAATGTGGATTATTGGGCTGGAGTGATAGCACAGCGCTTAGGGCATTTGCCTTGCATGCAGCCAACCCGGGTTCGATTCCCAGCATCCCATATGTTACCCCTAGCACTGCCAGGAGTAATTCCTGAGTGCAGAGCCAGGAGTGACCCCAAAAGAAAAAAAATGAGGATTCTTTTCTTTGTTTTTTTTTTTTAAACAGGAGAATAATGTAACCAGTAGGATGAACTAGGAATTGAATTGCATATCCAATTGTATGTTTAATTTTTTGGACACGATAAGAAAGACAAGATCTACTTTTCAGATTAATGTCTTCTGTTTTGATAGTATTAAGTGTTAGATAATGTCGGACAGACACACAAAGACAATATCGCACACGGAGAGCTTTTTGCAGAATATAGTTATGAAAGGTGTTTTATCTGTAATTTATAAAACATAAGTAATAATATGTGCTAGAATATTTTCTCTCTTTTCTACATAATTTTATTGAGGCATATTAGTAGTATATTTTATAAAAGACAAAGAAGATAACTCAGGAGTCAGAAAAACATTCTTGCATATTCAAGGCTCAAAGTTTCATCCTTGGCAGAGCATGGCCCTGAGCACCATTCAGTGTGACCCTGGAGTTTCCCAGTCCTGCCACTGAACATCCAAAAAATTTACTTGAACATGGCAGGAAATGGCCCTCAGACTCCATTGAGCATTGTTTGGTAAACTCATCACTCAAAAAGAATATCAGGGCTGGAGCGAGAGGACAGTGGGCAGGACAAATACCTTACAAATGGCATACCCAGTGTGTATCTCCAGTGCCCCATTTGGCCCCTTGAATCCTGCCAGCAGTGATTATTGAATGCACAATCAGGAGTAAACCCTGAATACCTTTCAGTGTGGCCCAAAAAGAAAAAAAGAAAAAGTACATATAAATTAAATAATATTTTTGAATAATCATTGTAAAAATATGGAAAAGACAGTTACAAATTATAATTCAAGTGGTTTTCTAGCTCATATTTTATTTTCATATATGCATTCACATGGATATTTACCAACATATGCCAATATATAAAATATAGTTTTTATATTTGTATATTTACCTTTTATATACTGCTCATTTTCTCTAAAATATGTAAATATCCTAACTTGTGTTTATTTTCTAAGCCATCGGATTAGTTGTTCTTTCTTTCTGGAATCATCAGATGAAGACTGAATTCCATGTACCATAGCATTTATAGTCAGGCAACACTTTTGACTGAGATAATGAAGTCAAACTGGAATTTTTCGGCGGGCCTTTTGGTGAGGTGGTGTTCAGGAATGATTCCTGGCTGTGCTCAGGATTGAACCCTGGCGAGGCTCAAGGAAACTAGTATGAGGATCAGAATTCTGTGCACAACTGGATATTGGGAACTTCACAGACAGTCAGGAAAGGCAGTTTATGGATCGTCTCCATCAGATCCTCGAGACAAGAGATGGAGAGATGGAGTACTCCCCTGCAATGTGTCCTGGCTTGGAGCCTATGCTGGTTCTCAGACTCCTTCCTTGAAGAACGTCTTCTATGTGAACAAAGCTCTTTACAAAGACAGTCATGCTTAAGGAAGCATCATTGCTTAAGCAATGACAGCTTAAGTATCCTGCCCGCCAACACAGAGAGACACAGACTTATGTGCTGAGACAACCACATGAGAACCGAGAAAAAAGCGAGCAAGTTGCAAACTGTGAGGGAAGCCTCCGCACAGCCTATGCCTGGGTTTCTGTCTTCAGGGTTCCAGAATTACTGTTAAGTATACAGTAAACAATTCACTTTGTCACTGGTATGTAAATGATAAAATAAACAATGTGGAAAACTTTATTCTTTTCTTTCTATTTTTTTCTCTTTTTTTTGTCTTTTTTTGATGTAGAAAACTTGGTATCATTTCATATAGATTTTGATGTAAAAAGTCCAAGACCATACTACATATAAAATATTTTAACTTTATTAATGACATCAGAAAACCTATTCCTTCCTATGGGTGAAATGATAGAAGTATTCTCATTATAATAAAGAAAAAAAAGTTAATATTACCATTTCTTTCAGTTTTTTTTTCTAGACAATCCTAATTCCAAAAAGAGTAAGGTAAATAGTAGAGATCCTCTCATTCACATTAGAAAACATTTGTTGATTGGGCTATTATAAGTTAGAAAAAAAATTGAAGTTTATATGAAATGTACTTTAATTTGTGGTCAAATATTAGACAAAACACATAGGTTCTTACAAGTGTTTAAAAGAATGCAGCCCAAACAAAACTGGGCTATAAATCTAATAAAACAAAATGTCACTCTCCATTATTGGGTGCTGTACTGACATCCTGCTGTTTTATTTCACTATCTCTAAACCAGCATGTTCTCACATCTTCAGCCAAAAGAAGAAAAAGAAAAAGAAAAGAGGTCACTCTGTCCTTTTGGATTCTGCACCCTCACAGATCATGAGCCATTTTCTTTGGCCCAGATGAGAGCTAAGCATATCACACTCATTTGGGATACACGGACCTGTATGAATTAAAATTGTCTCTATCGAAGGATGCAGATTTCTATCAAAATGGGATCTTCATTCTAGGATTGAAGATGGATCAGTCATTTATGAGCAGTGTTTGGGAACTTAGGGTATTACAAGTTTGAGCTAGCTTTGAAATTATTTGGGTTTCTTTAAGCAATTATGCCGTATTCTTTGTGCAGAGGATGATTTAAAAATAATCAGAATCTTTAGAGAGGAAGGAAGATTTAAATAGAAATCTTAGGAAATAGGTTCAAGAATACAGAAATACTAAAGCTACATTATTAACTCAGATGAGCATATTAAAAACAAAACTCGATCAAGGTGATTAATTATTGAAAAAACTCAAAAGAAAATCATATCTAATCATTAGCAGAGTACTATGTTCAAAATTCCACATTATTTGATCAAAATATTGATCAAAATTTTGTCAGATATATTAACAGACTTTGTGTTTGATATTTCAAATAACTTTTATGAGTAGAAGTCTGGCAAAGAAAAGAGAATCTTTTATAAATATAAGAAATATATTTCTTATATCACTCCGCTTAAGCACAGCGGTAGGGCGTTTGCCTTGCACACAGCCAACATAGCCGACCCGAGTTCTATTCCTCTGCCTCTTGGAGAGCCCGGCAAGCTACCGAGAGTATCTTGCCCGCACGGCAGAGACTGGCAAGCTCCCCGTGACGTATTCGATATGCCAAACACAGTAACAACAAAGTCTCCAATAGAGACGTTACTGGGCCCGCTCAAGCAAATCAATGAACAACGGGAGGGCAGTGACAGTGACAGTAACATTTCTTATATATATTTTTATATAAAAATATAAGAAATATTTCTCAGATTTGAGCTCTAGTACAGTGGGTAGGGCATTTGCCTTGCACGTGGCTGACACAGGATCAATCCCCAGCATCCCATATGATTTCCTGAGCACCACCAGGAGTAATTCCTGAGTGCAGAGCCAGGATTAAACCCTGTGCATCACTGGGTGTGAGTAAATAAATAAATAAATAGAAAAAGAAAAGAAATATTTCTCTATATTGTATATAGAGAAAAATGACTGAAATAATTTCACAAAAAGGACAAATCCAGATGTGTAGCATTCAAGAGGAATTTTCAGAAAGAATAATATCTAAAAAGAAAAAAATTCCAAATAAATTGATATCTTGTCTGGTTAATACCAGTATGACCAGTAATATATGTCAACTGAATAAATCTCCACTGTGAGATAAATGACAAAATACATATAGAATTTCAATATGTTAACCTCTAATGCTGACAAACCAAAAAAAAATCTGGCTATCTCAGCTGGCCCCACCAAGAAACGTTATTTTATCAACAAAAATGTATTGTCTCAAAACTATGAGAACCAAAATTATGAGATCTGATTTTTAACAAGTTTGGCTCCTTCCATAGTCTGTGAAAAATTTCTCCTCCATATCCTTGACCTAGTTTTTGGAGTTTGGCTTTGTAATGCTTGGTTTGTAGAAGCAATGATAGACTCTATGTGTCCACTGTCACATAATACCCTTTATTTATGTCCTGTTCCAAATTTATACTTTCTAAGAATAGGTGTCATGTTGGGTTAGCATCCATCACAAAATCCTCCTCTTATTCTACAACTTCTAAATTATCTCCAAATGATATCCCATTCAAGAGAGGCAAGGTGTTAAGTTAGCAACATGGATTTTCAAAGGACAAAATTCAACATACTATTCTTATTATGACCCTAAAATTATTGTCTTGTTTCAAAACTGAGAAGTAACATTATAAGTTTTCTTTTTAAAGAAACTGTCAGTATACCTCTAGGGGAAATATATTGGTGGCACAATCTTCTTAAATTATTTTGACATCACTAAGTGTCAAAGCTTGACTGTTAGCTGAAAAGAAAACTATATTGATTTATAAAATGAAATCATAAAATAAAAGGTGAGGGAATTTATAGTTCAATCTTTTGGTTACTGAATGAAAAGAAGATATTTGGTTTGGAAACATAACACAGTTAACAAAAATAATAAAAGTAGAATCTCAGGATTATTCACTTGTTCTCAGAGTAGTGAATGCAAGGCAATGTTTAAGTGAAGAGAAGGAACTTGAAACCACAGAACTTGTATGAGGTTTGGCAAGTTAGATTAAGTACACATACTTCTGGTACAAAAATGTATAAGAATCCAATCAAAGTGGTATTAAGTTTGAGGAAAATAGCTTTGAGATGTGACATACACATGCAATTTTCTATTGAAATTAAGTTGACATCTGAATCTGAAGATCTATGGCAAATTCTCTAAAGATGTCACTTAAAAGTCTCTCCAGGTTAACATGATGGATTGAATTTACCTGAAAAGGACACCTCACATTGATGCTGCGCTGTGCCCAGAGCCTCTTAATGACTATCCAAAGAATGATAGGCATCCTCACTAAAATCACAAAAATGTCTTCAGCCCAGACACTGTTACTATTCAAAAGAAAATATCCTTATGAAGCGGCATAGTTATTTCAGATTCAGAAAACAATATTGTAGAAAATTCTTTGCAAATCTTTAATTGTAGCCCCACATCTAGTGAAAAGTAGTAGTTTGGAAGTAAAAGCAAATTTCAAGAAGTGAACATTTACATATTTAGATTTCACACACATAAAGAAGCAAATGAAAAATATTAAAAATTTAGTTTTCCCATAACAAAACTTCTGGAATATTTCAAACATTGCTAAAATTAAAAATTTACCAATCCCAGGTCCACCTCCAATTATAATTTCATATTATAGATTTTCTTATATTATATATATATAACTATATAATTATTCAGAAATTCTGTGAAAGAGAGTTTCACAGGTCTTGAATTTCTTGGTAGAGGAGTTTGCTTGTAGAATTCATTGAATTGTGTAGGAAAATTTTATTGCACACCTGGAATAGTTATGCATTTTTTTCAGCTCTGAAAGTATTTATAGCTTACAGCTGTTTATTTAAATGAAATGTTGCTGTTTATTTAAATAAAATGTTTTGAAAAAAAGACAATTCAAACTATGCATTTGATATGATGATATATCTTTGAAAAGTATCACATTTTCTACATCTATCTCACGGCCTTGAGAGTTTGATTGGAGGGGCTGGAGTCATAGCACAGTGGGTAGGGCATTTGGCCTTTCACATGGCCTATTCTACTTCAATTCCTCCATCCCTTTTGGAGACCCTGGTATGTTACCAAGGTATCCCAACTGCATGCCAGAGCCTGGCAAGCTACACGTGACCAATTTGATATGCCAATAACATTAATAACAAATCTCACAATGGAGACATTACTGGTGCCTGCTCCAGCAAATCGATGAACAACGGGAGGACAGTGCCTCAGTGGGCAGCATTACAGTGCTGCCTCTAGGTCATAAAATTTCTATTTCTAAAAGACTAGTGAAGATTTACAGCACTATTCACAATAGCTAGGATTAGAAACAACCAACATGCTTAAGAGGAGATGACTGGATAAGGAAATTGTGGTTTATATACACAATAAAATATGACTCAGTTATAAGAAAAGATGTAATCTTGCAATTTACTGCTAGTAGATGTAACTTAAGAGTGAAATCTATCAAAAGAAAAGGGACAGGTGATACAGGATGACAATCTTACTTTGTCAGATAAAAGGAACCATGTATTACCATTGTATTAATATGTTTAAAGTTAACAATATTATATGCGAATTTGATCTCACTTTAGGTGTATTTATTTTAATAAAAACTCTGGAAGGAGAAATTAACAAATAGCGAGATGTCAGACAACGGAGCTTACCTAGAGATAGAGGAGTATGAATTGGAAATGGTTCTTGTTAGTGGGTGTGAGGTTGCAATAATATAAGCATGGAATTATCACTCACAATATTGTAAATCACAGTGCATCTATTAAAATATCACAAATCACAAATCACAAATCATCCTGTTATTCGTTGATTGCCTTGAGCAGGCCCCAGTAACGTCTCTTTCATCCTAGCCCTGAGATTATATTCAAGGCTCTTTAGGAGAATGAGACCCATCATTGTTACTGGTATTTGGCATATTGGGTACGCTGCGGGGAGTTTGCCAGACTCTGCCGTGTGGGCAGGCTACATTCGGTAACCTGCCAGTTTGTCCAAAGTAGGAATGAGATAATAAGATGTCATAATAAGATCTCGCGCGGCCGCATTTGCGGCCGCGCGATTCTGGGAGCTGGTTTTTATAGTCTCTGAGTCTTGGCCGTTGATGGGATTACACGGCGCCAGGCGGCCAGTTGGTGGGTGTGACCCCCGCCTACTGGAATTTGGAGGATCTGGGTGGAGGATGTTCGACCCAAATCCAAGTAGGCTTGGAGATCTCGGCCCCGGAACCCGCGTGACTTTGTCCCCCTGCCAGTACCTTCATGTGTGCTGAGAGTGGTCTCAGCATGTTGGTGGCTGGTCCTGGAGGTCTTTGGCTGCCGGAGCCCTGGTCGGGGCGGGGAGGAAAGCTCAACCTGCTCCCCTCCAAGGGGTTCTGGCGATGACAGCCATGCGCGGGGGCAGGAGACTGCACTGTCCTCTTCCGGGAGCTGCTCTATTAAAATAGGTAAAGAGAAAATGAAATAACAATAGTAAAGTAAAGTAAAGGCCGTTGTTCATCGATTTGCTCGAGCGGGCCCAGTAAAGTCTCCATTGGAGACTTTGTTGTTACTGTGTCTGGTATATCGAATACGTCACGGGGAGCTTGCCAGGCTCTGCCCTGAGGGCGAGATACATTCGGTAGCTTGCCAGGCTCTCCGAGAGGGGTGGAGGAATCGAACTCGGGTCGACCATGTTGGCTGCATGCAAGGCAAACGCCATACCACTGTGCTATTTTTCTATGCAAATATGTAAATCATAATTAGAATAGTTAACAGAGACTCTGGGGAAATGAGTACAGAAGGTTCAACCAAAGGGTCCTGCCCACAGGCAGAGGTGAGTGCCATCTAAGTAGCTGGTGCTGCCCTGTGGGTGCTCTTCATGGCTCCCTTGCATTGTCTTTGGTTTAGTAGAATTGGTGGGTAAAAGGAAATCAGTAATAGAAACCCTTCCATTATCTCAAGCCACACTGCTAGATCTAGACCCGAATCTTACTACAGATATCTCATTCTGAACTGCCTGCTTTGAATCACTTCATCTTATAGTACAATCATATTTTTGCATTCAAGAGCTTACTATGGTTCTGGTTTGAGTTCCTGCTTCAGAGTAGGAAGCACATGGTTCTAGTTTTACGAAGAAAGCAATAGACATTAATATCATTCTAACGAGCAACTTCACCCTGATATTTGTATTAAAACAATCTTACTCTACAAAACATGCCTCCATAAAATTAAGAAGGTAGAGATTGTATCAACAATCTTCTCAGACCATAATGCGCTGAAATTAGAAGTAAATCACACACAAAAACAGAAAACTAAATCAAACACCTGGAAATTAAACAGTGCACTATTGAACAACGAGTGGATTAGACAGGAAATCAAAGAGGAAATCAAAAGATTCCTAGAAACGAATGAAAATGAGAACACGAGTTACCAAAACTTATGGGACACAGCAAAGGCTGTGTTAAGAGGAAAGTTTATAGCTCTACAAGCATTCCTCAGGAAGGAGGAGCAAGCACACATAAGTAACCTAACCTCACAGCTTAAGAGCTTGGAGAAGGCCCAAAAAAAGGAGCACAACCCGAACAGGAGAAAGGAAATAATAAAACTCAGAGCAGAGATCAACGAGATGGAAACCCAAAAAACAATCCGAAAGATCAATGAAACCAAGAGCTGGTTCTTCGAGAAAATTAACAAGATCGATAAGCCTCTAGCAAAACTCACAAAGAAAGGGAGAGAGAAAACCCTAATAAACCGAATCAGAAATGAAAAGGGGGTCATTACAACAGAAACCACAGAAATTCAGAGGATCCTCAGGGAGTACTTTGAGAAGCTTTATGCCACGGAACATCAAAACCTCGAGGAAATGGATAAATTCCTAGACTCCTACAGACTCCCAAGGCTGAACCAAGAAGACCTGGAATACCTGAACAGACCTATCACCATCAAGGAAATTGAAATGGTAATAAAAAGTCTCCCCAAGCACAAAAGTCCTGGCCCGGATGGATTCACTAGTGAATTCTTCCAAATCTTTAAAGAGGACTTACTCCCAATGCTCTTTAAGCTTTTCCACGAAATTGAAATATCAAAAACACTTCCAAACAGTTTCTACGAAGCAAATATCACACTGATACCAAAAGCAGACAGAGATACCACAAAGAAAGAGAATTACAGGCCGATATCCCTGATGAACACAGATGCAAAGATCCTCAACAAACTACTAGCAAATAGAATCCAACTACTCATCAAAAAGATCATACACCATGACCAAGTAGGATTCATCCCAGGGATGCAAGGATGGTTTAACATTCGGAAATCAATCAACATAATCCACCATATCAACAAAAGAAAAGATAAAAAGCATACGATCATATCAATAGATGCAGAGAAAGCATTTGATAAGATCCAGCACCCCTTTATGATGAAAACCCTAGCCAAAATGGGTATAGAGGGGACCTTCCTCAACATAATTAAAGCCATCTACCACAAGCCTACAGCAAGCATCATCCTCAATGGGGAAAAACTGAGAGCCTTCCCTCTAAGATCAGGGACGAGACAGGGATGCCCACTCTCTCCACTGCTGTTCAATATAGTACTGGAAGTACTTGCAATAGCGATTAGGCAGGAAAAAGATATTAAGGGCATTCAGGTAGGAAAGGAAGAAATCAAGCTCTCACTATTCGCAGATGATATGATACTCTACTTAGAGAACCCAATAACTTCCACCAAAAAACTCCTAGAAACAATAGACTCGTATAGTAAAGTTGCAGGTTATAAAATCAATACCCAAAAGTCCATGGCTTTCCTATATGCAAACAGTGAGAGAGAAGAAAGCAACATGAAAAAAACAATCCCATTCACAATTGTGCCCCAGAAAATCAAGTACCTAGGAATCAGCTTAACTAAGGAAGTAAAGGACCTGTACAAAGAAAACTACAAAACGCTACTTCAGGAAATAAAAGAGGACATGAGGAAATGGAAAGATATCCCCTGCTCATGGGTCGGGAGACTTAACATTGTCAAAATGGCAATACTACCGAAAGCATTGTATAAATTCAATGCAATCCCTATAAGGATACCCATGACATTCTTCAAAGAAATGGAGCAAACACTCTTGAAATTTATATGGAACAATAAGCCCCCACGAATAGCTAAAGCAATTCTTGGGAAAAAGAAAATGGGAGGAATCAACCTCCCGAACTTCAAACTGTACTACAAAGCAGTAATAATTAAAACAGCATGGTACTGGAACAAAGGCAGAACTGCAGACCAATGGAACAGGGTTGAATACACTGACATCTCTCCTCAATCATATGCTCATCTAATCTTTGACAAAGGTGCAAGTAATGTGAAGTGGAGTAAGGAAAGCCTCTTTAATAAATTGTGTTGGCATCACTGGACGGCTACATGCAAAAAAATAGGCTCAGAACTCTGCCTAACACCATGTACAAAAGTAAGATCAAAATGGATTAAAGACCTCAACATCAGACCAGAAACCATAAGGTACATTGAAGATAAAGCTGGCAAAACCCTCCATGACATTGAAGCTAATGGTATCTTCAAAGATGCCACGCCACTGGCCGAGCAAGTGAAAACAGAGATAGATAAATGGGACTATCTTAAACTAAGAAGCTTCTGCACCTCCAAAGAAACAGTGACCAAAATACAAAGACAGTCTACAGAATGGGAAAGGATATTCACCGAATACACATCTGACAAGGGGTTGATATCCAGGATATACAAAATACTGGTTAAACTCCACAAGAAGAAAACATCCAACCCCATCCAAAAATGGGGCAATGAAATGAACAGAAACTTTCTCAAAGAAGAAATCCGAATGGCAAAAAAGCACATGAGAAAATGCTCTACATCATTAATCATCAGGGAGATGCAGATCAAAACCACAATGAGATACCATCTCACACCTCAGAGACTGGCCCACATTCAAAAGAACAAAAGCAACCGATGCTGGCGCGGATGTGGCGAGAAAGGGACACTCCTTCACTGTTGGTGGGAATGTCCACTGGTGCAGCCCTTCTGGAAAACAGTATGGACGATTCTCAAAAAATTAGAAATTGAGCTCCCATTTGACCCAGCAATACCACTCCTGGGAATATATCCCAGAGAGGCAAAAATGTATAGTCGAAGTGACATCTGCACTTGTTTGTTCATTGCAGCACTCTTTACAATAGCCAGAAACTGGAAGAAACCTGAATGCCCAAGAACAGATGACTGGTTAAAGAAACTTTGGTACATCTACACAATGGAGTACTATGTAGCTCTTAGAAAAGATGAAGTCATGAAATTTACATACAAGTGGTACAATATGGAAAGTATCATGCTAAGCGAAATGAGTCAGAAAGAGAGGGATAGACATAGAAAGATTGCATTCATCTGGGGGATATAAAGTAACAAAATATGAGATTAATACCCAAGAATAGCTGAGATCAGCACCAGGAGGATTACTTCATAACTTAGAGGCCAGCCGGGTATCCTAGAGGAAAGGGCAGTTCAGATAGAGAAGGGAGCACCAAATAAAGGATGTTTGGAGGATCCTCCCAGGAGGGGAGATGCATGTCGAAAGTAGACTATGGACTGAACATGTTTGCCACTCAATGCCTCTTTTGCATACCACAACACCCAAAAGGAGAGAGAGAACACAGGGGATTGCCCTGCCACAGAGACAGGGGGGATGTGGGTATGGGGGTGGGAGGGATATTATCCATGGTGGTGGAAAATGGGCACTGGTGGAGGGATGGGTATCTGATCATTGTATAATTGAAACCAAAGCACAAAAAATTGTAAATCTACAACTTTAAAAAAAAATAAAATAAAATAAAGGGGAAAAAAAAAAGAAATTAAATGTTAATGCTTTCTAAAAAAAAAAACAATCTTACTCTAAGTGAGATACATTCAGAATATAATTATGGCAAATGCAAATTAATACTTTATTGCTTTGGAGATATGAGGACTTATAAAAGGTAGCTGTATTTTCCCTAAGTTAAGTAACAGAGACTCAGAAATACTAGAGCACAATAATTAGTTTTTCATTTTATCTCCCCTTCTAATTGTCTTTGAAATTCCTTCTAACAATACGTTTCACCAGCCCTAGCAATCCTAAATAATCTCAAATCTATCCATCACAAAATGTTCCTAATTGCTCTCCAAGAAAAAAAAAACTCTTAAAATCTAAGCTGGAGTTATTTTAATTCATATTTTTCTTTTATCCAGTCAATGATGAAAGCAACATCTTTTATGCTTTAGAGATAACTAGTAGAAAGGCAAGTAACTGCATATCAGTCAATTGATAATTTCAGCTATTAGAGTTCTGTTTTCTTACTTCAAAGTTAAAAATTATTCTCTAAATTCTCTTTTATATGTGCTTTCTGTTGCTGTTTACGAGAGTTTTGATGCAAAAGCTATGAAAGATTCAGGTATAGTAATTACAGTTGTGAATCTGAACTATAAAATTGTCTATTTTATTATTGATAACTTAAAATATCGTTCATGATATCACTGATCATGTATCACTGATAAATCTTTTATGAAATATATAACTTTCATCAATTATTATGATGATTTTCTCTTTGTGAAATAATAACTACTTGGAATTTGCTAATTATTGTTTCCTTGACTGGGCTGGAGGGATAGCACAGTGGTAGGGCGTTTCCCTTGCAAGCAGCAAACATGGCCAACCCGAGTTAGATTCCTCCGCCCCTCTTGGAGAGCCCAACAAGCTACCGAAAGCATCTCACCCGCATTGCAAACCCTGGCAAGCTACTCGTGATGTATTCAATACAGTGCTAAACACAGTAACAAGTGTCACAATGGAGACATTACTGGACCCACTCGAGCAAATCTATGAACAACAGGAGGACAGTGACAGTGACAGTTTCTTTGACAATAATGTAAACGGAGAACATAATCTTATTTTTCTTTTGTTAATATATACATACTTTTTCACAACATACTAAAATTTGGATGTGTTGGAACAATTATTTGCTTAATCATGTGTTTGGTGAAAAAAAAAAAACTGCTTCTAAAGTTTTAAATTAGGAATCAGTCTTCTTTCCCAGATAGAGTCTGATCAGAAGTACCCATTTGTGCCTTTTGCTGTTAATTGGATTAAACTAAATGTTCTACTTTGTCTTTGTCTCAAAATGTTAACTCTGTCTTCCAGCTGTAGGGGAAAGTCTATTAAAATGCAGGAACCAATTTTCAGAAAAATCGATCAGCCAATGGCATTTTGTAGCTAGTGGTAACTTTCTGCATCTCTGTTTTGTTGCATTCTCACCTAGATTAGTGTTTCACGTTTACTTTAGGTTGTATCCCCAGGTGAGAGAGTGAAACACAGACAGGCAGGCACAGCCTCTGGACACAAGCAGAGTATTTTTTTAAAACTTTAATAGATTTTTTATGACAACCACTATTTTGTACACAGAGTTGGTAGTTAATTTCAATAAATATTCCATATTTGGATGTCACTTAGCAGACTTCCATGACTGCACAGCTATTATTTATAACTGTTCAGCGACTATTTTATCTACCTAATTCAACTCTCATGATAATAATTCAAATTGTTTATTATTTCCCACTTAGAGATTTTGGGTTTTTATGTTTGTTTGTTTGTTTGTTTGTTTGTGTCTTTTGTTTTGGGGTCATACCTGGCAGTTCTCTAGGATTGACTCCAGGTCTATGCTCATGGATCACTATGGGCGGGTTCCCAGAGACCATATGGAGTTCCGGGAATCAAACCAGTGTTGGCCTGTGAAAAACAAGTACCCACCCTTCTGTAATATTGTTTATGCCTGGGAGTATTTCTTTGTAGTTAAAAATATAACATAATTTTCATTAGAATTATCAAGATATTGGTTAAAGTGGTGAAAATAAAAACAAATTAAGGTTTCCTCTAATTGTTTGATAATGACAACGGATTTATTCTGCATATACATAATCTAAGACAATAGACATGAGAATGGAAGTCAGGAGCTCGAAGACTCATACAATCTCTCTGCAGATAATATACTACTTCTGGAAAATAAATAATCACAAATAATATCATCCCAAAGCATATTGGAAAACACCTTTAGACTTTTATATAAGCTCCAAAGAGAATAGCAAATTGGATTGCATGGCTGGGCATATTTCTAGTAGCATTTGATTTTACCAACACAGAAAAACACCTGTTTACTCAGTCATGATTTGAATATCAGAGTATCCGTGGACAGCTTAATACAAATCCATTTAAGAACTCTATTGACAGAATTTCCCAGTAGAAAAGTTGCTCAAATACCAAATCAGTCGAGCAGCGATTACATTCCTGGGCCTGAACTGGAAAAGAAACAGAAGCTCTGAATTATTCAAAGGTAGAGTAAAAGAAAAGCTCCCAGTGAAAGGTAACCGCAAGCACATGGTCAGTTTTCATTCAACCATCATAAAAAGTAGCCACAAATCTTGGACGGGCATGCTTAGAACTGTCTGATAGACTAAAATCAAGACTCATAATAATGATATAAGAGCAAACTGACAAATAAGAAGGAATGATGGAGAAGCCTATCATTAAAATTTGTCGTATTAAAATACCTGATCTCGAATCCAAATATGTTGCAGCTTCTTTTTTCTACTATGACCTTTTCTTTTTTTGTTTGGATCACTGCAGGCTGTACTCAGAGCTAATTCCTGGCTCTGTGCTCAGGTGTCGCTTCCTGCTGTGCTTGAGAAACTGTATATGGTGCTGGTGCTGGGAACTTTTTGTCCACAGGCAAGGCAATCACCTTAACCTCTCTGGTCCATATCTTCATTTCTTCAGTATCTGATTTACTTTCACATGGTTATCCTGATCACCGTTTGCTTATTGTGATTGTTTGATTATATTATTATGGGTTTGATTTGCCCTAATATTACATGATTATAATTGTCTTTCATAATGCATTTGACTAATGCATTTTAATATTTTTACTGTGCTCAAGCTATTGATTGTTTGGCATGTGCAAAAGCAGAAAAGGGTCAATTTATGTAATCACTGGAGCGATAGCACAGCGGTAGGGCGTTTGCCTTGCACGCAGCCAACATGGCCAACCCGAGTTCGATTCCTCCGCCCCTCTCGGAGAGCCCGGCAAGCTACCGAGAGTATCTCGCCCGCACGGCAGAGCCTGGCAAGCCACCCGTGATGTATCGATATGCCAAACACAGTAACAACAAAATCTCCAATGGAGACGTTACTGGGCCCGCTCGAGCAAATCGACGAACGACGGGAGGGCCTTTACCTCTATACCTAATTTTATGTATTTAATTATTCGTAATTCAGGTATACTTCCATAACAAAAACAAATACACTTAAAATTCTAACAGATCTAAATATTTAACATATACAGTTCGAATTAATATTTTTAAATTAGAATATTTTTAAAGAATTAAATTTGATTGTTATTTATTCATTGCCCTAATCTAACCAAAATACACCAAAAACCCCAGATATGTTAGATACAAATAAGGTATTGAATAGGAAGACAAACATCATTAACCTTTAAATACTATGAAAAATTAAAAACAAGGATATTCATTAGAGAGGTAGGGTAATTTATTTTGCAGAAGTATCCCCCAAAGTTTTGGGAAATGAATGACATAAAGAATACAAAGAAAATTTACAGTTTTCATTTAAATTTCTATCCTTTTCAATTAAAGTCCAATAATGATATTTAAAATTTTAATTTCCTTTTGATTAATTTAGGTCTGAAATAACACTGAAATTGCAAAACATAACACCCAAAAGGAGGGGTGAGAAAGAGAAGGAGAGAGAGAGAGAGAGGGAGAGAGAGAGAGGGAGAGAGAGAGAGAGGGAGAAAGAAAAAAGAAAGAGAGAGAGGAAAGAAGGAAGGAAGGAAGGAAGGAAGGAAGGAAGGAAGGAAGGAAGGAAGGAAGGAAGGAAGGAAGGAAGGAAGGAGGGAGGGAGGGAGGGAGGGAGAAATAACAAAAGTGGGAAAGAAAGAAAGATGGAAAGAAAGAAAGAAAGAAAGAAAGAAAGAAAGAAAGAAAGAAAGAAAGAAAGAAAGAAAGAAAGAAGGAAAGAAGGAAGGAAGGAAGGAAGGAAGGAAGGAAGGAAGGAAGGAAGGAGAAATAACAAAAGTGGGAAAGAAAGAAAGATGGAAAGAAAGAAAGAAAGAAAGAAAGAAAGAAAGAAAGAAAAAAGGAAGGAAGGAGAGAGAGAGAAAAAAGGAAGGAAGGGAGAAGAAAGAACGAAAGTGGGAAAGAAAGAAAGAAAGAGAAAGAAAGGAGAAAGAGAAAGAAGGAAAGAGAAAGAGAGAAAGAACGAGAGAGAGAAAGGAAAGAAAAGTGCCTACCACAGAGACAGGTGGGGGATTGTGGGAGGAAACTGTTGACTTTGATGGTTGAAAATATTACACTGGTGAAGGGATGGGTATTGGAACTTTATACAAGTGAAAGCGGGCATAAACAAGCTTGTAACGGTGAACTGTGTATCTCACTGTAATTTAATTAAAAAAATTTAAAAAGCACTAAAAATGTGGGATATTTCAAGTAAATGCTAAGTAAAATCTAGGATTAATTCTTCTAACTATATACATAGCCAAGAATACTGGTATGTAATATCACATATTTAAACGTAGCATTGTAGCACTGTTGTCCCTTTTGTTCATCGATTTTGCTTGAGCGGGCACCAGTAACATCTCACAACAAATTGTGAGACTTGTTTTTACTGTTTTTGGCATATTGAATACGTCACGGGGAGCTTGCCAGGCTTTGCTGCATAGGCTAGATACTCTCCGTAGCTTGCCGGGCTCTCTGAGAGGGGCAGAGGAATCGGCCACGTGCAAGGCAAATGCACCACTTGCTATGCTATTGCTCCAGCCCTATATATTCAAATATTAAAAAAATGAAACTTAATAATACAATTTATCTAAGCATAGAAACATTTCCATATTTCTCTACAAAAGATCTTAAACAACATACTTAGAAATACATTAGACAGGAACAGTAGTTAGCATACAAAGATTTTAAACGAAAAACCACACTGGTAAATGAAGAGGTTACATCCCTCCTATTTTGATAGAAAAAACAATAGTTTTTATTAATGAAGGAATATATGCAGTGACAAAATAACAAGCTACTAGATAACATGCATGCCCAGAGGTTTTTTTTTTTTTTATTGCTACTTGAATTGGCAGGATTAAAACTCACCATAGCTGAAAGAAAATAGAGCAATAATGATTGATGGAAAGTTCACTACAGCTTTTCAGAGAAACACTCGCTTGGAAAATTATGGGCAAGGACAGAATAAGTGTCTCCAAAACTCTTCCTCCCACCCCAGCTTTTCTGTTCGCTTTTTTTTTTTGTTTTCTAATTTAATCCTTAGGTCAGTTCCACAGTGTCTCTGTAGGGAATTGCTACCTAGCAATGCATTTCTGAATGGACCTCATTAAATTACATAGAAGCTAAAATATATCCATAAATATTCCTCCAGATATAGAATTCTAATTTACCAAACTGCCCTGAAGATTTGAAATGGAGATTGGATCAGCATCTCAATGACCTATCAGGAAGTTGGCAATATGTCTGAGACTTCACCCACTCCAATTCTCTGCCATGTAGCTGTCAAGAATTCATTTATTCTTGAAAATAAAGCAGCCCAGATTAAAATATCAACTTTGTCACTTACTAAACATAGGACCTTGAACAAAGATGACATATAATAGTCAATATCTCAATTCTCTAAATTCCAGGTACATCATCAACTGACAAAAATAACCTTGCTATTGCAAATGTATGTTAAAAGCACAATGAAGACTAAATGTAGTAATCAATGACAGAACTATAAGCTGCAACTATGAGTTAGCAGGGAGAAGAGGGCAAATATTGATAAGAAGAAAAGATTTTATAATGACAGAAAATAAAAAAAGAAAACAAAAACAAAGTTAAAGAAATAATAAAGATATTTTTACTGAAATTAGTACAAGGTAAGAAAAAATTTTGAAGAGGTTGAATGGGGGAGAAAATACACTCCCCCCACCCCGAAAACTGACATACAAGAAATTTTGTAGAAACAGAGCTTAAGATAGGTATTTATATGCATATAGGCGATGAACAACGGGAGGACCGTGACCGTGACCAAATAGTTTATTACACATAGATATTAGAGTGGAGAAATTAAATCGGAATTAAACTGGCATCTGCCAAAACTTTCTATCTAGAAACATTTTCAGCTACTTGAACTAGAGGTTCTTGCACCAAGTTATCATTTTACAGTGGTACAAAAAAAATCTGTCTATTCATGGCTAAGAGATCAATTTTTTCTCAAGATGATGTAATACAAGATATACTTTCTGTAATCAAACTTTCCACAGGGAATCCTGAAAACAAAGAGTGTACAAGTCTTGAAAAAAATAATTAGGTTGCTGAAGTAATTTAAAATGCAAACAAACCCTGTTAAAATGTTTTTAGTTTTTAAATGACAATGATTAACTTGAAATGATTTTTTAAATAAAAATAAAATGATTTATCAAACAAAAATAAGATGCACATAAAATTACTCATTAATTTAAATATGCTAAACCCTAGGGAAAATGGTTTGTGTTCTTCATATAAATTGGGAATTTTTTAAAAAGGCTAAAATTATTCATCAATATGTTTGGATATCTGGTCTTTTTCAAGTTAGCCATCAGGATTTAACTTAACTAGACAAAGTATTTTTATTTCCTAAAATCGTGGTTTATCAACTGATAATTCATTTTAGATACAAATAAAATGTACAAGTAAAAGAAAAATTTGAAATAATTATTGAGAATGACAAAATCAAGAGATTACTTCATCAGTAAAAAATGAAACCAGAGTCAATGAGATCACTGATTCAAAATTTGTGCTAGCTTCTAGTAAAACCATTTAAAATGTTTCAGAAAATTCTTTAAAGTCATATATCCATTTTCGCTAATTTGGTTTAACCCTAGCTACCCCAATTTGATTTGAGTTGTAAGTATTATATTACTTATACTACTCACACTGCATATTAATCACATAAGACAAAAAGATCTGGTCTCAGGTCTACATAACTGGAACATGTAGAATGTATTTAAGTGGCTTAGACTTTAATTGTATCAAACTACTCTATTTCTTATTTTTAATTTTCTGTGAATTTAAAATACTTAGGTTTTATATCATTCAGTTGATCCAAGAAACGAATTTTGAATTTTATGATAACTTAAGGTCACCTTTTATTTAATCCATAATAGAAACAAGTCAAAACATAGAATTACTATTTTTTAAAAATTTTTATTAGAGAAACACCATGAGGTACAGTTGTAGACTTAAAAATTTTTGTGCTTGGTTTTCAGTTATACAATGATCAAGTACCCATCTCTCCACCAGTGCCCATTTTCCACCACCACGGGTCCCAGTATCCCTCCCAAGCCCCGTCCCCCCCATCTCACCCTGCCTCTGTGGTAGGGCATTCCCTTTTGTTCTCTCTCTCCTTTTGGGTGTTGTGGTTTGCAAAAGAAAGAGGCATTGAGTGGCAAACATGTTTGGTCTATAGTCTACTTTCAGCATGCTTCTCCCAGCCTGGGAGAATCCTCTCAACATCCTTTATTTGGTGCTCCCTTCTCTATCTGAGCTCCCTTTTCCCCTTGCATGTGTGGCTGGCCTCCAAGCCATGGAGCAAAATTCTTGGTACTAATCTTGGCCACTCTTGGGTGTTAGTCTCCTATTTTGTTACTTTATATTCCCCAGAAGAATGCAATCTTTCTATGTCAATCCCTCTCTTTCTGACTCATTTCGCTTAACATGATACTTTCCATGTAGTACCACTTGTATGTAAATTTCATGACTTCATCTTTTCTAACAGCTACATAGTACTCCATTGTGTAGATGTACCAAAGTTTCTTTAACCAGTCATCTGTTCCTGGGCACTCAGCTTTTTTCCAGATTCTGACTATTGTAAAGAGTGCTGCAATGAACAAACAAGTGCAGATGTCACATACTTTTTTGCCTCTTTGGAATATATTCCCAGGACTGGTATTGCTAGGTCAAATGGGAGCTCAATTTCTAATTTTTTGAGAATCGTTTTCCAAAATGGCTGAACCAGCAGTGAAGGAAGGTTCCATTCTTGCCACATATGCGCCAGCACAGGTTGCTTTTGTTCTTTTGGATGTGGGCCAGTCTCTGTGGTGTGAAATGATATCTCATTGCAAAACATAGAATTTTAAACAAATTGTATTTAAAGGAGAACTGGCTCTGTTTTATTTATTTAGGTTTTGCTGGATTTTAAAGTTTGCTTAATTGGGAAAAATTAATATTACTTTAATATTACTTTAATTGCCTGATGTTTTCCTTGTATGAAATTCCTATGTTGGGATTCTACTAAGACTTTGTGTTTTTTTTTGCTTCTTAATATGCCTCTTTTCAATTCCTTTTTTTAGGCATAATACTAATGAGAAAAGTGCTCCAAATCAATGATTCTTGCACGATGTGTGTTAGTATAAATTATATAGATTTACTTTGCATATCAATTTTAGAGGCAGTCCTTTAAGTGTGCTTTACCATTGAAAATATTAGTGTGCTCGCATTTCCATATTGAGAACTGGGAAAGTTTCTATTTATTCCCTATTTCAGATTTCTCATATACAACCAGTTGCATAATACAGCAAAAAGTATTAAATGAAAGCAAAAAATAAAGTTAAAAAATCCCTGATTCCAACCTGAGCCAATATTTTCTCCTGATTTAGTAATCCAGAAATCATTTACATTCTCTTTGTACTAGATTTTATTTTATTTAATTTTTATTTATTTTTTTATTATAAATAAAAATTTATTTATAATAAAGGACTAGAGCCATAGAACAGCGGTAGGGCGTTCGCCTTACAAGCGGCCAACATGGCCGACCCGAGTTCGATTCCTCCGCCCCTCTCGGAGAGCTGGGCAAGCTACCGAGAGTATTCGATATGCCAGACACAGTAACAACAAAGTCTCCAATGGAGAAGTTACTCGGCCCGCTCAAGCAAATCGACGATCAACGAGAGGGCCTTTACCTTTACCTATTTTTTTATTAGTGAGACATCATGAGGTACAGTTGCAGACTTAAAAATTTTTGTGCTTGGGTTTCAGTTATACAATGATCAAACACCCATCCCTCCACCAGTGCCCATTTCCCACCACCACGGATCCCAGTATCCCTCCCAACCCCCAGCCCCTTCATCCACCCCTGCCTCTGTGGCAGGGTATTCCCTTTTGTTCTCTCTTTCTTATTGGGTGTTGTGGTTTGCAAAAGAGGCAATGAGTGACAATCATGTTTGGTCTAGATTTTTTGTCAATGCATAATTTTGATTTTTATAATGATCGTTTATTTTATTTTTAGTACATGCCCTGTAATAAAACTTCACTAATTTTTCAGTTCTATATAACTAAGATCCTTAGACAAGAATTCTGTAATTTAATTTTTCCTGCATCATAAATTATGAAATGCTATTTAAATAACATACAAGAATACCCAGGGTAATTTATAAAATAAACAAATCAACAGAAATTCCACTCAATTTTAGTTTTAGAGGAGATAATTTTAAAAACACTGCTGATTTGTACGACCTTAAGGAAATACATTTAGAAAAGAACTATGTCTCAAAACACAACAAAATCACAACCCTGGTTCTTGGAATGAAACGTATTGGGTAGGAGAGATAGTCCAACAGCTAAGGTGCTGACTCGTCCTCCATCAGTTGGCCTAGGGTATTCTTGCCACCATATATTATTCTTCCAATCCCACCCGGGGCGATTCCTGGGCTCAGAGCCAAGAGCACAGTCAAATATGTCTAATACCAACCACACCAAGAAAGCATACGAAAACCAAAAATAATCATACTAATAATTTTAAAAGTTCTGTTGTAGATTAAATTGATAGGAAGCTGTGCTTTAGACAATGGTGAAAGAACAAGGAGGAAAGATGATTCTGGACCCCAGGGAACTATAGCAGTTGTTATTGCGTAAATCAGATTGAAATTAGTGAGCGAACCTGATGCCAGAAATGTGTGAGATTGCATTGAATGCTGAGTCATAAAGGATATTTCCCTTTACACTTGGCAATATTATGGTGCTTCCTAACAAAGCAGTGGAATAAAGCCTCATCCTATGGAGCTAGAACACTAGCTAGAACCGTACATAGTGTTCGGTTGCCTTCTGGTGTTCAGTCTGATGCATCAGACACTCATAGGAGTGATCCCTAAATTTAGAGCCAGGAGTAATCCCAGATCACCGTCAGGTGTGACTCCCAAACAAATACAACAGAAATTCATCCTACTGCACAGCTTCTTCCAGAGAAAAAAGGTAAAAGTCTCAGCTAGAGTTAAAATAGGCATAAGGGACAGCTGTCCAGTGAAGCAAATTTACCAAACACTGGTTAAATTAGACAAAATAGACCAGCAGCCAAAATGGTTCAGGGAAGGAGATAGGAAAGAAAGTCCTCCTCAAATTTTCAGCGTTTAGTCTGCAAATGTGGAGAAATGCTTAAAATGAGAGGTCATAAGACCCTGACAAAACCTTATTTGTAGATATTTGTGAGGAAAAATGCCTATAAATAATATAAACTGAGACAGACCATTGACTAAACCACATGTTTATAGTGTCTATTACATTGTATGAGAGAAAGAGCTATAAATGAATACGTTTATTCTAAATTGGCGACAGAAGAAGTGCACATTTTTAATCGCAGTCAGAGTTCCATTATTCTCCTCACCCATTTTCAGATGCCTAAATGTTGGATTTATTCCTGATAATTGTAATAAGTTTTGTCTCAATAGTAATAGATTACCAGTTAAAATGACTGTTCCCAGAAGAAGCTCTGGTGAAAAAAATAAATGAGTAATCAAAAAAAACAACAGAGTGACTTATTAAATTATAATTTACTTGAAATATTGATGTTTTAGTTTGTAGAAAAATAGTGATTAATTTCTAAAGAATATGTGATTTACTGATTTAACTAAGATTGATGCTTTAGGATATATAATATTTAGAATTCTGTGGAATTACTTTATTTCTTTACATCTTATTATCCTCAAACATAAAATTGTTACATATAGAGTCTATAATTAGTATTAAATTAATAATGCATTTCAAGTACTGGGTAAAGTACTGATATAGAAGTTACTCAATATGAAGTTAATATCAATGTCCATATTGATGGTTTTTTAGATAATGGTTTTCTAAGAAAAATACATGATATTAACTTTAAGAAAACATTTTAACTGAAAGATAACCCACGCACATAACATGTTAATTGCTTTATTTTAGATGCTTAAAATAATATCAAGCTCACAATTTTGGGCTCAGTACAATTTTTAATGAGCATATAAGAAAGTGTATTTCATGTCTGAATAGTTAAAAGATGATGCAAAAATGTGTTCAAATTGTCCTGAACATTCAGGTATGCGTACCATAAATATTTTTCAGAAGTGATTAGGTGAGATCAGTCTTTCAACCATGGAGACAAGTATTTCAAAAGAGCATTTCTTCTGTTTTCAATTCTTCAGAAATGTTCAATGTGGCATAACTTAATTTTTCACTTTATAGACTAGAAGGTGATTTATCTTCCTAAACAGTAATTTTTATTTCTTCTTTTCTTTTTTCTTTATAAGAAAGAAGCAGGTTTCATAAGTGTTCTAGAATATCAGGAACATCCAAATAATACAATGGTTGTTATATTTAAATTATTTCCCATTTTGAGTTGGGACCTATGACAATAAATATGTTTGATTAAAACAGTCTAGGAAATATAAATTTTTCAAGAACAAAAGGCATAAAGTTCCCCTTCTATATTTTCTTCTGATGCTGAGTACAAAATTGGTTTCGGAGAGAAAATGCTGACATTAAGCAAGCATCTGACTTGGCAACTGATTTCAACATATTTCTATGTGATTCCGTGAAATGTATTAGAAGAGGAACACTTTAGACCCTAAGAGACTGTTTTTCTGTTCCGAGGGAAAACTGAAAATAAAAAATTAATAATTTCTCTCTAATTCTTATTTTTTACATAAAAACATGGGTTTAAAGAAGCAAGTTTCTGAGCTTTCTCTACTCCTCAATAAATGAAAAAACACTGTTTGCCTTTGTTCTTAAGTCAAAGAACAAATTAAAATAGCATACCTCAACTCTTTCATATATAGTAGTCATATCTATAAAGACAACTTACAAGACTCACGGTGCGTACCAGAAACTATGATAGTACAAAATCATATTTTGTAAGATTCTTTTCCTATATGTATATGCCTAAGACAAAGTTTAGCTCATGCCAGGTCTGGAATGATAGCACAGCGGGTAGGGCATTTGCCTTGCATGCGGCCTGCCCAGGTTTGATTCCCAGCATCCCATATGGTCCCCCGAGCTCCGCCAGGAGTAATTCCTGAGTGCAGAGCCAGGAGTAATCCCTGTGCATCGTTGGGTATGACCCAAAAAGGAAAATAAATAAATAAATAAATAAATAATAAAGTTTAGTTCATACAATATCAACAATGGGGTGGAGCGATAGCACAGCGGTAGGGCATTTGCCTTACAAGCGGCCAACATGGCCCACCAGAGTTCGATTCCTCCACCCCTCTCGGAGAGCCCAGCAAGCTACCGAGAGTATCTCGCCCACATGGCAGAGCCTGGCAAGCTACCTGTGACTTATTCAATATGCCAAACACAGTAACAACAAGTCTCATGATGGAGACGTTACTGGGCCCGCTCGAGAGCAAATAGATGAACAACGGGAGGACTGTGAGTATAAACAATAATATATTACTTATATAACTAGTAAAATCAAGCAACTATAATAATTATGAAAATTTTAATAAAATTATATGGTTATGGCCTCTCTTCTTTGTTTTCTATTTTAATGTCTTATACACAATACTTTCGGATTGGTTTGCATCCAGGCATTTATTGATGAATTACTTGTTCAGAAAACTGCTAGTAATAAAACTCAGAAGTATTTAAGATACAGAATATCTATTAACGATCATATGCATATTAATAAAGACGATTGCAAAAACACCTTAACACTTCTACACAGTTTGGTTTTGCTTATCTTGTGCATCAGAATGAGACTGTGCCAAATTTTATAATAAAATCAATAAACTCAAAACCCATGGCATTAAATTGCTTTTAAGAAAGCCATTATGAGACTTGGGAAGCACAATAGGTGCTGTCTTTAAATGACCTCCAGATCCGTTCCAATTTTACAGAATCCAAGTATTTAAGTGGCTTAACTATTCATTATCGCTTGTAACTTTGGATAAATTGCTTAACCTCTTTGTACCTCAGTATCTGTGGTTTTAAAGGGAGAATGGTAAAACTCTGTCTCATGTGGACTTGAGAATTAAATTCAGTAATATGTTTGAATCATTAGCCTGGCCTCAAATGGGGAATCCTTGAAAATGATAACCAATATTTTATGAAAATGATATCATATCACATATTTTTATTTAGAGATGCATCTTTTTCCTCATGCATAGCTGACAAAGTTTTAGGTTAATAGATACAGGCAATACATCTCTCTAATAATGTCAATATAATTTTACTGAAAAAAATCAATAAACTTCCTATTTAACATTCGCAGTTGATTTTGCTTTATTTTGTCATTATAAATCACTACCATAGAAAGTTGTGTGCTCAACGTTAAATAATACATTTCACCAGTAGGATTCATTCTTGCTTTAAATACCTTGGTATTCAAGAACAAATACTTTGAGTTTCACAGATATCTGCATTTTGTTTTATCAAAGCATAGCAATTAACAGCTGCATTGCTGTATATATTATTCTCTAGGCTTATTTGATCTGCCATTTGACCCAGCTATAGAACTCCTGGGAATATATCCCAGAGAGGCAAAAAGGTATAGTCGAAGTGACATCTGCAATTGTTTGTTCATTGCAGCACTCTTTACAATAGCCAGAATCTGGACAAAACCTGAGTGCCCAAGAACAGATGACTGGTTAAAGAAACTTTGGTACATTTAAACAATGGAGTACTATGTAGCTGTTAGAAAAGATGAAGTCATGAAATTTACATACAAGTGGTACTACATGGAAAGTATCATGTTAAGCGAAATGAGTCAGAAAGAGCGGGATAAACACAGAAAGATTGCATTCATCTGGGGAACATAAAGCAACAAAAAGGGAGAGTAACACCCAGGAATGGCTGAGATTAGTACCAGGAATTTTGCTCCATGAATGGAAGGCCAGCCACAGGCTCTAGGTGAAAAGGAAGCTCAGATAGAGAAGAGAGCACCAAATAAAGGGTGTTGTGAGGACCCTCCCAGGGTGGGAGAATCACGCTGAAAGTAGTCTATAGACCAAACATGATTGCCACTCAATGCCTCTCTTGCAAAACACAGTACCCAAAAGAAGAGAGAGAGAACAAGGGGGAATACCCTGCCACAGAGGCAGGATGGGACGGGCGGGGGGGGGGATGAGGGTTGGGGGGTATGCTGGGACCCGTGGGGATGGATGACGGGCACTGGTGGAGGGATGGGCACTTGATCATTGTATAACTGAAACCCAAGCACAAAATTTGTAAGCCTATAACTGTACCTCATGGTTTTTCACTAATAAAAAAAGAAAAAAAAAATATAAAAAATAAATAAATAAATATTTAAATAGTAAAAAAATAAAAAAAATAAAATATATTAAATACATTTCCGCTAGTATATCCAAAGATGTCCGAATTTTCTTTGCTCTATTAAAAGCATCAAAGTAGTATCAACAAAGAGGTCAATGCAGAGTTAGTATTCTATAATTGCAACAAAGAGATTATTGAGATATAAGATTTTATAAGTTAAAAGACAAATATTACAAAATAGACATTACAAAAGAGTAATACAAAATAGACATTGAACATATAAATATAATTCTATGTCATCAGGTCTAGCCAAAAAATGCAAGAAAGTAAACTGAACAAAAACATTTTTTCTTAACATCCTCAATGATTTAATTAATGAGATTTTGTACTGGTTAAACTCCACAAGAAGAAAACATCCAACCTCATCCAAAAATGGGGCAATGAAATGAACAGAAACTTTCTCAAAGAAGAAATCCGAATGGCAAAAAAAGCACATGAGAAAATGCTCTACATCATTAATCATCAGGGAGATGCAGATCAAAATCACAATGAGATACCATCTCACACCTCAGAGACTGGCCCACATTCAAAAGAACAAAAGCAACCGATGCTGGCGCGGATGTGGCGAGAAAGGGACACTCCTTCACTGTTGGTGGGAATGTCCACTGGTTCAGCCCTTCTGGAAAACAGTATGGACGATTCTCAAAAAATTAGAAATTGAGCTCCCATTTGGCCCAGCAATACCACTCCTGGGAATATATCCCAGAGAGGCAAAAATGTATAGTCGAAGTGACATCTGCACTTGTTTGTTCATTGCAGCACTCTTTACAATAGCCAGAAACTGGAAGAAACCTGAATGCCCAAGAACAGATGACTGGTTAAAGAAACTTTGGTACATCTATACAATGGAGTTCTATGTAGCTGTTAGAAAAGAGGAAGTCATGAAATTTACATACAAGTGGTACAATATGGAAAGTATCATGCTAAGCGAAATGAGTCAGAAAGAGAGGGATAGACATAGACTGCATTCATCTGGGGGATATAAAGTAACAAAATATGAGATTAATACCCAAGAATAGCTGAGATCAGCACCAGGAGGATTACTCTATAATTTAGAGGCCAGCCGGGTATCCTAGAGGAAAGGGCAGTTCAGATAGAGAAGGGAGCACCAAATAAAGGGTGTTTGGAGGATTCTCCCAGGAGGGGAGATGCATGTCGAAAGTAGACTATGGACTGAACATATTTGCCACTCAATGCCTCTTTTGCAGACCACAACACCCAAAATGAGA